>NC_138735.1:22067430-22574930 GCF_965113295.1 Leuciscus leuciscus
AATTAAATACACTTCAAATATATTTTTTCCAAACCGGGTTTCTTTCATTTGCTGTCGTTTTTATCACGCTGATGTAAGTTCAAGTGTCTGTTTAAAAAATAAGTTGGTTTTTAGTTAGTTACGTGATGCGGTGGTGTAACGTCATGATTGACAGCTGTGATTGACAGGTTCTCTGAGCGAAGTAGTCAATGAAGCACCGACGGACATTTTTTCGGGATCTTCGGAGGACTGAGGAGATTGTATTTACTTTATTTTAACAAGCCTCTTGTCGTACTGCAATCAATTTTTAAAAAAGTGTGCAGAATGCGTTCTCCCTGAGTGCATTCTGCGAGAGTGAGGGCGGAGCGTTGATTTCGCGGCTTTACTTCCTGCTCACTACTGCGCAGGTCTGGTCCCGAAATCGCTACTGCGCAGACTCAAGTTCCAATATGTCAGCGCCATATCGGGATACTGGCGGCTTCAGTTTTCATCAATGGAAGAGAGCGAAGGGGTGTCGTCCATCTTTTTTTACAGTCTATGGACTGAACACGTAATATGCATGTGCATGATGTCACCGTTTTCACAAAATTATGTTTTTTGGTAATTTACACAGAGAGATAACAGTATTGTTAAAACGTGCACTTTGAACCCCGTTTTTACGCCCCCAAAACGCCGTTGACGTGTAAATGAACAGCCAACAGCAGTTTTTAGTGAAAACTGTACCCGTTTTCATGTAAATGGCCCCTAAGCCTCAACAAACTGTATATTATTGTGTTGAATGACATACACACACACGCGCGAAAAAGAATGGGTTCAACTACAATAAGCTTTAATATTTTTTATAACAGGGAAACAGGAACTGCAACAGCTTTACAAAGGGATGTAAAGACCCCGACCGACAAACAAAGACTGAAACGCAGGGGTATATACACAGGATAACAAGATGTTAACAAGGAACAGGTGTGGGTAATGAATTACTATGGAGAACAAGGGTAACTATGGATACAAAGGCAAACAGGAAATAAAAACCAGAAACAGCAAGACAACAGAACATCAAAATAAGAGTCCTTGAAAACAAAACACGGGGGAAATCGTGACTAAACAAAGTCATTGTATGACTTCATAAGACCTGAATCTTTTGTTATTTTTGGAGCATGGCAATAAAAATCTGTTCATTTTCAACATGCTGAAAAGAGCAGATAGAACATTCGGCAAAAAAAATGTTGTGGTTTTAATAACATTAGGGTAAAAAGATTACCCTCAGATATTCATTTTGGGCAAAGTTTCTCATGAAACATAAATAGATTTAAACATTTATAGTGTAAAAACAATCAAAAGAGTTACCCCACTGTCTTG
The DNA here is from genome assembly GCF_965113295.1 of Leuciscus leuciscus. Lineage (NCBI taxonomy): Eukaryota > Metazoa > Chordata > Actinopteri > Cypriniformes > Leuciscidae > Leuciscus > Leuciscus leuciscus. Next base: position 22,068,766 of record NC_138735.1, read on the forward strand.
CGAGAAAAGCACTTACAAAGAGCGATATCAAGGCAATAGGGATGCACAATATAAAAATTCTGGCCAATAACAATAAGCAATAATTTTTTATATTATCTGATATTTTTACTATATAAATAAAAAAAATCTATTTTAAGATCTCACATTTGCCTTTACTCAAACTATTGCTTATGTTTAGGGTAGGGGTACATCAACAGAGTATTAACCTTTTACCACCATCGAACTGCTGCAATACGGCACGTCCTGATTTTGGTGAGTTACAACATATTTTGTTGATCCTGGAAATGGAATAAAATGTGATCATAACCATATGCCTACCACTAACCCTAACCCTGAATGTTGTTCCAGGATCATCAAAGATGTTGATCATGTTGCAACATGTTGCAATTGGTGAAATCATGTTCTGCTGCAAAACCACTTGGGTCACATGGATTACTTTAATGATGTCTTTACAACCTTTCTGGGGCTTGAACGTTGCATATGGCTGTCAATGGAGGAACAGAAAGCTCTCAGATTTCATTCAAAAGATTTTCATTTGTGTTCCCGAAAGTCTTACGGGTTTTAACGACATGAGGGTGAGTAATTAATGTCAGAATTTTCCTTTTTGGGTGAACTAACGCTTTAACCGTCCCATGTCTTTACATATTTTGTAAATGTTTCCTTTTGTAAAGCAACTCGCTTCAAAATTATACAATTTGTTCGCACACACATTTAAATGTACAAATAAATATAGATTTTTGATAATCTCTACCTCGACAAGAGCTTTACACAAACCCAATTTTTCCCCTTCTTTTTATGTGGTCTATAGTAAATCGCCGTAGAGCCTTGAAACAGTGATTAATAAAGCAAGATCTCCCTCGAGAGAGGAAGACTCAGCTCTGAGCTCTCGTAAGGGCACCGCCACTTAAAGTGCTCGCATGCAAAGTTCAACAACTGTGAAGAAAGAACTATTAAAGAGGACGTACAAAGCAGTGACCTTGACAGACAAGTGCTCTTCATTTTGGCAATAAACAGCAGTGGGGCTGATAAGTGTTCATTGGCGCAGAGAGTAATTACCTATCTGTCAGCATGGCTGTGGCGTGTGTAGTAGTATAAATGGAACATACATAATGTACAGCAATAATACCACGCGTGCCCAACCAAATGGATTATCATTATTCTTGGGTTGAGGGCTTTTTCTTCCTCTCTGCCCACCATCTCTGGGTAAATGCCTTCTGGCTATAATAATTTCCTTCTAATCTCTGTTCCATATTATAATTTTCATGGCAAGAACTGCACTAGAGAATCAATGCTTTTGTATCAATGGCTAAACAGAACACAGGAGCGTTTGCAGCAATGCTGCTTCCAGCTCTCCTTAATTTACATTAAGATAAGAATAAGCTTTAAATTCAGGGGTGATTGACTGTAAAACCGCAATGTCATGAAGGAAACTGCTGATAGAATGCTAACCAGGCGGCATATAAAACAAGCCCATCTCGTTGGGTATTCAACATCCTCATTATTAGCATTTCGCTTCGTTAAAACAAAATGCCACAGGTCAAACTGTAATCATGAAAACACATGTTTCTCATTGAAACCCCTTTTTTGTGGTCAGGCTGGATTACATATAATCGTTTTGTATCTGGTTGGCAGGCAAACAAATCAAAGGTTGTCCATCTGTCAGACTGAAGATGCATGTACAGATCACTATCATATTCATACTTGCAGTGACATACTCTTTTAAAGTTTGGCATTACAGGTCTTGAGGTGGTCATGTCATGGCCCAAACTGGCAGAGCTTGGCATGGCCTGCGGCTTCTGAGACATCACTGCTCTTTTGACAAAGAAAATGCTCAGCAAAAGCACCATAACAGGACATTTCATGTGATTCAACCCGTCTCAGGTGTGTTGAACAGACGCTATGGGGTAGTGAAACCTCATATCTCTGTAAAATGAAAAGGTATTGTTTGAACACTAAAATACTGTATGCTATATATATACAGAGCCTTTCCAAAAAATTAGAATATCATGGAAAAGTTTATTTATTTCCATCATTACATTCAAAACGTTAAACTTCTGTAGATTATAGATTCAGGGCCCACAACTTAAACGATTTCAAGTATTTAGTTGTTTATTTGTACATAATTTGGGCTTGCAGCTCATAAAATCCACGAAAACAGGATTTCAAACATTTTGAATATTACATGAAATCACACAGTAATTACACAGTGATACCGTGGTCATTGAACCAGGTTTTGGTTCTTTTGGCAGTGTGGGCAGGTGCAAATCCTGTTGGAAAATGAAGTCAGCATCTTCATAAAGCTTGTCTGCTGAAGGAAGCATGAAGTGCTCTGAAAATGTCCTGGTAGACGGCTGCGTTGAGTGGACAGCACAGTGGACCAACACCAGCCGATGACATGGCTCCCCAAACCAACACAGACTGTGGAAACTTCACACTGGACTTCATCTTGGATTGTGTGCCTCTCCATTCTTCCTCCAGACTCTGGGACCTTGGTTTCCAAATGAGATGCAAAATTTCCTCTCATCAGAAAAGAGGACTTTGGTCCACTGTGCTTTATTAAATCCAGAGTCAACGCAGCCGTCTACCAGGACATTTTCAGAGCACTTCATGCTTCCTTCATTTTCCAGCAGGATTTGCACCTGCCCACACTGCCAAAAGAACCAAAACCTGGTTCAATGACCACGGTATCACTGTGTAATTACTGTGTGATTTCATGTAATATTCAAATTTTTTGAAATCCTGTTTTCGTAGGTTTTATGATCTGGAAGCCCAAATTATGTACAAATAAACAACTAAATACTTGAAATCGTTTAAGTTGTGGGCCCTGAATCTATAATCTATGGAAGTTTAACGTTTTGAATGGAATTATATTCACACAGTGTATGTGTGTATGCAGTCAATTGTTTTTGTTGTAATAACACAATGAAACATGCCAAATTGTGCAGATATAATTTTTGAACTCACGCAAAACTTTTTCCGCAACAATAAAGTTCATTCATCAGCACAGTGCACACTGATTAATTGATAATAAAACTCATAGTTTTCATTATGGGATATTATCAATTTTATTTATTAGCTGTTTCATCATTATGCCTGCTACAAACTGCGATTTCGGCAATCCTAAGATAATTACAAATGTGAAACGACATGGATCAAATAAACTTGGGTACGATGTTGAATCGTAGACTACGACGTAAGTTAGTATAGAAGAATAAAACGTCATCAGCATGCGCTAGTGGTAAACAAATAGACCAAGATGAATCACACTTTGGCAATTGTGGTTTATATGTGTGCTCAAAAATAGAGGAGTAGGCGAAAGAGGAGAATATGAACGTAGTCATGGCTAGGGAAAAGAAGCCAACTTGGCATGACAATTTTGTAACTGGAGTTTGAGGTAAGTAGTTTACGTTTTAGCGCCATAGCGTTGATCAATGCGCCATTTCCTGTTGCAGTTTTATTGGCTAGTCAGTAGACGTAGGTCATAGCAGCAAACACACTGTAATATGATTATGCTAAATTTCTGACACTGTCAGAAAATAATCGCAGGCTATCTTTGGTCGCAAGACCGTGACAGCGGCCGTCTTTGAATCTCACTCACTGTACAACGTAGGACCACCGTTTAAGATCCACAACCACAGAAATCACCACGATTGATCATCTTTCGTCTGATACAGCCCAAAATCGTACAATGTGTACCAGACATTAGTCCAATTGCATCAGAAAGTAATAGCACTTCATGTAGCACAAACAGTGCTGTTCGAATTACACACTGAAGTTTCCTGTAGCTCAAACACTTAGCATGGCGCTAGCAAGGAATGCATAAACTGATAAATCAAAAATAATAAAAAAGCTAAAATAATATGCTATACCACTAATTATGATAATAACATAAAACACTAACAAAGGGGTCAGGACATGATCATATTCAGAGCCTGTTATTATAATTGTAAAGGATGTTATTATCTGATGAGATGAGGCCAGGGTCATTTATGTATCCCGACACAGCAGGGAGGGAAGGATGGCCCTGTAGCACTGAGATGGCAATCTCACCACCACAGGTCAAATGAAACATGGCAGGTTAGTGTATACCCAGACTGACACGTTAGAGAGATTTGAGGGTCGAGTGCGCAACAGTAAGGCTGCTTAGAGGGCCATGTTTCCCCTTAGATGACCCCGCTGAACTGAACTTCTCTACTATAGTATGATACTATAAACACATTATGCATTTCAAATCTCTGTTAGCATGCTGTGATTAAATCTGTACAGAACTCATAATTAACAGACAGTTATATAAGCTAAAGACCCATTCACACCAAGGACGATGACTATGGCGATAAAGATATAGTTCTAAAAAATTTTCTAAATGTAAAAGAACAGCTGAGTCCACACCACAGCTATAACAATAACGACGACACAGTGAAACGATATCGTTGGAATCACTTGCAGAATGATTTTGTGAGCTGATGAAGGAGAAAAACATTGACAGCCAATCAGAATCCCTCCTGCATTAAACAGCCCGAGCATTTAAAGCGGCAGACCACAAAAATGCAACGAGCTTGAAAAAAACAAAACAATATCATGCATAGGTGTGGATAGTTTTCTTTATAATTCGCATTCTTCGCGTGAATGGTGCCTTAATTCTTTGACTGCATGTGGAATTAAAAACTTTTTTTTTTAAATAAATTTTAAATAAAATTTTCATTTTATGTAGAATAATAAATACTGAAATGTACAAACATAGGGTTTTCACCTCTGTGACAATACTGTTGTTGTAAGATTGGGCAATATGTGTGTTTAAAACCCCAAATTTAAATGTTCAGTTACAAAATAGCATCTGTGCTAGTGACTAAATAAAAATGTAACTATTATAATACTTTTTTAATGTATTTGCCACAAACACTAAAACTTAAAATAGCATCTGAATTGTTTGGGATGCTTTCCTGTGGAATTCATCAGAAAGTCAAGTTTCTTTTTTGTTTCTTTTTTTTTTCTTTCTTGTGAATCATCTTTTTAAAGGACAATTTTATTTTTGACAAGGGGACAAAAAAAGGTGCTAACGATAATTGAAAGCCAAAAATCTGCTCAACACATGATGTCAGGAGACACAGCAGCCCTATGTTTTGGCCCTTGATGCATGTGGCAGAGGGTTTTTTTTCTTTATATATCAATAAAATCTATAATCGTGCATCATGTTTGATATAAAATGGCTTCAAATCTTTTTAACACCAACATGAAGGTTTAGTCTGAAAAAAAAGAAGTGATTTTCTTAAAATATATTCTATTATCCGAGTGCAAAAATCACAGTTTGAAAGGTTTTGGGGTTATCCTGCAATGATGCTGAAGAGGATGAAGAAGCATATATATATATATATATATATATATATATATATATATAAAATAAAAATTATAATAAGATTTTGAAGGGAAAAGGCTCTGACAATTGCTCTATACTGATAAATATTAGAGACATAAATAAAGATTCATTTATTTTAAACTACACATGGCCACTATGCTATTAATTTACAGAGTATTGCCATTTGCCAAGTTTAGCGTAAAAAATGGCCAAAAAATTTGTGCATGAATTGGCAAGATGTTGCCAAAGCCAGAGCCAATCTGGGAAACGAAGCATTTGTGAATCTTGGAACACAAAAGTAGACAATCTAAGAGATTCCAGGATGGTAAACTATGATTAAATAACAAAATAGATTAGCTATGTCTGCCTGCTAAAATTGACTAATGGTATACTTGCATAACAACCTTTTTCCAGAGAATATCACAGCAAGCGTCAATCTGCATCAAATTACTGTACATAACAAATGCCCTCACAAAATATTTTAAGGTCATCGCACACCTGTGAAAAAGCTGTAAATGAAGAATTTTCAGTATTCTGAGAGAACAGTTGTCCAGAGGTATTGGCAAGTGGGCGTGGTTTTGATATCAAAGTGGGAGGGGCCTCACAACATGGTTTGCAGGGTTGTGACACTGCTGACGGGCTTGTGTCAATTTGAGGCCACAGAGGTCGGGAATGGGGGACGATGAGATACAGAGACTGGGCTTTGGGGGTTGTGAGGAGTAGCGTGCAGTAGTGGACTCCAGCTGACATCCACTCAGCCTTTTCTTGCCCTTTGTCATGCGCCCTCATCACCTCCTGAGCTGTCAGTGACTTGTCAGAACCAATAAGAGAATCTAATGGTATCTGCCAGCCATGTACAAGTTTGGACAGGATGACATCAAATTTCTGGTGCTACGCGTCAACCACCATATGAAAACAGATGTCCTCATTACTGGGTCGCAACCGCTTTAAAAGACAACATACTGCTATTAGTAAACAGCAAATCGTATTGAGTGACTGTGGGTGACTCCTATTTTGCCCTTGCTTTATATTAAGATACAAAATCACTCTAAAATGATAAATCAACATTTATTCTTTTAAAAATGTATGTATGTATATATATATATATATATATATATATATATATATAAACATACACTTTAAAAAGAAAATCGGCAGCTTTGGTTGCCAGAAATTTACCCCCCAAAAAATACGGTAGCAACATTTTAGGTTTTACAGACTTAACTTCAATTTACAGTAAAAAAAATTGTATTTCATTATCTGATATAATGTTCATTTACTGACATATCGAAGTACTATTATCTGTTTTGTACCATTGTAATACACTGACAAACACCATTCACAGTGGTGAAGAGTGACATTATGAATTAAAGCTCATCACAAGCAGCTTTTCCACAAGAAGGCTAATACCAATATAAAGAAGCTGCAGTGTCATTCACACAAACACTTGACACCATCATGGTAACACACATGACATTTTAAAAATGCAATAAACATTAATTTAACAACATGAAATGTAACATAAAACCCTAATGTACATAACTGATTAGAAAAAATGTAGAAAAACTATGAAGAAACAGTTATTTCAACAAAAATATATAAAATGTGAAGTGTCACGCAGGGAATTGTGGGATTTCACTGTAAATTATACAATGACTTGTTCGTTCACTTCCATAAACTGTAAATTTAACGGTATTTTACAGTAAAATTACATTAAATGAACGGTTAGATCTATCACAGTTATTTACCGTATACGGAAACTTTCTGTTAACCAACTAACAGTGTTTCATCATAGTATTTTTAGATGGTCTTTTGCTGTTAAAATCACAATAATGTTTTACAGAATAAATATAAATATATATGAAAAATCTTGGATGTATGTGAGCCTGTGCGATTCCACATGACAAAAGTAACTTTATTGAAAAGGACAGATTGCTGCTTGTCTGACTGACTTAATCTGTTTGATTGAGCAATGAGACGCCTTGGGCTTCACAAGTCCTTCAAAGGTGGCAGATTTTTTTTTTTTTCTGGTGTGAAAGAAAGCTATTCCCTGTTCTGCTCACACCGATAGCCTTATAAGCTTTATTTATTGGCTTTAAACATCTTTATTCATTGGCTACTTCCCAAGCCTTTTCACTTCACCAATCTGCAACAAAGGACGCAAGCTTGGACAATCTGTCAAGTGTCACTGTCATTGATTACAGGACAACACGGGGCGGCCAATGAGGCTTCAAAACCCTCAACCGTCAAACTTAGAGAAAAGGGGCTCAGAGAATTCCCCAAGCAGTGCCGCACTTCCCCTGCCTTAAAAGAAGGCCAGATTATCGAGCTATACATTCATTTGCTCATGCCTCATGAGCTCATTATAAGTATCTAACTCCCTTCTCCTCCCACTGTCTTTCACAGGGGGACGTGGCATAACAAAGGATTTGCAGGGATCATTGTGCTTGATCTGAATTTTATTTAGCTCTCCATATGTTTCTCTGGCCCCAACTGAAGTCAAAAGCTTATATGCTCAGGCTAACACGGCCCACTAACCGTTAAAAAAGAACGCTACTCAATAACCACAGTCTATTGTGCAGTTTTAAAGTTAGAGACAAAGCACCAAATCCCCAATGAGTGACTCGCAGTCTATTGTAGATTTGAATCACAATGAATGTCTCCCAATACAAGACTAACAGTTTCACGCCGAAACCACGCACCTGTTTCTAAATCTAAGAATTTACAGTTTTTCATTTCTCAAAGCGGTTTCTCTCTATCATCTTTGTTATGCACGGCAAAGCATGCAACGCTAGCACGGTTTGTCTCGCAGACAGGAGTACAGAATTAGCTCTAACAAGGTCTCTGGTGCTTTGACTTTCACTTCCGAGTGCAGCGAGGGAGCCGGAGCTCCAGATCTGCCCTTAGTGACAATTTGCCCACATCACAAAGCCGTCATCGGTAATCGGGTCTGACTCATGACACGCCGCTCAGAGGGAGAGAAGCTCATAGCATCGGTGCTGGGTGCCTACAGCCCCTCGGGCTAAAGAAACCCGCCGTGCTCTGACCGCTGTGTGAAAGCGCACAACTGTTTCCTGCTAAAACCTTCCTTTACCAGCAGCGGCCCTGCACAATTATGTAGGCCACTGTAAACAGGGCTTTTTTTGTTTTGCGATGGGTCGCAGGAGCATTCACTGGAACGCTAAAATATCTAATGATTAATAACGTAAATGGATTTTCTTTCTATTTTGCAACAGAACATGAAGTCATGTTGATTATACAGAAGAAGAAAAAAATTCTCCACAATCTTTTATAACAATTAAATAGATTCCTTCTGAGTTATTAGCCTGCTTCCTAATGAGGCTGAAACCCAATGAGCAGGAACAAGAAATTATTGAAGCTCAGTGATGAGACACAATAGACTGCTAATCAGGAAAGACTTCACAAGCTCAACCAAACGTCCATTCATCCAAATTCTTCCCATCAGACCGAGACGTCCATTACGCTATTTAGGTGTCGCTCACTCCTTGGTGGAAAGTGTAAAATCAAGCATTTTACACTCTAAATGTTGAATTTAAACAAAACAAATTTTTTTGTGATCGTTGTGATAGTTGTGTATATATCTACATGATATGTATCACAGAGAGAGAAATATATTTATATATTTTTAAATATATTCTTTCTATATCCATTAGGGGTGTAACGATACCCTCATTTCACGATTCGATACATATCACGATACTGAACTCACGATACGATATTATTGCGATACTCCTAAGACATGATAAAAGGTTAACAAAAAATGTACTGTTGATTAAAATGCTAACTTTGATATTACATTGTGGGTTTAAATGAATAGGCCTGGACTTGGTGCTTGTAACCCAAGGATAATGGTGACACCAGAATAAAAAATATTCATGATTCTGAAGCTGAAAATACTGAATTATTTTAGACGAATATGGTTAACATTCTGGTAACATAAGACGTTTGGCATTATCAGGACCCACAAATATTCCCCCATTGCATTATTATACATTATAATCAACATTACTAGTAGTAGTACTGACACTAAAACTCTGAAAACATGAATTTTGTCTCACACAGTAATTTTTATTTTGGGTATCCACGATACGTATTGTTGCATTTTTGTATTGCGATATATTGTGGCACGATATATTGTTACACCCCTAATATCCATCCTTCCATCTATGTTGATATATTATCTATCCGTATATCTATCCATCCATCTATAGATGTTGATATATTATCTATCTATCTATCTATCTATCTATCTATCTATCTATCTATCTATCTATAATATATATAATTTAGTCTACCTATTTATTATGTTTAAGCTTCATAACAGAGGATATGTTAGTTTACATTTGATGCTGATCTTTTTATTATAATTTAAGGTTGCTCAGAAATAGAGCAGATTATTTCACCCGGACTGCTCAGACAGGTTGATCTTGTCTCCTCAAATCACAGATTGCCTTTTTTTTTTTTTTTTTTTTTTTTGGTCAAGTGTACCAGAGAGGCAAATTTATGCAATTAGGTCACAACGATGGCCAGTACAAGGGGGCACTTATTAGTCGACGCTGATACAAAATGAAAGTGATATTTCACACAAGTGAAATAAAAAGAAGAAAATAAATAAGTTAGAAAGCAATCTCCTAAACAACACGACAAGATCACAAATAAATAAACTACAAAGACAGTGAGATGTGCAACACACATGATAAGGATCAAATTATGCTCCAATATGCCGGGGCTGCCCGACGCTGGCCTTTTTTTAATTTGAAAATATGCAGACAGATTGTGTCCCGACTGCCAGGACATGATTATATTTTAAGTGTGTAATATTCTAGAGGGGCCCCTCCGCCCTGTCTGTCTCTCTCTCTCTCTCTCTCTCTCTCTCTCTCTCTCTCTCTCTCTATCCATGTTTCTGTCTCTCTCTTCTATCTCACTCTCTGTTTCTGTGTCTCTCAGCCCCTCTGGCTGCTCTCACCTCTCCCCTGCCCCACTGGCACACACACACAGCTTCTTTGGCTCTCGACATCTTCGCCCACTGCGCTACAGATTGGAAGGCGCACAATACCCCAAATCCCTCCTCGCAGCTACAATGCAGCCAGTGTCCATCCTCTCCTCTCCTCTCCTCTCCTCTCCTCTCCTCTCCTCTCCTCTCCTCTCCTCTCCTCCTTCGTGGTTACTGGTGCGCACAGAGGTGGGAGGCCGGGGGGAAGGCAAAGAAAGGCCCGTAGGAGCGACTGGACAGCTCCAAGCCACACAAAGCCCAGCGCACGGCAAACAAAGGTTGTGTGGTTCATCATTCAGTCCAGTGCCACTCTGGCAGCTGCCTCTGCCACGCTCACGCTGACAAACGTCCAGAAAAACAGATGGTTTGTGCATTCATGACCAGTTTAGTGAAAGCCCAAGAGTCGAGACTATTCAAGGGAGTTTTTTTTTTTTTTTTTTGTCAGCCATTGGATAATAAAGCTTTTCAGTCTAGTAGAAAATTAGAATTGCATTTGAAAATGGTCCTTTAATTATTGAGGTCACCCCTGCTCTTTGGAAGAGGAAGGTTCTTGCTTTTTTCGGTGTGCACGACTGGTTTGAAAAAATGGCCTGCTTCATTTCACTTTTTCAACCTCACCAATACATTTACATACATTTTCCAGTCTCGTTGAGAGCGAGGTTCAGAGCTGCAGAATAAACAAAGGTAAAATAAAAGCTGGTCTGAGAATAAAGGTTTTACCAACCAATAACAAATGGATGCTTCACAACACGCCACTTAATCAATCAAAACCCTGTTGAGATACTGTAACTGTTTTATGTTGAACTGGTATAGCATGCAGAAACGTCATAGCTTTGTGCTTTTCTGTCTTTAAGCATTTATCTTGCATATTTATATCAGCGTTTATGGAATATTCCAAGTTCAATACAAGTAATTTGTGCCACAAAAAAGAATTTCGACTAGTCCCTCGTTTTCAGAAAAAGCACCAAAAAAAAAAAAGTCATTAGGAGGCAATTGAAGTGCATGAGGACAATTTTTGCAGGAGCAGAAACGTGAGAAACGTATAATTTTATAAAAGCACTTATATGAATTCTTCTGTTAAAGCTTGTGTATTATTTGATCTGTAGCAATGCTTTAAAGCTGTGTGGGTTTTAAGATTTATGGTATTCTGTTGTCATGTTAACAAAATTGCATATAACTTTGCACAGAAAAGGTTATTAAGCAATGTTTTCACACCAAAATGTTAACTTGCGTATTGTTTCTGTCTGACTATGACTATATGAAACAGTATTTTAACAGTTATGCACTGGCCCCTTTCACTTACATTGTAAGTGCCTCAGAATGCTTTTTCCATTTCCTGTGCCTCCAGAGCATTTAGATCTACTTTTCCTTTACAAAACATTAAATCCTGATCTAATATCCTATCAACAGTAATGCATGGTTTATGAATGGCAAGTGTCATAGCTGTATGTTTGAATCTGGCAGGGTTTTGTCACAGTCTCCAAGTGGGATGCTTCCACATCTGCAGCATAATCGATAACAGATGAGTGAGTCTCAGGCCCTGAATCTTTCATCAGCATGCCTCGCTCCACAGCAGATGGCAGTGCCACCAAGCCCCAGCCTTCATCCGACAGCACCAGGTCCTGCCCCGCGGTGCCCGCCGAGAGCACCATCCTACAGAGCGAGTGCTACACATGCCACCCTAACTGCACCTACAGGCACCTTCAGCATCCTCCTGGAACATCTTCGGCATCAGAAGCGGAGCTGAAGGGAGATTAAAGCCATTGTCTGCGCACAGCTCTGAGGCACTGACCATTAAAGGCAATGACGCGTGGCATTGAGCTCCATTTCCAGCTTTGGCAATGTATTTGGGTATCGGGTTGATGCGTCTCACATTTGACGCACAGGATCACATACATTTGGTTGGCCATGAATAAATCAGAGCAGTGTAAAAATGGCTTTGCGCAAACTTTGTGACAATAGAACATGTCTGTGATTCTTAGTCTAAATTAAAGATGAACATGGCAGCTACATGTCAACGTTCTGCTCCAAAAGCATCTGGATGTTTAATATTAGATTCTTGCTGAAGTCTGAAGTTTTAATGGCGGTTTGAATAATGTACATTACTAAAATTACATTTTATTTCTATCACTTCCTAACATTCCCTATCATAAGCAGTTGTTAAACACAAATTTCACAATAAAAACCTGAAAAAAACTATAGTAACATTTCTAGCTTTTCAATTGAGCCACAAATTAAAAAGATATTTTATCAGTGTTAGATATTTAAACAGGAGATGTATTATAAATAAAACTGAATGACATGGTTAAAAAAACACAAAATCTGTATTAAACTAATATTAATCTTAATAATGTTAAAAGATCAAATATAATTAATTTCTTTTTTTTTTCTTTTTTTTACAGAAAACATGCAAATAGTATTTGATATAACTGGTTCAGATCATCTTAATAATAATGTGAAAACTTCATCACAGCTTTCTAGACCTTTCTGCCCAAATTAACATAATCATTGTACTATTTGCATAATCACAGAGCTTATTTGTCCATGTTATTTATCATACACAGATGAAGAGCATTTAAAACAACATGCTGACATTTCTCTGAATATGAATTACAAATACAACAAAAATATGAATCTTAATATGTAGTTTGGAGAATAGGATTGCATCAAGAGCACTTAATTTTATGGCTACTGTTTCAGCCAGACTAATAAATGCTCTGGGCTCTTTTTCTATAAACTACTGAAAACAAGTCACGGCTCCTTCTTTAACAGCGCCCTCCTCTGACTGCAACCGGAAATGCATACAAACCCCCAGCTTCATTCGCTTGAGGATGATACGCCTTTAAAAGTGTGATCAGATTAATGTGTGAAATTGAAAAACTGAATATATCTTGACAAAAGGAGTAAACAAAATATATTGGAGCAATAAATAAGGGCTTTATTCCGTCATCCTGCATTCAAAGCAGATTAAGATGTTGTCTGAAATCTCTTTACAAGATTACAGAATGAAAAACATTTGCAAGAATTAATACATTTCTCTGAAAGTATTTTCTGTGACCTAAAATTCAAACATAAATATGTACTTTCAAGGCCAATGCTTCGTTTTTGAAAATAGATATAGTAAATAATTTACAGTCATGATCAAAATGACCTGGAGTGTATATTGCAGAAAATCTGAGGTACATGTTCACATTGTGTCATCCCAGTTGAAGAGGGGAGATTGTTATGGAAAATGCTCTATTTCTTTAGTTCATTTGAACCAGAATATTTTACAAGACAAAAATGTCTCTTTTAATCTCTTACAGCAGTGGCATCAAGTAACCACAGCATACGAAAGTTTACAAATGTTGCCTTTGGAGCATGCATTTCAAGGTGAAGGCATCAAGGCGTCTAATCCAGTGTTAGCTTCACTTCCTGTCTCCTGAGATACCTTAATTTGATCATTTTTTGAGGGCAGCATAGATGTATCCTTCGCTGCCTTTGATATCCCACAATCCTATGCGTTCCATTCTATGACAGTGGAGCTTAAAAAAAAGATGGCGTCTGAAAGTTGTGGTTGGTGGTCAGTTTGTGTGTAAATCATAGGTGTAAATGTAAATTTTTGACCAACGTTTTCCACTGCTGATGTTATTTCTTGGCTAGCAAGAAATGACTATTGTAGTAATTAAATATTTCCTTGATAACTTTATAACCAAAGCTCGCGCTATTTTGCTTTAGATCATTAAACCGTTATGCTGCCTCAAGTCTGTCCGAAATCAGTTTCACACTTAAAAATAATTAATAAGTGGGGAAAAAAGTGTGTTTGGGAGAGGGCTTCGAGCTCGGAAAGTGGCCCGAACGGCGGCGGAGGGATGCAGAAAAAAAGAACAGAGGTGAGTCGGCTATATAGGACTCCAATCGTATTAATTGGGTAGGTAACCTTCCGAACTTTGTTAAAGTCCCTGTAAAGTCAAAATTAAGTATGTGTTCTGAGTTTGTCACACCACAGAAAAATGTGTTATTAGTCACCCAGCCAAATTTGAATGGAAAAAAAAAGCCGGCAAGTACATAAAATAAGCTATCAAAATCTTGAAAAAATGAGCAGGAGTCTCTGCTCTCAAACGCTGGGGGCGTGTCCGCTGGCTGCGCTGAAACCACGCCCACACACTCAACTGTCTGTCACTGCTACAGCCGGAATGGATGCTCCTAGCAGCTTAATTGTTTTTACAAAGCCATACATGTTCGAGCCTGGACTACCTACTATAATTATAACATAAGCACACAAGGCAACTTACACTCATTGGTGGGCACGCACTGCCAACGATGGCACCAGTTGTCGGCGCGACGGGAGGATGAAGGCTGAGGCGGGAGATAGTATGCTCGGCCGCAGTAACAGCGGATTATCAGTGAATCCCAGTTGTCTCCGACTAAAGTTTATAAAACTATCCCGTGTAAAATGATCACTACAGAGGCAGGTTTTGGCGGTGATCCTCAGCTCTCCATCAAGGTGGCTCTTCACAAAATTAATCCACCTCTTGTTGATGTGATACGTTAGTTTTTCGTAAATTTAAATTATCTGTTTTGTACGTGATCGCATCCAGGTTATATGCATTTCCGTGATGAGGCATAGCTAGCTAGCAAACTGTAGGCTGTAGTAGGCTAGTAACCATAGATATCATATAAAGCCTTTATATGATATCTTTGGTAGGCTAGTAACTAACAGTACTGACAGTAACTCGCGATCGGCAAATTGATGTGAATGTGCTATATAATATTTATATATTGTTAGGGGAGAGGACAGCGTCAGGGGCTCCAGTGCGTCATCAAGTAGGGGCGTGTCCAGGAGCTCATCGAGCCCCCGTTTTAGCCCCGCCCAAAAAATCCGGAACACAGCAATGGTGAAAAACTGTTTAATGGTCTAACTCCACAATTCAGTACTTCACAGGTCACAGTCTTTGTAATATGTTTTAGCAAAACATTTCTAATGTGTTTAGAATTTTTTTTTAGAATTGCCTTTACAGGGACTTTAATAAAACATAATTCCATGAGGTACCTTCGCGCGCAAACGCTGCCTACTCATTACCTAATAACGCAGTGAGGCAACAAGTCAGCTGCCTAATTTTCGGGCGCATGTATTCACTCCAAGATGTGTTAGTTGTCACAACGAGCGAGAAACATGGAAACCTCCAGAGAATCAACCGTTTAAAAAAATGCCGAACAGAGAAAAGTCTACTGGCATAAAGAGGACGCGACAGAGATCGTAATAGAGCAAGAATACAAATTGGCTTGGCTTTTCGGAGATGGCGAGAACTGAGGGATTTGAAATGTTGTCAAAAGTGACACGAGAAGGCGTTTTTTATTACTCAACAGGTGAGTAAGGTATTTTATTGAACAGATAAATGTCCATATGGCACTCTCTAACATAGTTCAATGTAAAACTTTTTCTATTGTGAAGGGTAATTTCAGTATGTTTGTTATGCTGGAATTTATTTTCAAGGAAGTAAGGTTAGGCTACCATGTATGTTAATGGGTTAGCTATAGTAACATCTAATAATATCCTTTCATCTAAACTGGTTATATCTGTTAAGCCTAACAGTGAATGTTTTATGAGCAGTAGGATAATCTTATTCATCCGCACAGTCATGCAGAGCCGAAGCACAACCAAAACAATGTTGTTCCACAGTTTTGTTTATTAATTGCTTGAAGGCCAACATTTACATAGGGTGCTTCTCAATCTGATGCTTCCTCATTTCTTCCCTCCAGACTGTGGCCCAGAAACCGATCTAAGAAAGCCATCTTGAAGGACATCTCAATTCTCGAATTGCACAGAGGTGGAGGTGAAAAACGAGGAATGAGGAAGCTTCCGGAGGAGCCACTGTATGAGCGAGGATGCACAGGTGTATTCTATGTGGAAATCTTTCTTGTCGAAAAACCTGACGCACGTATAAATTCTCCTCTCCTATTGTCACGATAATTTTAATTTAGCCTACATTTCTACTTTGCTGTGTAATCAAACCACGAATCTCACCAGGGCAGATCCCTTGAGCGCAGCTGATGACGCTTGAAGTAAAGTAAAGTGACACTTGAGCGATCATGATCAAGAATATTCCAATGACCATCTAAGATTTCCTTTGATTCCTCTGTCCTTGCATCCTTCCCTCACATCCTTCAGGAGGGGTGGAGCTGAGACGCGAGGAAAGGAAACAAAGATCCACAACTAAGAGTGTAGCTACCTTTAAGGAAACATACATTTTAGCATTCTTCAAACGATATGGGAATGTTACTTATGAATGTTCTCTGAACATTCTGAAACACGTAACATTTAATGCTCTGTTTAACAGAAAATGCTCTGTGAACAATGTATTAATAACATTTTTGTGTTAACATTTTGAGAACATTATTAAAGGGATACTCCACTTTTTTTGGAAATAGGCTCATTTTACAACTCCCCCAGAGTTAAACAGTTGAGTTTTACCATTTTCGAATCCATTCAGCCTATCTCCGGGTCTGGGGGTCCCACTTTTAGCATAGCTTAGCATAATTAATTGAACCAGAGTTTTGATATTTTTCCTATTTAAAACTTGACTCTTCTGTAGTTGCATCGTGTACTAAGACCGACGGAAAATGAAAAGTTGCGATTTTCTAGGCTCATATGGCTAGGAACTATACTCTCATTCCTGCGTAATAATCAAGAAACTTTGCTGCAGTACCATGGGTGAAGCAGGCGTAATGATATGACGCAGCGCATGCTGCCTGATAATAGGCTACTGAGCTGGGAACTATTATCAGGTGCTGCGTCATATCATTACGCCTGCTTCACCCATGGTACTGCAGCAAAGTTTCTTGATTATTACGCAGGAATGAGAGTATAGTTCCTATTCATATCAGCCTAGAAAATCGCAACTTTACATTTTCCATCGTTTTTTCATCGTGTCTTAGTACACGATGTAACTACAGAAGAGTCAAGTTTTAAATGGGAAAAATATCGAAACTCTTTGTTCATTTTTTTGAGAGAGATGCTAACGGTCTTGTCCGGTTCAATTCATTATGCTAAGCTATGCTAAAAGTGGGACCCCCAGACCCGGAGATCGGCTGAATGGATTCGAAAACGTTAAAACTCAACTCTTTAACTCTGGGGGAGTTGTAAAATGAGCCTATTTCCAAAAAAAGTGGAGTATCCCTTTAAGCTTTGTATTAGTAGAAAACCTGTAGTATTTTCGAATTACCGTGCTTTCTACCCTCATATCCCCCTGAGATGAGAGATTTAGGTATTTTTTGTCTGGAAAAAATCCTCCGATGACGCAAAAATCGTCATTTTGCGTCATCCAAGGATTTTTTGGCCAGAGGCTAAAGACTACAGCCAGTAGTAGGGGCTGTCCCGCATGTTTTCAACCCGCCAATAGGAGGTGGGATCCCACTCACAGAATGTACACATAGTATCAGCCGTCTTTCTTTGGAAGCTAAGCTAACAGGCTCTTGTTCTGTGGAGAAAGCTGAGTATTAGGAGAAAGCTGAGTAGTAGGGGTTACCATCCTCTTTTTCCCGGACATGTCCGGCCGTCGAGATCGTCCAAAATGTCCGGGATTCGGCTTTTGTTTTCTGCAGTCGCCATTCATTGTTTACATGCACACCTTTTGATTCAATCTAACTGAATTCATTCTGATTGGTGAATCTGAATGTAGTGTTTACATGAACGCTAAACAAGTGACCGGTTGATGTGCGTTTTAACATTGCTAAGAAAATTCCCGCTCCTCCGTGAGAGATAGCCTACGAGACCGGTGCGTCTCGCTTATCAGTAATCCCGCCACCGGCCTCGCGCCGTTCTCCCGCGCCCCTCAGCCTCGTCCTGCTCACCACAGTAAACATAATGAATGGCGACTGTAGAACGCAAAAGCCGAATCCCGGACATTTTGGGCGATCTCGAATTCCCGGGGAAACTCGTCAGAGTCTCACTAGTAGCCTAGCCTTGTTGTTTTCAACTGCGCTCTCTAACCGGTAGGCGTGGCTTGGGAGTGGCCTCCTAGGGCAGCGAAGCAAGTGCATTCTGGGAGTTGTTGTCTTTCATCCACATAAGCCAAAAATACATTTTCTGGCTTTTCTCAGTCTAGAAAGCTCCAAATTCAAAAATAATTTCACATTTCTTCTACATAAATGACCTATTTTAAATACACATTCATCTTTCCAGAGGTGAAGTATCCCTTTAAAGACCAGATCATTTTGAGAAAACATTGACAGAATGTTAAATAAAGTTCTGAGTACGTTCCTTGTTAGCTAGGTAGGCATATTTTTCAAAAGCACCATTCATTTATGTGTAAAACCCTTTTAAATTAGATGAAAAATGCCTGAAGTCATTAAATACCTTTAATGACTAAAAAAAAACTTTCAATTTCGTTGGTACCTCAGTGATTCAAGTCATTCAGCTGTGTTATTGTTTTTAGTAATGTAGTCCATACAGATTTCTACTCTCCAGATGACTTCTTGCATTATTTGCGCAGTAACCATTTTATTACATTTCCATTCAGCAGTTATTCTATGAACACTCTTGTCCTGCCCTATTCAGGGTTTGATGTATGTGAGCGGTCACTTTGATTTCATACACCTCCACTGAACTTTCACCTTCCGTCAGAAGATTCCCTTGTGCGACTTGCACGTCACTATTAAACACCTCACAAACCATGACCTCCAGCACACAGCGCCAACCTGACCTCACAATCTCATCTGTTCACCCTGCCCAGTCCAAAGCAATCGATTTCTCATCTGCACTGCCACAAGGACAAACTCCCATGATTCCCTCCCACCTTAGCTCCAAGTCTCTTTATATCTGTTATATTATAAATCCATGCATTTCTTTCTTACAAGGAAAGAAATAGAGAATTTAAATGGGAATTTAAAAAAACTTTAACAGGGACTGTAACTGCAAAATAATATTGGAGCAGTTCTCTGATGGGATGAGACATAACTAAAATGTGCTGTGGTGCAAATAAGCGATCAGGATCTGAGTTCTTCTAACCAACAGCTGTAAGGACCTTTATTTTCTCACTTAACTCTGATTAATGATGAGCTTTTAGCTTGAAGGAAACCAAGAGAGTCACATGTGCAGACAGAGGCTGGAGACATTAACAGGGCCTTGTGTGCAGAGTTACCAAATGGCTGCTGCTTGGTTAGCTGTAAGCTTCATTTTGGGACCTTTTCCTCCCATATTTAATTAAAACGTCATTATCACCTCTCTGTGTACTGAGCTGTGTTACAGCAGATACAATTCAGACCGGTTTTCTTAATTGGTCTTAATGGGTAGATTGCATATCACATGCTCTGCCTTTTTTCGCTGAATAGTGAAGCAAAGTTAAAGTGCAATTATTCGGTCGCATGCTTTTATGAACACATAGCACTGTCATGTTTTTAGAAGAAAGATTTAGTTTAAAAGTAGTTCGTTTTAAAGGTGTCTGTGTTTCTCAACTTGTGGGTTGCAAGACCGTTTTGAGTGGGTTGCGGAGTATGCAGTCAAAGAAACAAAAAAACGTATTTCTAAATGTTTTTTCTGATGCAAGACATTTATTTTGAAAGATGTACGTGAAAGCTGTTGACTGTTTTGTCAGACGTAGTTTAAGTAAGGACCGCCTTAGAAAAACGCGTTGTCCTGATTCAGTATCTGCTCTGTCAGATGAGATGTTGTGGTCAGGCTATATGTCAGTGTCATGTTTCTAACGTTATTTTCGTAATGTCATTCGTTTTTTACGAAATAAAAAGTCTCTCGCCTCAGAATTTGTTTTCTTGTTTTAAACAAAAACGGCGAACAGAGGAGAGTCTGCTGGCAAAAAAAAGAACGTGACAGAGCTTGTAATAAAACAAGAATCAACATTGGCTTGGTGTTTCGGAGAAGGGATTAATGTTGTAAAAGTGATGCGGAGATGGTGTTTTTATTTCTCAACAGGTTGGTCGTGTATTTTACTGAACAGATTTTCATATGTAGCTCTCTAACAGAGTTCATTGTAAAGCTTTTTCTATTGTGAAGGGTCATTTCATTATGTTTGTTGTGCTGGAATTTATTTTCAAAGAAGTACCGTGTCTATTAATGGGTATAGCTATAGTAACGTCTTCAGCAAGTCAGCTTAAAGATCATTTTCATCTGAAGTGGTTGTATCTATTAAGTCTAGTAGTGAATGTTTTATGAGCTGTAGGATAACCTCATTCATCAGAGCCGAAGCACAACCAAAACAATGTTGTTCCGCAAAATACACACGGTTTTGTTTTTTAACCGCTAGAGGGCCATAAGTTACATGTTACAAGTTCATGTTCGTGGGAGAAGTTTGATAACTGAATGATTATTTATTTGTGTCGGATCTTTTCAATGAATCGGCTGTCTCAGTTAACAAAACAGTCCAGAATACTTTCAATATTTCTGCCATTTAAACTCATCAAGGGTCAAAAGTTAAGAGCCAATTACATAAGTCACCTAAAATCTCTAATACAGCACCGACCTCTTTTAACAGATGTGTTGACATTTTCTCCACGCCAACACAAACACCTCCAGCCCGCAGAGAGTCGCAAATCCACACACGTGCGGTGACAGCGCTTATTGCCCGCAGTCTGATTACATTCAGCGCCTGCGTGTCTGTTTACCTGTCGTGCGTGCCACACGCGCCCAGGAAAAACTTGAACAGACCTTGGAGCAGACCTTGCAGATAAACCGTTGTTTAGAGGCATTAATATTCAGCAGGCACCGCTGCCAACACCTTGAACAGATGCACATGGCACATCCTTGATGGCCTGATGGAGCCGCACAGAGCATGTGAGGCTGCAGTCACATCACCCGTTTTCTCTCGTCTCCTCATTGTTGCTGAGACGAGTGCGAGCCTGGCTCCCCTGGCATAAACTAAGTGGCTGGCTGGCATATGGTGTAACCTCCATTTGAGTGCTAAAAGCTGGAGATTGTTTTTGTGGAGCAGATGTTGGTGGGCGCAATAGTGGCACAGCTGACTCTTTCAAACAGCTGGGAACCGTGTGTGACCCACATAAAGGGAAGTGGCCGTCTGCGTGTTCCTGCCAAGCAGGGGCACGAAATCATGCTTGTCCCCCTTTTGCACATCTGATTTTTGGGGGTGCATATTCAACCTCAAGTGTACAAGGAATCTTTAAACAGTGATATTCTGTTTGTATTAATAAAGATATTTAAGGAAGTAGAATGTGATTTGTGATTTTTAATGTTAAATTTTATTTAATGTTTTTTAATATTCCTAAACTAATATATATTTTTATCTATTATGACAATGAATAAAAAAACAATGTATTGTATGATTGAGCATTAGCTCTGTCAATGCTGTGTGTTTGGGGTGGGGCTATCTGTTTGTCTGACCAATGAAATATAGGGAGAAAACCTGTTGGAACACACTCCATTTACTAACAGCTTGTGGCAGCGCAAACTTTTTTTTGGGGGGGGGGGGGGGGGAGTATTTAAATGAATCATGCAAAGTGATTTACTAAGGTTTGAGCTAGTCAAATTACTGGCATTTGCGCCGTTATTTACTGCCCAAAAAAAGCATGTCTTAAACCGAATGCTTATTTGCACTGCTCTTGGTACTGTAGATTGCGTTGGTCATTATGGAAATGATCCAACTGTGTTCTTTAATTTGCGCGTCATCAGTAGATCACGCGCAGAACTTTCCACTCCCATCTGCACTTTTTTGGAATTGCGCTCTCACGCTAATTTGCCCTGTTTAGTAAATCTGGCCCTTGGTGCATTACATTTGACCAAGTAGACTTCACAGGGTATTCCACCATAGAAAGTTCCACCAATCAGAGAACCACAGCAAGGAAATCACGCAAAAAGATCTTGCAGGGAATCTTGCCTCTCCCACTAAGCACTGCAAATGATGTAAAAAGTCGGTCTCGATATGCTGTCAGAATACTTAAATATTTGTATTTATATGCATTATTTAGCAATAAACTTAAATATAATTGTTTCAAAAGATATAATCAACAACTTTGAATTAATAGTTTCTAATTCAGTTATTTCATTCGCAATGCTTCATGGGATTGTAGTTCTCTCTCTCTCTGAAATCGTCAAGAACACAGTCAGTACCTTTGCCTTTTTGTCGGATGTTAAAAAACTATTTTGCTTAAAATAAAAATGTTGTAATTTTGCGATACACCGGTTAGTTGGTTGCCTTGGTTCATGACTTCTAAAGCTTTAACAAAGACTTTTTCTTTTTAAATCCCTGTGGGAGAAATACTTCCGGAACCAACGCTGCTGAAAAGTGGGCGGGCACTATTGCACTCTATAGGGCACAGTGAACACTGCATAGAAACCCTGTGAATCAGAACACAGCTGCTTTTTGCAATAACATTCAGTGACGCTAGTGGTGCAAAAATGACTGACTTGAGCTTTATCAGCTTCACACGAAATATTGTTAAAATAGTATTTTTGTTTTTCATCATGCCATAAACCAACGGAAAACTAGAAGATATTAAGCTATTTGTGTATCCAACGCCATGCCCGTCTCATTGTCATGGCCATGTACAAATGAAGATTACTCTGCGCTCATAATGAGGATGCCAAGGCCATTATCATCTGTGCTTTGATGAATGTTGTGGCATTCTCTAAGCAGATGGGGCCTTGTGTTTGGGGTGGGATGGTGGGAGGGCACCTTTCACGAGAGCAGTTTGCAAGCATGCCTACACAAAAGGTGACTAAATATCCTCACTCATCCCAAATGAACAAATAAACAGGACTTTGGCATTCATTGTACTTAAAGAGATAGTTCCCAAAATGTACTCTTCAAAACGTAAATGTACTCAGGCCACATAAAGGTATTATACTGTATGGCTGCAGAAGACTAGGAATGTAGTTTATGAATCATTTGAATTTCTTTTATAGAGCTTTTTTGTCCTTTTTGGAGCTTGACACCCTCTGGTCTCCATTTAAGGTGTGTGTTTATATTTGTAGGCAAGGCAAGTTTATTTCATACACAGTGGTAATTCAAAGTGCTTTACAGAAAAAAAATATTTAAAAAGAATAGCATCATAAAAAAAGTTTCATAAGAAATAAAAAAAATACAATAAAAGAAAGAAATGAAAAGACATACATTAGTTAAAATGAAATAAGATTCTACATTAAAATGAAGAGGTGGTATTTTAAAGGGATAGTTCACTTTGAAATACATTTTTGGTATGTTTTAGCTTACCTCAAGGGCATCCAAGATGTAGGTGTCTTTTTTTCCGCAGTAGTTTCAATTTTGATATTTTTAGCTCAAACCGTTCTTGTCTGTCAGTCATATAATGCAGGTCTATGGTCATTATCTCAAAGAGCATGCACAGAGTCCAAATTAAAACAATTCCCCGTCGTCCAAATTAAACAATTCCCCATCGTAAGTACACATTGATGGCCTAAGACACGAAACGAGCGGTTTGTGTGAGAAAACGAACAGTATTTATATAGTTTTTACCTCTTATACACAGCCATGTCGAACTGATCTGATCTGACGTGTGCGCAGACTGGTGCATAGATATATACACACTAGATGTCGCCTTGTCTACGGCAGTTCATTGGAACGAATGTCTTTAAGGCGACATCTAGTGTATATATCTATGCACCAGTCTGCGTACACGTCAGATCAGATCACTTCGACATGGCTGTGTATAAGAGGTAAAAACTATATAAATACTGTTCGTTTTCTCACACAAACCGCTCGTTTCGTGTCTTAGGCCATCAATGTGTACTTACGATGGGGAATTGTTTAATTTGGACGACGGGGAATTGTTTTAATTTGGACTCTGTGCATGCTCTTTGAGACAGTGACCATCGACCTGCATTATATGACTGACAGACAAGAACGGTTTGACCTAAAAATATCAAAATTGAAACTACTGCGGAAAAAGACACCTACATCTTGGATGCCCTTGAGGTAACCTAAAACATACCAAAAATTTATTTCAAAGTGAACTATCCCTTTAACTCACACGCAGCTTATAAAATGTGTAAAGGAGTCGTAAAAAAATTGTGTAAAAAATAGCGCCGGCAATTCCTCCACAAATCAATTTATACACATCAAGATACATCACATCCTGTTTTGGGTTCTTTAGATGTCTTTGGTCCGTGTTGCATTCATATTTCAGTCAAACCGCACCAGAGTTTGTTTGGAACTGGACCAAGACCCCCAAAATATGTGGGTCTAAGTGCGCTTGTTTGGTGCGCACCAAGGGTTCGGATGGCATTCAGACTTATTCAAATGAACCGCACTAATAGAGCAATCACACCAGAGTTCGAACTAAACCTGCCAAGTGTGAACAAACCCATACTTTCATTGCACTTAAAGACATCTTGGGTAGCACTTTATTTTACAGTCCTGTTCCCCATGTACGTAATTACAATAACTATAGAGCACAATTAAAACAACACAAGGTTGACCAATGTGCTGTACAATAGTAAAAAGGAGACCAATAGCACAGAAGGAGAGAGAGTAATGAATAAATAAACAAACATCATAGCAAAGAATGAGACCCGCTTTGTTTACTCAGTGTGTAGAGCCAAAGCCTAACTCTAGCGAATATACAACTTCAAAATTCTTTTAAAAGAACCCATTGTGGGTAATAGTCTAAGATATATAGGCAAACTATTCCAACGCTTTGGGGCCACCACTGAAAACGCCCGGTCACCACTCGTTTTTTATCTAGTCCTAGGGTCGTCTAGAATCATCCGATTTGATGACCTTAGATTCCTTTGAGGTTTATGCAAGCGCAAAATTAAATAACTTTATATACTAAAATAAGTAATTCAAAATCAACCCTGTATTAGATAGGAAGCCAATTTAAAGTAACTAAGATCGGTGTTATATGCTGGTGTTTACGAAGACCCATCAGCAATCTAGCAACAGCAATCTGCACCAACTGCAAGCGAGTTAACAGCATTACCCAGTTAATTAATAACTGGTAATACTTAGGTACTAACCCTGAACCTAACCTTAACCCATGTACAGGTAGTTTCCTTATATTAACCAGTACTTTCTTAGGTAAGTACACTGTGAGTACACGTAAGTGCACATACTGTAAAATAAAATGCAACCAAACCTTGTTTTCAGCCTAAACATCTAATCAATTCTTCCTACTCAGTAATTTTAGTCACTTTTTAGTCATAAAACAATTCTACATCAAACTGTGAAGGTTGGTCTGCCAAAATGATTTTTAGCTATCTAATTCTTTGTCTCGTTTATTATAAACATGTATTAAAAAAAGATCATATCACTCCCAAGTTATTGTATTAAACACAGTTACACATGCACAGCACTTCCAAATAACGGGTAGCCTGCCTCTCAGCAGGTAGGCGCTGTGAAGAAACGCTAATTTAAAAGTAATTAGGGGACACCTCCTGTGGGATTCAAATTCAGACCTCACAAAAATTCAAACCCACAAACATGTGCATTCAAAGAGAGCCTTGGAGCAACCTCTAGGTCACCTATCCTCGGGAATCCAGCAGTAGCTTTTAGTGTCGTGGGTCTGGAGGCAAGGACCAGTCAACATTGTTCAAAAGCTCTCCCTCATGGTGCAACTATTAATTAGCTGAGCTGTTTGTTGATTCTAGATTGATGCATGCCGCTCTCCAGAGAGAGACGTGGGACACCGGCGATGCCTTGATGCAAATCTCTTCGACAGGGCCTAGACTCCCAAGGCACGCTTTAGTGCTCTACATGGAGAACACACAGGCAAATGCTTTTTAATGTGACAATGAAAATCATAATATTTAAAATGCAGATGCAATTTTTTGATGTTCACCCCTCGAACGCCCGGGGGACAGAAATCACCTGCAGCAATGAGTCATTGATACACAGCTTTTAAATAGGCAACATATAGATGAAAACACATTTCCTGCATGGCGGGGGTATTTTTTACTAATTAATTTTGAATTTACATCTTATTTTTCTAACTAATGTGAAATCATGATTTTAAAGAAATGTTTGATGCTACATCGAATCCTAAGAATTAAGTATGTGCATAAATATAAATGTTATAATATAAATATATTTTTTCACTTTCAATCTTTCTAGCTGAAAACTGGTGAATACATTTTTAACTGTTCAAAACAGTTTATTCTTTTTCTTGTCTTACTCTTTTTCCTTAAATCATTCGCTTTATAAACCAGCTGCAGTGTTTTGATCTCCTGTGCTCTGGTTAGGCTGAGTCAGGAACTGCTCCACCTTCCCATCCTTAGTCTTTGCTGCCTGTATCAGACTGACTTTGATGGACACATGGCCCACGATACTTGTCAGGACAGTCTTTTGAAACGGACAGAAAAAAATGTGGCATGTATGTGTAGCCAATTCCCGATTTCCCTTGACATGTCTGAGAGAGATGTGTGTTTGTGTGTATGTGTCTGAAGCAAGAATCTTTTGCTTTTCCCATCAGTTCCAGGATTAATGGTGAAAGAGTTGTAACGTAATGTTAAATCTGCTGCTGTCTTGGAGGACAGAAGCCGGCGAGTTGAAGCAGAGAGACGTCAGAGCAGATTTGGCCTAATTACGGTGCCTCCTTACTGTAGTTTATGATAATGAATGTGATGTACTTCACATTTAGTTAGATCTCAGGCACCACTTGTTCTAACCTTAGATAGTCTTATTCACTTGGTGCAAATTTTCTGAATACACCTTAACATTTGAGCATTGCTGTTTAAATGAGGGCGTCGTGTGATATTTAAACAACATTTGGAAACGATCTAAAGAGGATAAGTGAAGCATAATTTAGATGTGAAAACATTGAGGGAGAAACAAAATTCAGATTAGTGGTCGATTAATATGGGTTGTTGTGCCCTATATCTAGAATGTTAATTGTTGCATCCATGACAAAATACAAGAAACAAGAATAAAAACCATAAATGCTAACAGATACTCACCAAATATTACATCCTGGGCTTGCCATGATATACAGTGATATCAGTTCTACTCGGTACATCCAGTACAGTAATGTGTGAAAAGTATGATAACAAATGAGCTTCATCTTTTTCATTTAGTATTACGTATACTTAGTAGGCTGAGTATGTGGCAGTAATGTAATTTGTGCACTACATTGTAAGTTACTTTGCTTAAAAAAAATAAAAAAGCTTAAAATTGTTTAAATGTATTTTCACAGTTATAGCAGAGGAACAAAACACCATACACAGAGAACAACCACCAAAGCAATGACAAGAAGTGACAAAGAACAACTGAAAATGAGGGCTATATATACAAAGAAACCCTCGGGACTAAACAAGATAATTAACTAGACACAGGTGAGACACATGAGGGCAAATCAAAAACCATGGAAACAAATTAACAGAGACAAAGGAAACACATGAAACTGAACTGGAAACAAATAAATTAAGAGCACAACCGAAGACGTGACAGTTAACAATGCTGTAAGTGTGTCACTAATACAATGGCTGAGGGAGTGATGGTAAATGTAACATATTTTTCTCTTCTGACTTCTGTAATCTTTTTTTTTTTTTCCTGTTTTGGAAAGTCATGAAATCACTATGGTGGACTATAAGAGCAAATGGGAATACAAAAAAAACAAACATTTGCTTTGGTCTCCCATTGACCACTATTGAAGTTTACCCAATTATGACTTCCACTTCTGACATTCCTTCCCAGAAATGTGAAAAATGTCTAAAATAAATGTTTTGATATTTGAATATTTAAACCAATATTTGATACACATTTATGGCCTTTGTGAGTTTGTACAAGTCAGATCAACATCTGCGTAAAATTCATCAAAATAATTACAATTATGGCAGTTATAAAGCAAAAAAAAAAGCATTAAATTATTTTTATTCCTAATATTCTGACATTATTTACTCATCCTCATGTAGTTGACAGCATATGACTTTCTTTCATTAGTGGAGCACAAAAGTACAGGGCTTTCAAGCTTTAAAAACATAAACTATCATAAAGTGGTACATTACTAATTGTTAAATTATTTATAAGGTGTAGGTTTGTGTTAGGAAAAGACTAATTATTTTGTTCGCACTGATACTGATTTTGAATCACATGAGGTGAGTGTATATATTTCACAAATTATTTTTTTTTGCTAACTGCACAATATCTCAGATAACATATAATCCACATATTATTCAGACACTAGACAAATAGAGACCTACTTCATGTCAAAGTCAAATCCCAGCTCTTTAGCCGTCCTACTGCCTCTGCTCTTAGATGTGCAGTGGACTTCACCTGAGATGACAGGTGAGTGTGCTGGAGCAGGCCAGACTCAACAGAGAGGGCCTGACCTGCCAACCACCCGTCACTCACACGAGCCCGCTGCGGCAGCTCAATCATGCCATCTTTTTTCCTCATGACACATCACGTTTACATCAGAAAACCATCAAAGAGAAGCTGTAATCTATTAAAATCAGCCACAATGGGCATTTAAATATATGAATACTATTTTTTTTTTTTTCATGTGCTTCAATTAGTAAACAGTGGGAAGATGGGAGGAAGTTCCGGGGTGGTGACAAGATCACTAAGTCAACCAACATATATGCTCGGAATGGATCCTATTAAAATTTTTTTTTTTTACTATCACACTGTAGTAATAAACACACTCACTAGAATATCTTCATATGAATATGATATATATTCATTCAGAATTGGAAAATCTGATTCATTTTATTGAACTGGTTCATTCAAACTTCCCTGCGCAAATGTCCCTGTTTCATTTTATATATATTTTTAAAGTTTTTCCATTGTATTTTGAGTTTAATGCTGTCACACTAACTGAAATCCTAATTGTTTATATATTTAATATACATATCAGTTATATATTTTAATATATTGCCCCCTTATTTAGCTTCAATGTAGTTAGCCAGATACATTTTGTTAGCTTGCGTATCTAACAAAAAGTTAGTTTGACATAAGAGTTAATGAGTAGATTGTAGTTTGTATTTCTGCTACATAAAAAAACAAACATGGTAAATCATATGTAATTATATGTATTTTTATAACTTGTATAATCATGACATTTTGTGTCATAATTTTGACTTTTTATGTCATACTTTTGCATTTTTATCTCATAATTATGAACTTTTATCTCATTTTGACTTTTTCATAATTATCGTTTACCAAAATGTTTACTTATGTGGTGGAAATGGGCTTCCTTCTACAGCTTCCTCAACACTGATTTTCTGACAGAAATCATATTTAGTTTATAGATGTTGCCAAACATTTCTTGAGGGCGTTTCATATTTTAAAGAGCTGTAAACAACAGAGGCCTGCGTTGTCAACAGATAAATATATTTGCATAATTTTTTGGCCTTTTAGTTTCTCCAAACAGACTGAGATTCATTTTATGCTGTGCAGAAGGTTATGACCTCATCTTATAATCTCTTCTTATTTGACTATAAGGGGGGAACACAGTTTGTGCCATATGGCAAATGATTACAACAATAAATCAGGTTCTGATCACCCATCGTAATATATGACAAAATTATGCACTGTTTAACTGAAAGAGAAAGCCGTTGTGATGACATTTCAGGACTTCATTTCCTGTCCCCTTCTTCAATCTGAGTTTTATTTCACTGTAGGGATTGGCCATACAGCTCACAAGCTAGTTGCTAACTGATTAAAGGGCCGCAATTATTGGTGGAGCATTTACTGTATGTAAATGAGTAACCTTTAGGAGTCCTGCACACGGCTACAGTGCCAGATGGACGCTAATGGTAATGGGGTGGAGACTGACTAGAATAAATCTCAAACGGTCTGGATCCTAGTCTGGTGGTCTCCAGCCAGGCTCTCATGTGTGAGGACTGTTTGAGAAAGGCATTTGTTGATGTAATATGTTCATATAGTCCAAATGTAGACTATTTTAGGGACATGTTCACATCCCTGGTCCAATTAGCAACTAAATGAGCAGTGATTCACAGTAACCTTGTGTCCATTAGCAAGGGAATTACATTGGAGGAAACAGTTTGGTTTTTTCAATCTCAGTATGCAATCAGGTGCTTTGTCTTAGCATGCAAAACAAAGGGATCACACACACACACAAAAAAAAAACTCAGGTGTCTAATTGAAATTCTCCTGAGGAATGCAATGCATCTCCTGCAAATAAATATTGAGCACAGAGACATAAAACCTGCTACGTGGCAGGACATGAGACGTCCGTTCCCCCTATGGCACTAAATTACCATGACAGCAAGTAGCTTTCCTATATTGCAAAGTGAGTGATCAGTATCATCATTTAAATAGCAATTTGGCAGTTAATTAAAGTGACCTTGGTTGTTCTGTGTGCATCAAAAAAGCAGACACCACCACCTTTCTTGTGCCGTCTGTGTGCGTGCTGTCAGAAGGACTGCTGCTCAATTAAGTCACCCTGGTGACACAAGTAAATTAGGCAGCTGTCAGGCCATGCTTCGCCTCTATTTCAGGGAAATAATATCATACAGACAGAGCAGTAGCAAACTAATGGTACATTTACACGTAAACTATGTAAAAAAAAAATTCTGTGCTTTTTTCCCATACAGATGACAACATTGTCAAAACGATCTGTTCACACGGATCTGCCAAAACGACTGAAACGACTATAGACTGAACACATAATACGCATGCGCATGACGACACCGTTTTCACAGATTTGCATTTTTGTCATTTACACTGAAATGATAACGGTATCGTTTTCGAAAATTTGCACTTTGAAAACCCTTTTCAAAAGCTTGCATTTTCAGGGCCCCAAAACTCTGTTGTCGTGTAAATGAACGGCAAAAATGCATAAAGTTTTCAGGGTTTTTTTTGTTTTTTTTTGGTGTTGTGTAAACGGCCCCATAGAGTACGTTTACTAGATTTTTTTCATTTTATACTAGAGAATCATAACTAGGGAAAGGAATCATAAAGAATTGAACAATTCTGGTTCTTCTTAATGATAACAGTTTCATTAAAAACTTTTTTAATGATTTTTAAGTATTACATTTATTTATTGCAGTCAGTGAGTGATTAAGTCTCACGAGCCTTAAAGTCCCCATGTGGTGAAAATCAAGGTTTTAATATTGTTTATATTTCTATGTGGTGTTTTAAATATTTTTTTATACATAATATTATTGTGTTTTTAATACACAAACCATGTGTAAATTCATAAGTCAACACCATTGCTGAGTATTTTCTCCTTAAAACTGCAGTGAATCAAAGACGGTCTCAAAAACGCGGTTTGTAATCGCTGGTGTTTCTGACATTACACCTTGTAACCAATCACGTCAACGTGTGGATCTCTGAGCTGTAGTGAGTGAGTGGGGGTGGGGTCAATTAGCATATTCATAGAACCGTGTATACTAAATTAGGCAAGGGTGTAGAGGTACATTCAAGCTATTTTAAGACATGAAGACATTTTTTTTCCAAAGAAAAGACGCTTAAATATGTCATTTTGGTGATCAAAGATGAGTTTTAAGGGATAAAAGAATTGACTACAGTGGGACTTTAAGTACAATAAAACAGTAACTTGAAAGCTGTACGTGACTGATTCACTAAGAGTAATTCGTTGGGGAATCGGACTACACTAATCTGTATGTGTTTGATTCACTAAAAAGAATCGGCTCAGAATATACGGGAATCATAATATACTCTTCGCAATGTAGAGCTGCATCCAAATATACACGCTTGCCTACTAGTAGGCGAAAAACAGTGTGTGAAAAGTGTATGTATGAATTCACACACAGTATTTATAAAACAGGAGGCGAAAAGTAGACTAATACTTTCTGCGAGACTCTAAAGTTGGAATAGACACTTAATCTAATGGAAACTTCACTATCCCATGAGGCCACGGGAGAGTGAAGTGACACAACTGATGCTGGTACTGTAGGTCACATGACAATGAGAGCATAGAAAATGTAGTAGTTCGGATTTCATATACTATCAGAATACACTGGTTGTGCTATATGTTTTGATTCAATAAAAAGAGCTGACTCATAACTTAAGAGTAATCGTGAATACACTGGTCGCGTATGTTCTGATTCAATTAAAACAACCAGGTTTTTAGATATGCGATTTAGATTCAAAAGTGGTGCCGCTAGTCTCAGAGTATTTCAGTACAATGAGTGCATATGAAACCAAAAAGAAATTTCATTGAGTTCTGTTTCTTTTTTTTTTCTTTTTTTTTCTCTTTTTTTTTTAGTATAAGAATCAAATCTCAATTTAAAACCTTAACCATAATAGGCTACTCATTTGGGGCGATGAAATAACAAGGAGTTTTTTTGGTCTGACAGTATGTTGTTGCTTAATTTTTGTAAAATTTGTTGCTTAAAAGTTTTGTAACTTGGAAGGGGTGGATGAAATTCAGAATATCTCTCTATTTCAGTATCAGATTGTTTTGTCACCTGGTGTCAGGGTGTAATTCATTACAGAGCTGGAATCAAGACTCTGCACCTCTCAACATAGATCAACTTTTGACAGGCTAGAAACAGGATTTTTCCTCACCATCATTATTACTAAGCGATTTATGATGAGTTTAATGCTTTTCGGAGAGTGCCATTAAAAGGGAGATATAAAAATTGGATAGCATGAAATCACTGGGATTGCACATTAATGTTTAATGAAAAGTCTGTGACAACATCTTTAAAACCCAATGGAGTGTATTTAACAATTAGTTGTATGGGATCGGGTTTGAGGATTGTTGTCTGCAATGTTTAAACTTACTCAGGGGCTTCAGAACACTATGAATTATTTAACAGAAATGCTAATGTTATCATTTTGCGTGCCTAATATCGTCTGCACATTCCAACTCACGGAGGACATTAAATCTGACAAAAGGAGTCAAAATAACCTTCATGAGGCGGAAATTGTTCGTTCAACATTTATGTAAATACTTGGTTGGACCGTTGCACAGTTGGAAATGCATATTTCCCAGCCTGATTATTGAAACAGTGACAAGTGAAAATGGTGCCAAACAACGAGCGAGTAAATGAATGATGCTGAGAGTCTCAAGAGATCTTAAGAACATAACACATCTTAATGCTTGTTCCTGCAGCACAAGAAAAAACTGACCTTAAAATATGAAAGATTATCAATTGCATCGGGATCCAACTCTGTGAACAATATAAAAGCTTCTTCATCTCTAGAGACATAAGTGAAATAATAATTCATACTTATCACTTAATAATGTACTATAATAATGTATAATAATAATAGTAATACAAAATTCAGTGATTAAAGTTTAACACAATTAATCATGTCCCCTGACCAGTATGTATTTTCAATAAAATAAGATTTTGCTTTACTCGTCTGCCACAACAATATAACTTTCTCAACCAAATTCATATAAGCAATTAATCACCATGCAAATTATTTCAGTTTTTTGTCATTTAACAGGCTTAAAAATAATTATTCTTTCTGTAACCTACATGGTATGAGAAAGGGTCTAGAAATATTATTTTTGTGATGGCAAGGCAGAAACGTTCTGGTTCTTCTCAGAAAATCAAATACAGTTTAATTGAATATCCTCCCTCCCATTAAAGTCAATCTAGGCCATCTATGATCCCCCAATCTGCTTGCGACTCCATGCTGTGTCCCAGACTTTTTGACCACCCTGTTCCCCTTTTATTCTCTTCTTTTTTCTGTGCCCAGCTTCAGAAAGACCCGTCACAACAGGTGGCCCTGCTGGTGACAGCCACAATCCCACTGACAGCAGGTAAATTGCTTGTCAGAAGGTTGCGTGATGCAGCCAGTGAATTTTGAGAATATGCTTGAATACAAAGCCCTCCCACAAGCAAGTGATTCTTCACTAACTGTTTTTGATTAAAATGTCAATGAAGCTGCAGGCCCTTTCATTTTTCGGGTCCAGAGCTGTCCATCTACCCCAGACGGGCCTGGCACACTAAGCACCGTTTATCCACGATGAAGAGCATGTCATGTAATAATGATTGTCTCTGGGGAGCATTTAGAACGAAGGAAAATGCTGATTGGGACAATAGGCTGCTGAATCTCATTTGGGCTTCGCTGTGACAGGTGACTGCTGGTATAAACATGCATTTCTCCAAGGAATAGATCTGTTTTTTCCCCCTCTCTCTCTCTCTCTCTCTCTCTCTTAATCATGTTAACTGCATCTGAAATATTGTTTCCAGGAGAAAAAGGAAAATATCCAGATGTAGGCATCATTATTGTGCATTCATAAACTTTAATCTTCACTGCAGGTCCCATGTCTCAGCATGCTATATCAGCGGAAAAACAGGGAAAAAAGGAAAAATAGATGCATCTCGGTACATTTCTATGAAAAACTAAACAAAATGTGGTGGGAAACAGCTTACAATCGTAAAAAGGTGTTGTCAGTTTCACTTTTTTATATTAGATAAGCTGATCAGAGGATTCATTGTTAGCAACTCATGTCTAAACCTGCAAGCAAACCATGCTACAAAACTAGTTTGCTCTCATTGCTATCGACAAAATTGTCTACACTGCACTGTAAAAAAAATTATATGATAAATAAGTTATGACAACATGTTTTTACATTGCTTTAGCTCATCAAAATAAGTTGAAGTTATACAAGATTCAACAAATTTTTTTATGTCAGTTTTATGTAGGCCTAATTTAAGTTGAAATGACTTAAATATCCAAGTTGATTGAAAAAATGTAAGGCAGCAACTTTTTTTGTGTGCACACTTCATTTAATGCAGAATGGGGCGTTCACAATTTAAGCAATTTTGCACTGATAGAACAGATAAATTTTTTTTACATTTATTAATTGGTGATCTTTTTTCAATAAGTTGAAGATTTGAGGCAACATGAGTGACAGTGACTATTAATCTAAAACAACAATTAAGACAAGCAAAATGCTTCATGTAAAAAGAGAAGGCCTTGAGTCCGCAGCAAGTGCATCATTTGGGACAGGGCCTCACTTGCATACTAAATTCTACTGCTAGTCAGTGACAAAACTAAATCGTTTCCATTATTTCCCAGATAGATACTGTAGACAACTTTGTTGATTATAATGCGAGCGACCTAGTTTTATAATGTCACATCACGCTGCTCACAGTTTAGATGCTGGTAAGGTCTCGTCTGGCATCCTCCAAAGGAGAAGGAGGAGCCAGATCGCACACCAGCTGCATTTGCAGATGCTCGTGTGAAACCAGCTTCCTTCACGCAATTCCTTCCACTCGCTTATTTGCTGGTAATTTAGCCCTTGAAGCAAAAAAAGTACAGCTTTGTTTTCATACTAACAAGGCAATTAGCAATCATTACCAGTACTTTTTCTCTTTTTTCCCCCCCTGATCAGATGTGCTTGATGCCGAAAGCGGGAGTTTGAGACTATTTAATCATTTGCTGAGCGTCAGCGCTTGAGTTTGTGTACATTCAATAATGAATGACTGTACACACCAGTGTTTGTGTATATGTGTGTTCTTGTGCATGCGTAACATGTTTAGCAGTAGATCATAGAGAGGCTGGGTTCTATTTGCATAAGAACAAAGCAAGTCTGTGTGGCTCTGAAATCACTATCTGCTGAGCAGTCACATATTCCCCAGTGACCCTCTGAAGGCTGTGCAGCAGCAGGGTCCTTGATTATGACAGGTGATGTGTAATCATATAAATATAAGAACAGACCAGATCTAACTATCCATCTAGGAAGACAGATGGATGGATGGATGGATGGATGGATGGATGGATGGATGGATGGATGGATGGATGGATGGATGGATGGATGGATGGATGGATGGATGGATGGATGGATGGATGGATAATATATCGACATAGACAGACAGATAAATAGATAATATATCGAGATAGATACTATATTGACATACATAGACAGACAGACAGACAGACAGATAGATAGATAGATAGATAGATAGATAGATAGATAGATAGATTGACAGATAGATTGACAGATAGATTGACAGATAGATTGACAGATAGATTGACAGATAGATTGACAGATAGATTGACAGATAGATGGACAGATCTATTCATCTATCCATCCATCCATCCATTCGTCTGAACATCTCAACTTTAGATTAAAAAGGGTAAAAACTTCTTTAGAACAGATATTAAAAAGTGAAGCGAAAACAATATTATAGTGTTTTCTATTAGTATCAATTAATCAATTTTGTTTCCACCATTCCATCTCAATCTTATAGACAGTACAAATCATAGATTTCCCAAACAATTCAGGAAATATGGAAAGATCAATTAACCAAACAAAGTAGTTGTTTGTTTGGCATGATCAATGATCGTCTGGTAATCTGCTCCAAGCCACCGGGTGAGGTGCCTGCAGGAACATTAACGCTATGACTTTCTCTGTCTGGCCTCATTGTCAATGCAGGTTCATCTGGCCAGGGACCGAGTGCCGTTCACAGAAGACCCCAGCCGGGTCCCCAGAGCTGCATGCTATGCTCTGGGACCCCTGCCGCCCGGCCTACCTGCCTCATCTCATATGAGCAACAATCACAGCCATATGTGAAGCTGCAGGAAAACAGATGCTGTTTTTCCATTTGTGAAATCAAGCTGTTGGAATGGAGTCAGGTTTATGGGCACCGTCACCAAAAGGGCAAATATTAAAGTGACAGTGTTGTTTATGCCGTGCACCTCGATTTGTGTCGGGCACACTGAGTTTGGAAACAGGAGGGTCCTTCCACAATTCCAAGTCTAGGAATGAAACACCATTTTGATCTAGCAGGACTAGCCATCTGCTACACAGGGCTGACTATATTAACTCCAGCACAACTGAGTTTATAAAGTAAAGTGGATTTTTATTCTTTTATTTAAATGAACAAATACAAAAAAATCATTTATAGATATAGTTAAGTCATTTTAGAGAGTAAATCTCATAAACGTGCCATTTGGCTCACATACTCCTCAAATGTGGAACACGGGAGCGTTATGCGCAACTCTTGCAAGTGGACTCTGTCACCCTCCCCTCCACAGACGGTGGCAGATCTGTCTGCAGTGGAGAGGCTCTTTTGTCAGTCATCTGTTGATGCCATCTGACAATACGTGGCAGCGCTGTCAGGTGAAGCAAAGCAAAGCGGAGTGGAAGAACTCCTCTGCACACACTGTTCCACCGAACCGCTCTATCTCACGCATACAGGTCACAGTCTCTGAGGTGACACCTGTCACTCATATACAGTGCAGTCAGAGGGACGCCGATAGACAGATAGACAGACGATCTGAGATGGATGGATGGAAGGATAGGTAGATATGGATATGGATGGATTGATGGATGGATAGATAGATATGAAGATGGATGGATGGATGGATGGGTAGATATGGATATAGATGGATGGATGGGTAGATATGGATATAGATGGATGGATGGGTAGATATGGATATAAATGGATGGATTGATGGAAGGATAGGTAGAGATGGATGGATGGATGGATGGATGGACGGATGGATAGATATGGATATAGATGGATGGATGGATAGGTAGATATGGATGGATGGATGGATAGATAGATAGATATGGAGATTGATGGATGGATGGATGGATGGGTAGATATGGATATAGCTAGATGGATGGATAGATAGATAGATAGATAGATAGATAGATAGATAGATAGATAGATAGATAGATAGATAGATAGATAGATAGATAGATAGATAGATAGATAGATAGATAGATGGATCGGCAAAAACATTATGCTTTTTTCCAATCAGTGTGAAATACAGGCATCAATCAGGGCAAGCTCAAATTAAACACTTTATTTGACAATGCAATGTAGGCTGTTTGAGATTACTAATGAATCACGATGATTTAACCCAATCACTGAGCCCTAAAGCCACCATTAGCATCAAGATCATCTTCTTCTCCCCTCCTCTTTTAATATCTATCTGGCATAATTCTGGAATGGAGGACAACACGGTTGTCTAGTAACTCTTCTAAAGTATATCTGTGAGGCACTGAGCTGTGATTATCATAACCGCAGTAATACATCTTAATGACTGCTTTCGTTCGCTGGTACTGTGTGACATTCAGCATGTGTTTAGAAATCCCAAACAAGTATGGTTCAAAAAAGAAAAATATAAAAAATATATAAAGTTAGAGGCAATAATATAAAAATTGTATAATACCTATTATTAGAATATTAGCTATTACTAATCAGTAATAACTATAA
The DNA here is from genome assembly GCF_965113295.1 of Leuciscus leuciscus. NCBI lineage: Eukaryota > Metazoa > Chordata > Actinopteri > Cypriniformes > Leuciscidae > Leuciscus > Leuciscus leuciscus. The sequence goes on from NC_138735.1 coordinate 22,107,157, forward strand.
ACAATTTTTTTTATATATATATAAACTATATATACATTTGTATGTGTATGTATATATATGCTGCTGTTTCGAGCAAACGTATCACGGTTTTCAGAATATTTAAGATGTATTTTTTTGTGTCAGTAATTATGAAAATCTTTAAAAGTATGTGCTTATATATCATTTTTATAAAACTTACCGTGAAATATATTCACTAAGGTAAAACGAGTGCCAACTAGCCCCGTATCATGATTAAGATGATAAATGATTAAGATGCATTTAATTGCCAAATGTCCAATGAGCACATTCCACATTTTGAAAATGGCACGCAGAGCTTTAGCTGCCACTTAGAGAGACACAATTATCAGCGAGTGCAGGTCTTCCTCAGCTGACAGGAAAGGAGCGAAATGTCACAGTCTACACTCACACTGCTGTCTGTGTCATGTTGAATAAGAGGATGTGGAAATGCAACCTGACAGCCAAAACAAACAGGTGACCTCTGCAGTCACCATTCAGAATGATTATCATGAAAAGACTTGTTAGCTTTAACAAGCTCTCTTTTCATTCGCTCATGCTAGATAAATAATTAAATCATCAGAAACAGAACCGTGAGAGGTGAGAAAGGGACTTTTGATTCAGCAAAAAAAAAAAAAGAGAGGTCCTCAAGACAATATCTTGCCAAGGCTAAAGAGACAAATTAAAGTCATAAAAATCTCTCTTGATTTTAATGGAGCTTAAGGTTTCAATTAATTTAATTGATCTAATTACTGACTCAAGTGCACATATTTAACATTTGTAAAAATGTTTAAAAGTGGATGATTGAGAATGTGAAGAGACACCTCCATAAAAAAAGGCGCTGTGGAGAGTACAATGGAATTTTTCCAATTAATCAAATAAGAGCACCAATTAACTAAGTGAGTACTCTATGAGAGCTGGGTGAAAGGACAAAGGAAGCTTTCATAAATGGCCAACTCTTCATATTAGTTAAAGAGGGTAGATAGACTTTATAATATAGATGGAGATATATATAAAAATGGGGTTTGAAGACCCTGCTCTTAATTGTTATTCAAAGTACTGTTTGAAAATATTTTATGGGTGATAGTTTGTACCTTCAGTTTGGACACTTTGGTTACATGTAAAATGTTTAAATGTCATTGTAACACTTTATTTTACAGTGTCATTGTTACATATGTTAACTTACATGTAATTAATAACTATACATTATGCATAATTACATGCAACTAACCCTAACTAGCTAATTCTAAATACATGTAACTTAATATTACTCACTTACAGTAAATGTAAAATTACTGCGTAACAGTGCAACTTTTAAAGCAAAACATCACAAAAGTTAGATTTAAAATGATCAAATATATAACAATAAATATACTGTACTGTTCAAAATGAAGACAAAAAGTATTTAGACATAGTTGTCAAACATTAGTGGAACATGTCTATTGACACGGACAGAATGTAAAATCACCTTTACACCAGCTGGTTAAATATCATTTGCAAAAATAGCCCAGAAATGCTACTTCTGAAAAAAGTAGTATTATTTATGTACAGATGGCTTTTTTTAATGAATACAAATATTTTTAAATAGTGTATATATATATATATATATTAATATATACTAAAATAACATATTTCTAAAATATATAATGATATCTTTTTTGTATCTAATGTAATGAAATTCACACATTTTAAGTGTGATTTAAGTGTCCAAATATTCTTAGGGTTACTGTATATTTCTACGTTTATTATGTTAACGTAAAAAATATATTTCCTTATAAATTAATTTATGTAGCATTTTGTGAATGCTACAGTCAAACCTTGTGACCTCAAGATCAGATATGACACATCCAATCAAGAAAACATTTGATTGGCTTTTGCATGGATTTAACAGATGGTGTTTCCATTTTGAACTTTTTGCAGTAAAGCAGGAAAAAAGAGCTTGGAAAGTCAGGCTGTTTTTCTCACATCACTGACATGAGCTGTGGCTCAGAAAAAGAAGACGTGTGAAATAATTCTCCCTCGCAAATTTGCTCACCAGGCTCACTAAGAGACACCGAGCCAAAGCAGGGCTAGAGAGACCATGCAACATAATTATTCACCAGTCTCCCAAGCTGAGCGATGAAATCAGACGCATTAGCTGTTGATTATTGCCCTACATTTTAAAAATTCAAATCATTTATGTGAGTAAAACCATGAATGTAAAGACCAAACAGGCATGTCTAGATTTGTATGTTTACAATATGTTTGCATATATAACTGAAATACAGAAAATATTTATAGTATATGTATACATTGTATAGTATGCAGGTGTTCTGAATGACGAGTCATAATTTCTAAAATGTGCAATTTACAGAGCACGCTGCATGCAGGATCCCATAATGCAATGCACTCAATTTGACCTTACATTTCTATGCGGCAAATGAGCCGGAAATAATACCTACCGTATTCTCTTTTCTAACCATTATTTGATCAAACTGCAAACAGTATCATTTATTTTCAGCGGACTATTTTATATAGCCTATATATTTTTAAAACGATTTTTAATATTTTAATGTTATTAACATTTATTTTTTTAATATATTATTCATATACATGTGTATGTGTTAATAATAATAAACAACACATAATATTAATGTTAATATTTTATTATTTTATATCATACACAAAATTTGATAAAAAAATATATATTGCAAAATAATTTACAATTAAAAATAAATAAATAACTGGACAGCACTTTGTGAATTAAACATGCAATGTAGGTCATGTGACAACTATATATCATAAAAATAGTAGCAATGTACACTGGGTTGGCTAGTATTCCAACTCAAATTTTATTAGATGGCCCATACACCACCAGCCAACCCGTGCCCCATATCTGTGACATCATGTACCTAATTTCCCCCTAAAACCAATGGACCTGGCTCGCCCACATCGCCACGAGCAGCGAGGACAGCTAGAGAAAGATCACAGTTCAAAACCAGTCAGACGGAAAATATGGAAAACAGGGGCGGCGGTCAGTGCATCTCACCCCCGATGCAGCAAGCTGCCACAGTTTGACTGACAAACTGACTTTTGGAGAGGCCCGTGCCCATTCTAGTCAGAGTTTATTGAAGGTGATTTTGATCTCCTCCATGCGGCCACAGCAGTAGCTATGCCATCTGTCACCTTGATTGCATGGCGGTCTCTCTGGGGGGAGTGCTATGGCTCCTGATCGTTTACAGATTGCACTGCTTTCTCTTCCATAAGGACCACATGCACAGAGCCAGATGGTGGGTATACACGGTTATTATGAGTCTTTATCTCTGTGCAGGAAGGAGTGGAACCATTAGGCCTCCCTCAGGATCCCCACTCCTCTCTGCAGCCATGCTGTTCCTCCCCAAATACAGTCTTCTTCAGCTGTCAGCATCCTGCGCGCGACGCTAATAAAAAAACAAACAACAATGCGCTCACGCCGTTTAATATGAAGGTAAACACGGGAACGCGCGTTTGCGCGCTTTGTTTTCGTCTGGAAATAATGAGAGATGTTGAAGGCTTTGCAAAATCCTGAGGATCCGTGTTGATATCAGTTGCCATGGAAACTGTGACATCAAAATTTGGCATATCAAACCGGTTGGTTATTAATGGGAATGAATGTTTTGCCCTGTCTAATAGGGGTGGGCGATATAAACAAAATCTTATATCACGATATGAGTAATTTTATTTCATGATAACTATATATATCACTATAGTTATTTTTGCTTTAAGTAAGGTTTTTATATCATCCAAATTGTTGATACCATTGAAATCTCATAATTCTTATCACCATTTCAATTCAACTACTAGCCTATGGGGGTAGAACACTGAAAAAAACACAGAATTTCTTCACTCTAAATTAAATATATACTTGTATTCTTATTATAGTAAGACAAAAGTGATACAGACAAGAGCATTGACAGATTTTCTCTTTTTTGTTGTTTGATGACAGCAGGTTTATTAGGCTGTTGTCACTTTAAGACCGAATATACGGATCCCATTCTTTCTCAACTGTTTAGGTTCACTTGAGACATAAATGACTGTGTTTACGAGAATACTTGAGGGCAAAAATGGGCCTTTTGACAAATAATTATATGCATTTAACCGTTGAAGCCCAATAAGGCGACAAAAAGAAATCGGTTCAGTACTCACGCACTCTATAAACACGGGAATGCGCTCAGAAAACATCTCTCAGACATGTAGCGATAGTCCAAAGTCTCTACCGGTTAATTGTGTCTAGCGGTATATCGCCCACCCCTACTGTCTAATATGGCCTGTGGTAACTAGCAGAGTAGCAAATATAAATAGCAAAAAAAATTTATATAATAAATATACTATAATAATTTAATTATCACAAATAAAATCACAAAACATCATGACCATATTTAAGAATGACTTATTCTGTTATGGATATTACAAGGTGAAATCTGACAACATTCTCTGATTGAAGATAAATTGATATTTTGCATGAAAAAAAAAAAAATCGAAACATTTTAAAATCAAATTCTAATGAAGAGTTTCTCTCGAACAGATGGTTTAATATCTGCCTCTTTTTGTAAAAGTCATTGGGCATAAAAGCGCCGCATTCAAAACAGACTCAGCCTGGTATGAAATTATGGCAGGCAGTATGTGTTCCAAACCCAGACATATGTAGAAGATGACCAGGAGGGTAAAGGACAATGTGCAGAAAGAAAATAAGACATGTGTAACATCAATGCATATTTTTCACGCTTGTTTAGAACTCAGTTCATTTGCAATACCACTCAGCGAAGCAAGTTAGACAATTTCACACTGAGCAGTCCAATTCTTAGACGAACGGTATACACACACATCTGGCATGCCAATGTCATGTCACATCAGAAAGCAGACTTTGAGAGAGTCCTCGAGTCTTAAGAGAAGATCAGAACAAGAAGAAACTGGTCAGCAAATATCTTAAAATGTCAAAAATTTCGTATAATTTATTATGCAGGCAGATAATATGCAAAATGTGAGAAACACCTCTTTACAACACAAGTATTGGCACTTCTCACAAATAGGAGTACAAAATGGGATTGTGCGATGTTTTGCTTTTTGTCAATAAACATCAAATAAACATTAAAAGAAAATGAAAATAAAATAATATAATATAATATGCCAGGACAGGCCAAAATCAGTTAGGTACTGTAGGTTAATTTTATGTATACTTTAAGAATCTTTTATAAATGTACCTTAGAAAAAAACATTACTGATGTGCATCTTGAGACAAAACAATGGCACTGACATAATTATTTTAAGACGTATCAGTGCAATTTGCTTTTAAGTTAAGACAGCTCAAACATGCATTTTAGTCTGGGATTATCTTAAACCGGGTTATGTAAAATATCTAATAATCCTAACAGAAACAAACATCTGATTTATGCTTCTAAAAAGTTTTGAGACACCAAGTGTAAACTTATTGTAGAAAACTGTATCTGTTTTGACAGCAAACAGAGTGGCATCTTGACAGCCTCATAATCCTAAGATACTTTAATTGGTTCGTTTCATTTTCAAGTAAAGTCCTGTTTGGCTCAGCTCAGAGGGAATAAACAGTGTGGAGACCTTGTGCATGTCATTGTTCTTTGCTGTTCCTGATTCCCTGTCCCAGGGCAGTGTGGCAATATGTTGCGTTGTTTAGGACAACAGCCGGCTATCTGTGAGCATGAGAGCCCTTGTCAGGCTACAGCACAGTGCTCACAGTGACACGAGCCTGTGGTCACAAATGTGCACACACAAAAAAGCCATTTTATCTTCCTATGCTCATCCATGCCCCTAAAACAAAGTCTCACCATAGCTAGACAGCATCAATCACTATCATACAATTTACACTAACTTTGAACGAAATTTCCGATTCACTGTGTTTTCTTACATTTAAATGTAAATTTGTATGTTAATATATTAATGCATTTTCACATTTTCTTAAAGTATTATATTTAAATTAATATAATAATATTGACATTATTTTAAAAGCATTATATTTTAATATATATGCATATTATATATATTTATCTTACAATGAACTTTACATGTTTGTTACACACACACACACGTGTGAACAACAAACATGTAAAGTTAATATGTGCGCGTGTGTGTGTGTGTATATATATATATATATATATATATATATATATATATATATATATATATATATATATATATATATATATATATATATATATATATATATATGAAGAGTTCAGATGCAAAAGCCTCTAAGTGCCATCTGAAAATTTCTTCTAGAATGATCATTTTTATAAAGCTTGTATATTTAAGTTCAGTAATTTCACTTAAATGACAATTAATAGGTAATTTGCATTGCCATTTAAGTGAAATTATTTAACTTAAATATATGAGCTTGATAAAAAGATCATTCTAGAAGAAAATTTCAGATGGCACTTGGAGGCTTTTGCATCTGAACTCTTCATATATACCCACACACAAACACACAAGCAAACACACACACACACACACACACACACACACACACACACACACACACACACACACACACACACACACACACACACACACACACACACACACACACACACACACACACACACACACACACACACTTACACACACACACACACACACACTTACACACACACACACACACACACACACTTACACACACACACACACACACACACACACTTACACACACACACACACACACTTACACACACACACACACACTTACACACACACACACACACACACACACACACACACACACACACTTACACACACACACACACACACACACACACACACACACACTTACACACACTTACACACACACACACACACACACACACTTACAGCTTTACAGAAACCTTAATGAATTTTTTTTATTTAAATTATTTAAAATGTTGAACATGTGAAATGTTTAGTATGACCCAAAAATAACCACCCCATGAAAGAGGGTCAACTGCCCCTTTAGGGTACCATGTTTACCTGAACTGGGACCAAGTTCAGATCTGTGGGTGGCCATGGAAACTGGCATGAGCGCACTGCAGCAACAGAACCATACCAGACTGAGGATGTCACCCAGAAAACAGCAACGAAATTAACTTCTGGTGGCTGAGACTGCTCACAAATCTTTTGGCACGAGTCGATTCAGAGTAGGTTTTTAATAAGCAATGAATGTTTTAAAATAAAAATGGAATAAATACTAAAATAGTACTAAACACTAAAAGTGTGTTCCATTTACATGTGATTAAAGTAGCCTAAGTTTACAATAAAAGCCAATTTGCATGTCATAGATTTTGTAGTGGGTGCATGATTGTGGCTTTTAAAAATACTAGATTGATAAATAAAATAATAATAACTGATTTGAACAGTCCCCTAAACACAAGTATTAAACTTACTGTTTATTTACAGTACCGACTGTTTACATATACATTTGCAATACCGTACTTTAACTGTAATATGCAATTACTTCCACTGCACTTTCACTCGGATAGCTTCTGTCCAAACTTTATTTGCACTACTTTAAATCCATTGTTATACTGCTCATTTTAGCCTAACTTATACATATATCTATTTGTAAAATTCTGTTTATAGTAATAGCCATCTGTATATTATGCTCACATTCTGTTTATAGTAACAGCCATCTGTATATATATTCATAGTACATATCTATCTGTAAAATTCTGTTTATAGTAACAGTCATCTGTATATTATATTCAGTACATATCTATCTGTAAAAATTCTGTTTATAGTAATAGCCATCTGTATATTATATTCAGTACATATATAGCTGTAAATTCTGTTCACAGTAATAGTTATCTGTATATTATATTCATAGGACAAATCTATCTGTAAATTTTTGTTTATAATAGTATTCAACTCTATATTTATTCAGTACATATCCATGTTCTGCACTTATGGAACCACTGTATATCCTGCACTTGCTGCTATTGCACTTCTGGTTAGACCTAAACTGCATTTCGTTGCCTTGTACCTGTACTTGTGTAATGACAATAAAGTTGAATCTAATCTAATCTAATCTTATAGTATGTGCATAACCTATCTATTTTTATGTGCTATATGGACATGAATGATACCTCAAATCATGAAGCCTCTTGAGAAGAGCTGTGATTTGTCTAAGCAAACAGACTGAATTATAAATGTGAATTATAAAATAGAATTACATAGGGATTCTAACCCCTTCTAGGAACCAGAGAGTTTGGTTCGGAATCTTTTGGACTAGACAACCCCTATAGCAACCACTCAGAGCACCCTAGCAACAGCAGAGCAACATTCTGGCATCTACCCACTGTTAAAAAATTATTGTTGGTTTAATTAAAACAAAAATTATGTCACCTGGTTGCCTTAAAATTTTAAGTTCTTTGAAATTAAAAAATTGAGTTAATACAATGAAAGAGATTGATTTAATCAACAGAAATTCAAAATATTATGTTTTTATATTAAAATATTAAATTATCTAAGTTGATTTGAAAAAATAAAAAATGTTGTGAAAATTTTTTTTTTACAATGCACAACATACTGACATTTTTTACACAAAACTTTGCCAGGGCAAGCAGAACTTTTTCAGTGAATCTAAAAATCCACTTTTTTCAAAAAGATAAGTTAAGATTTGATGAGCAAACTTGCTAATCGGAGCAGTCCGGCCGGCACAATGACTCAAGACCCTTCACACTAGAGAGCATGAGCCTTGCTCCGAGGAGCTGAGTTACTTAGGAGAAGCTTTTCCATATATTTGCTCTGGAATGGGCTCATGGTGCACACATACAGTCTAAGCTTCTCTTGTCTCTCTCACCCCTCTGCATCAATCTGTTCCCAAGCTGTTCCCACATTTTGGTGAATTTCCCAGGCTAATTCCTTGGCACAGACAGAGCAGAAAGGCTGATTACTTCAGTGTGAACCCCACAAGCCTTTCCAAGCCTGTGAAATTCAGGCGTTCAGTGGATGAGAATCTCTTCTTTGTCTGCTTTAGGAAGCCTGTGGAATGTGCAGGGCAGAGATTTGGATTTTTCAAATATGATTACAAGCCATCAAACAATCTGTGTTTCTTTGTATTGGCCATAATTACTTTACAACTTAACTAAACATCTTACCCAAATACAGCAAAAATGTAGATTTTAAATTAAAATATTCCTTGTTATAATATGGCAGATGTCATAGACTTACTGGAAAAAAAAGTGGCGTGGGTGAAGCAAAAGCAATAATTGGCCATATATAATTTGTTATATGAGTGAAAGAGATCAAATAAATAGTAATAGGCTGGTCATCTGATTTCAATATGTAGTCCTGCCAACCTAGAAGAAAACAGCCTTTAGTTTGTCACATATATTAATATATCACATAAATATGATTAATTTAAGGGTACAATTTAAAACAAACAAAAAATTAGGGGGGGAAATGAGTATACCTTTAAGACTCTAAAAACAACCACATTCATAAAGTGCAATCAGCAATTAATCAAAACTTTCTAAAAGATTTTAGAAAACCTGATCCACTGTCAATTTATTCTTTTTTCCCCCCTCATAAATTACATTTCCGGGGCTGTGTGCAGATATTACTAGGCCGCAGGACAGCTGTGTCCCATTAAAATATGTGATGGTTGCTGATTTCCTACAGCACATGGTCATCAGGCCAAATCTACAGCCAGTAATTAGGAAGATGAAATGTTTAATTGTGCCTTAATTTTGATAAAATTTATCTGTCACCCATCCTATAATCAGCCATTATGCTTACAAATCAATGTCAGTGGATTTCAGCAGGGGGGTATTCGCTATTCTGACAGAAATGTCTGCATGTCACATCACTGCTCATTCCCGCCGCTTCATGACCTGCTATACGCCGTGCTCCTGTGCCATCTCTTATCATAGATCGTCTTTAAGAAATACAGGGCATCGAATTAAAAAAAAAAAATTAAAAAAAAATAATGCAGGTGGCTTCTTAAATTGAGATACTGTCGCACATGCTAAAATATGATAAAGGTGAAGCGTGTAACTTCTGCATTTTTCTGTATTTTTGTCAAGTTTTTCCTGTAAAAATATCTAAACATCCTGAAAGCAAAAACAATTCACTTGAGAAGCAAAAAAGTATGAACATTTCTTGCTATAAGATTCATTTTATTTTTAACAAGCAAAAACATATTTGCCAATGGGCAAGAAAAGCTGCTTTAACCCTTAAATGCATGAATGTTTCGCCAATCATTATTACGTATTCGGGTCTTTAGTGACCCGGATCTATATCTAACAGGGATTGATCTCTACCTGTCACGATAATATAAAACTCTCCTGATATTAAAGGAACAATTACAAAAGAATAAAATAAAGCATATTTTTAGCTTGGAAGGGTTCAGTTTGAGCTGATGTTTTATACCATTATTACAGTCCTTTTCAGAGCTTATTTCCCATTTCCCTCTTTTATTGTTTTCCCCCTTGTTATATTGTCTATAATGAATTGATTGAGGAATACTAACAAGGTTGATGTCGAACTTAAAAAACATGAATAAGGAGGAGGGTAGTGAAACTGAACCACGGGCCCACAGGACGAAAATTATGTCATGCGGACAGTGCGGCCGAAGTATACTTTGGGCTTTAGTCGTAAAATATTTACTTGAAATACCCCCTGAAAGTTAAAGGTGATATTTCAGTAACTTAATGATACCTTCACATGTTAACGTTTCTCTAATCTATTAAAAAAACATTTAACGTTTTTAGTAAGCATTTTATTTGGATTGTTTTCACTTAAAAAAAAAATCTTTATGTATTGCACATCTTTCCAAATATATATATATATATATATATATACATACATACATACATACATACACATACATATATATATAAACGTTAAATGTTTTTTTGTATGATTAAATAATGATAATGAAATAAATAATGATTAGCTTTTCATCTACTCACGGACCCCCTCCACTTCCCTCACAAGTCCCCAGGGATTCACAAACCCCCATTTGGGAACACATGATGTAGACATTACAGTAAGACAAAAAATTGCTGCATTTCAATAAAAAATTATAAAATGATTACATTGCATTTTAAACGTGCATTCCTAAATCAGGCTAACCGCTAGGTTATGGCTCCAACTTTGTGAATTTTTCAAATGTTTTGGATTATATTAATCTGAAACAATGCATGACTAATGACTAATATCTGCTGCTCAAGGCAACACCTCTTAAAATGACATCAACGCCGAATCAGACCAACTGAACTAACTGAATTAGCCTCCTCACTTGCTACAGCACAGGAACTTCTTGTTTCTGAGGGACAGAAACTGTCCATCCTCTGTCATTATGGACAAATGGACAGATGGACGGAGGAGGCAGAGGAGTGGGAGAAGGTCATCGGGAGAAAAACAAAGCTTTTCATGCAACATGATGGAGTGTGATATTTCTAGGCAAAAAGCACAGCTCTGCCAAGAGCATCCCAGCCAAGCTCTGCCGAGCTTGTAGCAGTTATCAATGACAGCATGCTTGAGGGGGCACCCGAAACCCAGCGGAGAAAGGGAGGAACGTTGAATGCCTTCTACTTCGGTTTGTAAAGAGGGAAGTGCAATGTACCAGTAGCATTCATGGATCTTTGAATCTGGGGAAATCAAGTGGAAAATATTGCACTGAAACGCAAACCAAGTCAAATGTGTTTGTTCATTGCTCATTTGTTCTATGTTCAACAACTTGTTAGCCAAGCCAATGAGCGTGCAAAATCAGTTGTTCTGACTGAGATAAACCTATATAGTTCGTTCAATTAGAAATCATGTTAATGTCACATGGAAGAAAAATTTAAACATTTCCTCCACGTTGCTTTAAAACGGCTGACAGCTTAATACAAGCATTCCATACAAAACTATGGCAGACAATTTGGGAGCTTGAAATTATTCAAATATAGAAAATACTGTAAATTATAGCCTAATATTTTAGAATTTTACCTATATTATATAGGCATTTCAGTTCATTTTTTCGATTTCAATTCAAAGTTATGAAACGATTGCAATGCATTTCAAGTCTGCATTCTACAACATCATTGCTCCAGCTCTTTTTGACTGTTTGGATTATATTCATTAATATATAACTGAATTAGTAGACATTTTTGTTGATATAGTTTGTCTAAATGAAAATTTTTGCTGCGCTGCTTTAAACAATTGACAGTAGGAAAAAAGTAAGAATTGTGGGACTCTGCATATTAATGAGTTCTGTGCTTCCCAGGAGGAGCCGTCCCCTCCCTGGAGAATTTCGGGTGATTATCGTCAGTTCAGTCCTGCCAGTAATTCACCCCACGTGTCACATGAGATGCATCATTACAAAAGGTAAAATAGGGCATCAGATCTGGGGCAGGACTCCAGCAGTACAGCTTTATAATCACAGAGTCCAACTGTTCCCTTCCACATTCACTCAGCCACAATTATCCGTGTGGATTTTTCTAACTTCTGCAATGGTAGAACATTCTGCTTAACATGTGGCACCCATAATAATTAACACAAAATTAACACATATCATTTTATAGCCCTTCTGCTGCCAAGCTTTGCCAAAACGGGCCCCTTGTTTGTGCAGTGATCTCTGGAGCGCTTCATTACGCCCACCCTGCTTCAACATGTCTTACTCTGACAATGATTTGGAAAGACAAATCCTTGAAGCTGCTATAAGAACATTGCAAGTGTTTTATCCAATCCTATCCTTATATATATATATATATATATATATATATATATATATATATATATATATACATATATATACATACATATATATATACACACATATACATATATGCATACATGCATGCATGCATAGTACCGGTCAAAAGTTTGGAAATATTAAGGTTTTTAATGTTTTTGAAAGAATTCAATTTTTTTACCAAGGCTGCATTTATTTGATCAAAAATACAGTAAAAACAGTAATGCTGTGAAGCATTATTACAATTTAAATTTACCGGCTTCTGTTGTAATCTATTTTAAAATTTAATTTATTCCTGTGATGCAAAGATGAATTTTTGGCATCATTACACCAGTACACTTCATAAATAATTATAATATGCTGATTTGGTGCTCAAGAAGCTTTTCTTGTTATTATCAATGTTGAAAACAGCTGTGCTGCTAAAAAAAAATTTGGAAACTGATTTTTTCTCACGGGATTCTTCGATGAATAGAAAGTTCAAAAGAACAGCATTTATTTTAAAGCTGCAGTCCGTAACTTTTCTTTTTGGGTTAAAAATTATCCAAAATAAATTTTGAGCAAGTACATAACCAGCCAGTGTTCAAAACTATCTGCTTGCCTTAGCTCGATTAAAAACGGTAAGCTTGTAATAATGTTTCTAATTCCAGTGGTACTGGTGGATTTCCGCGGGAAATCCGAGCATGTCTTTGCGTCATTACATCACATCTGTACACATAAAGAAGGAGTCTCGGCTAGTAGGCTATGAGTGTGAGGATGTTGGAGGTGGAGATTTATAGCCTTTTCTCACAGCACTTGATATAATTAAACTTATCAATTTGATGGCGGATCCAGAAAGGTTCAAACGACAATCACCAGTGACAACTGGAGATTCACCCGTTGTAAAATGCAAAAAAAAAAAAAAAAAGAGACTGCAATCGGGTTTATGCTAAAACAAGGATAAATATCGGAAGGGCATTTGAAAGGTGGCGTGAACTCCGTATTTTGAAGGGGTTCAAAACGGACGCAGAGACGGCTTTTTTTCTGCTGGACAGATAAGACAAAAGCGATCGATAGATTTAATCAGCGCAATTTACTGCAATGCTTTTTTCCCCTAGTGGTCAGAACAAAAGTGGATGTTACCAGAGCCCGTCTACGGAGAGCCTTGGCACTTCCTATTAGCCCCATTGTATCGATTTTGGTTGCAGTTCCATTAGAATTCCACTGGAGGTGATCGCGGGCGAGTGCAGACTGAATGGGAGTCCATGGGGCTAGTCGGCTAAATTTGTCTCTTTCACCCGATTGCCGTTGAGAAATCTCAGATTTTATTGTAGGTTTTGCAAGTTCAACATGGGTTATAGGTCGAAAATTGAATGAACGAGTACTTATGTCCTTTCGAATTCTTACAGGTTGAGTTGTTGTTGCCCATAACACACTAGCATTCTGCTAATGAACGCCGATTGGTCAGTGAATGACTGATTACGACCAGAGATGCCGCTTGATGGCATCGTGGCATCCGAAGCGGGACCAGAAACAAACAAAACAAAAACTCTTCTAGCACGAGTATTTACCTGTGTCAGCTGTGTTGTCGATGCCTCGAGAGAAAAGAAAGTGCAGAGCGTGAAAGCACCAAAGTGACTGAAGGATTGCCGTAAAGCAGGATCTCTGGTCGTACGATGTGTATGACGTCATTGACATTTTAAAAGACTTTTTAAAGCAAATAAGTGACTCTAAAAAATCTAACACCCAGCAATGTGTAATTTCTTTGCATCTCCTTTCAAATACAACATTCAAATTACTAGACAAAAAATTATATCCTGAGAAAAGTGGAATTTGATGGGTATAAGCGCCATAGACCTCCATTCATTCTGCACTCGCCTGCGAGCGCCCCCGCATGGACAGAGACGTGTTACTGCAGCCAGTCCAGAAACCGGAAGTAACCAGAGAGTGCCAATTCTCTTCCTATTAGACATTCTCTGATGTTACTTACTTGTTGAGATGACATTTTCCGGTGAAAATTCTTATGTTGGTCATACTTCCAAAAAGTATAATCTGTGATTCTGAATGACAGTATCCACACCAGCGCGGTGACTGACAGCCGCACATTCTCCTCAAAACATTGGATTCATCCGCGCTGTGCTGTGCCGAGGCACAACCCTCGTAAAGTTGATAATTCCGTCAATAACTGCAATTGCAGATTTCGAACAGAGATGGCGACAAAGAGGAAAAACTACGGACTGCAGATTTAAATAGAACTTTTTTGTCATATTTATTAATTTCATAAATGTCTTTACTGTCATTTTTTTAAAAACAATTAATGTGCCTTTGCTTACCTGCTTTTAATGGCAGTGTATCTTGATTTCAACGCGGAAAAAAGGCAGCTAAAACTGTCATTGATAATAATAAGAAATTATCTTAGAATGATTTCTGAAGGATCATGTGACACTGAAGACTGAAGTAATGGCTGCTGAAAATTCATCTTTGCATCACAGGAATAAATTACATTTTAAAATACATAACAGAAACCCGTTAATTTAAATCATAATAATATTTTACAGTATTACTGTTTTTACTGTATTTTTGATCAAATAAATGCAGCCTTGGTGAGATTAAGAGACTACTTTAAAAAAAACATTTAAAAAAAGAAAGAAATGTTTCCAAAATTTTGATCGGTACTGTATATTTATGATGTCTTTCAGGTGGGTATATAAGTGCTGTTAAAGCTAAAACAGAAAAGGTGGTTTTATAGTAAGATATCACTCCTCATCCTGAGAAAATAGAGTAATAATGGATCATGTCATGTCATAGGTAGAAAGACTATTTAGCTGCATTACTGCTTGTCTCACATAGCCAGACTTCTGACTACTGATATAAATTATGCTCCACTTTACAGCTTATTCTTGCCAAGAACTGCCCGCTAGGGAGATATATATATATGCATTAAATGTTTATATATATATATATATATACTGTATATACTGTCACTTTTTTATCAACAGTAAAGTAATTTACAAAAGATAAATAATAATACTGTCAATAAATGCTGTTTTGTAGCTTTCTATTCAAATAATCCTGAAAAAAAATTAAGGTTTCCAAAAAAACAAAACAGTTTTCAACATTGATAATAATAAGAAATGTTTCTTGAGCAGCAAATCAGCATATTAGAATGATTTCTGAAGGAACATGTTAGTGAAGACTGGAGTAAATTCAGCTTTGCCATCACAGGAATAAATTACATTTTAAAATATATTAAGTTATTTTAAATTGTAATCATATTTTCACAATATTATAGTTTTACTGTTTTTGATCAAATAAATGCAGCCTGGGTGAGAATTTTTTTTTTTTTTTTTTTTTTTAACAAAGAATCTTAACCACAATAAAAGCGCATGATTGAAAGACTATTGTAGGGACGAAAACACTATAGCTGATGAAATTATACATTATTGGCAACTTTGGATGGCAACTTTAGGAAGTGTCCAAAACATAATCCACAGATCTTATTAACCATCACTAAAAACAATCTACTGAAATGAGAGTCAGTATTGGGAGAGCTACTGTATAGAGGCAAATGTGAAATTGCATATGGCGGTCTTGCAGCTGGCAAGATAAAACGCTTTAAATTTGGTTCTCTCTAACAGCAGGACGTCTTTTCTTTAGATCACAGAGAACAAGCTAGACTGGATTCATGCTTCTGGGTCGAGTGAGCAATGACGTTCAGACGCGTCAAACCATTGTGGCCCTCGCTCAGATGCCCCACTGATGGCGAGAACTACAAGGGAGGGTGTCTTGGTACAAAGAACAAATCTCCCGCCTGTCCTTGATTTTTGTTCTTTGATTAAAGAAGAACATTTGAGATTTGCATTTTAAAATATGATGATCAAAAACAATTATCGCTCCGTCTGTATGTCTTACAACAAATGAATTAGATTATAAGCCTTCGTGAGCACCAGTTTCTTACAGCCTTGTTGCGCTGACAGTATTTGAAGTTTCCTGCGGTAACTTCATTACCCATATTTTGTCCAGAATTAGTGGAGCGTGCTGAAAATTGCTAATGACAGATGTTTCACCACTCTGTCACACTCCTTGTATCATTTGATTTGGAAAGCAACATACGGTGTTCTGGTCTATCAGTATGTCACAGACTGTCTGCAAACAGCTGGTCATAACTCAGTTCAGTGAAAACCATTACTTTCCAATGAAGTGCTGGAGACAGTCCAAATTGTGTTTTGGCATGGCCTCAGCCCTCTAATGCAGGTAGGGAGGGACAGGCCGAGTGCCAGCATCTTCAGCTAAACAAAGCACGGCGCTAGCAGGAGGGGACACAAGTCACCGGGAACGCTCTGAACACGGGGACGTTTCATCAAAAGATGAATGTTCGAATGGGGTTTGAATGAGGTGATAATCTTTGACCTTTAAACAGAATGTGGAGAGAGAACGTCATGCTGGGTAGCGCAGGAAAGTCAAAGCCGAATGTCAACTCAAATGCAACCGTAAGCAGGCTAAACGTCTCCGATGGTTTATTTAATTAAAGACAATGTTTAAAATGTGCTGAGATAAACAGGCTGAAAATAAACTAAAATGGGTTGTGTCCAATTCAGAACTCAACTGAGAAGGAATTTCTGAATTTGATTAGCCAACACAGGATGTAAAATTGAATTTAAGGAAGTAGAATTAAGATCGCATTACAATTCAAAGTAATTCATGTAACTAGTTTATGTTTCGTTTTTACTAATTACCTTTGATCATAAATCAATCAACATATGCAAAATTTCAATAAAGATCCAAGATTTTTTACCACATTTGTTTTTAATACCTTACACCGATGGATGATAGATAGATAGATAGATAGATAGATAGATAGATAGATAGATAGATAGATAGATAGATAGATAGATAGATAGATAGATAGATAGATAGATAGATAGATAGATAGTTTCATAGATAGATAGATAGATAGATTCATAGTTAGATAATTTCATAGATAGATAGATAGTTTCATAGACAGATAGATAATTTCATAGATAGATAGATAATTTCATAGATAGATAGATAATTTCATAGATAGATAGATAGATAGATAGATAGATAGATAATTTCATAGATAGATAGATAATTTCATAGATAGATAGATAGATAGATAGATAATATCATAGATAGATAGATAGATAGATAGATAGATAGATAGATAATATCATAGATAGATAGATAGTTTCATAGATAGATAGATAATTTCATAGATAGATAGATAGATAGATAATTTCATAGATAGATAGATAATTTCATAGATAAATAATATCATAGATAGATAGATAATTTCATAGATAGATAGATAGATAGATAGTTTCATAGATAGATAGATAATTTCATAGATAGATAGATAGATAGATAATTTCATAGATAGATAGATAATATCATAGATAGATAGATAGATAGATAGTTTCATAGATAGATAGATAATTTCATAGATAGATAGATAGATAGATAGATAGATAATTTCATAGATAGATAGATAGATAGATAATTTCATAGATAGATAGATAGATAATATCATAGATAGATAGATAGATAGATAGATAGATAGATAGTTTCATAGATAGATAGATAATTTCATAGATAGATAGATAGATAGATAATTTCATAGATAGATAGATAGATAGATAGATAGATAGATAGATAGATAGATAGATAGATAGATGTATAGTGACTGTGATATTTCACTTCCTGTCATTTATTTAAATTCTGTTGTTTGGGACATTCCCAATTTAGGACAGTCCAATTCCATTTAAATTCCAACAGTTGAGAGTGGAGCCAATTCTTAAACACTGGTCAAAACATTTCATAATTGTACAAAATTAACACGAAAGCTGAATCTTGAAGATCACAAAAAACAATGGCATTGCCCTTGAAAGGAAAGGGGCTTTATTATTTCCTAACTGATGCTTGAGGTTTGTAAAGCCAAATCTTCCATCAGTAATATCATCTGTAAGCTATTTACTTTCTTGTTATTTGTTGGTTTGACAACTGTAAACTGACAACTGTTCTATTAGCGCCCCTCTAATAATGATGGCTTGAAGGTCAAGAGCAGCTCCGATGTGTCTGAGCATTGTTAATTCCCCGTGATTCAGGCCAGGATTTAAGTGCCTGTTTTTATTCAAGGCCCACAGTCCTTATTTGCCATACCCCTTGTTAGCATTGTGGGCTACAAGACTGACAAAATAGATGGAAATTGCATTAATGAATGTTTTCTGCTGTGAATGAGTGAATTCACATGGATAAGTGTGACCCCCTCTTTTCCTGGCTGTTGATTTCCTTTTTGAATTACTGTAATAAGTATATGTCCCTATTCTCAGCCATGTCTCCAAATACATGGTCTGCTCTAACACTAGGAACCATGGTCCTTCCCATGTGATATGTTTGTCATGTTTATCATCTTATCATGTTTATCTGCACATGCTGACTACAAGTGATTTTATACAGCTTAAAAACAACATAAAAACGCATAGATGACTCCAAGTAAGGTAAAACGCACTTGTCCTTTAACCTGTATCACTACAGTCAAAGTACATATTAGGTGTGATTGCTAACATATTTTCCACAAAATACATATGATGCATTTAAAATGATTCACTTTGGTTTCCTTTCAGCATTCGTAAAGGAAATTATGGTAACAGTTTCATAATATTATTTCCTTATTATTTCAGAATAAGGTTTCATTATTTAACTATATTAGTTCACACAACGAACAATACTTCTATACAGCATTTATTAATCTTAAAAAAAAAAAAAATGCCCCAGACAGCATAGTCATAGTGTCGGCCCAGATCTGGCCCACATCTGGTACGCATGGAATCCACATCTACCAGATATGGCCCAGATTTACTTTTTAAAATCCAAAGTTGTATTTGTTAACATTTATTAATGCTCTGTGAACTTCAACATGAACAAACAAACAATAAACAATTAGATTGATTTTTACTAACATTAACAAAGACTAATAAAAATTCTTTAAACAGTATATTGCTTATTGATAGTTTATGTTTGCAAACGCATAATGTTAACAAATGAGACTTTATTGTGAACTGTTACTGAAATTATCTTACATTTGTGAAGAAAATGATCAATACAAATTCTGATTTTGATTGTCTATTTAATATAATATAACATAACATAACATAACATAAAAACCTGACCATCACTGTAATAATTGATAAGGTAGGCTGTTGTAATGCTATAAATAATTCAAAGTGAACCTAAATGCCAATAAGCAGTCTTACTAGAAATGTGAGCATTTGCACTTGAATTGTATTATTGTATTTTGACCCGATTGCTTTAATGATTTACCCCATTCATGTGCTCATCTGTAGTCTCTCTCAAGCATAGCAGGACCATCTCTGTCCTGCCAATCAATGTGACATGCTTCAGGGATTTCCCTCTATTTCACACCGAGCGTTTGCATCAAGCTTGAAACAAAAGGTCACGTTTATTACCAATAATTGCCTTTATGTGCTTACTGTAATCTGAGAATTTTCATTTATTTATTTATTACTTTCCTTCCTTTTCTTTCTCTTTTTTCCCCCCCAGAAATTGTTGAGTGTGTATGTCCAATGCGGAGGCACGTATGCACTCTTGGAAGGTAATCTAAAAGCGAGTTGGGCCATGACAAATGGGGACAGCTGGCCTAATTGAATCATTTGAGCTAAGACAGCTCAACTTGGTTATCCTCTCTGCTGCCCATAGTGATATTAGCGCGGGAATCATTAGCCATGAAATCATGTCTGCGTTCTCGTCCTGCATCCTTTATGACACGACAGCCAGCACAGCCTGCCTTGGGTTTTTTTTACACCAATGAGAGCCTTTAAGCACAAACAGTCTGGGTAGATGAGCAGGATACATCCATCATGCATACAAACGAGCTATGTGATATCATTCGCGCATCACAGTTTTTCGAATTCATTGTATAGGAGAGACCAGGGATGATTGTTGTACTGGGTGAGTTATAACAGTCAATTAACCACTTAGAACTTAGTCAAAGATCATGCATGACATCCTCCTAAAATAAAGTAAAACATTTTTTAGAAAAATATATTTTTTATTTGATTTTATGATGCCTGTCAAATGACAAATGTGAATCATGTGACTCAACAGGTTCTCTTATTTAATTTGATGTATAACATTTCACGTTAAAGTAAAAGAAAATTTGAATAAATGAATAAATAAAAATCAAGAAATATCATGTCTGAACAGATGGGATTTCATTTACTTCTACTGGACCCACTAAAAACAAACAAAATTAGCCGTCATTGCACATAAATGTCAGATATGTATTTTAATTGTATTTTAATTTAATTGATTTTTAAATGTAACTTAAAAAAGTGAGGAAACCTGTTGCCTTAAAATTATTATTAATAATAATAATAATAATAATATAATTAAAATGGGGTGCATTTGTGGGAAGGGATTGATTGGGCTTTTGTTAACTAAATAAATAAATTGATTAACAAAACTGAAACTGATGTCCTTTTTTCTATTAGTGTTACAACTCATCTTAAGTACTTTTAAACAACAGCACTCATTGTACTTGATATTAATAATAAGCAATAAGTTTTAGATAAAAAAAAAACTTTTTGTACCAGATAAATGTAGGAAAATTACATCAAAAAAACTAAAACAAAACAGAGTTACAGACATTAAAGCATTAAAGCAACCCTCCCGGTCTCCCCTATCCCGTAAAGCACACAGTGATTTGCACAAGTTGCTGTTCTTGGAACAACATTCCCATCAACCAATCTGCTCATAGGAGTATGGAATGATAGGAATGTTTCAGGAAGAACAAAGGATGTTGTCCTACTTGGGAAACACGTGTGACAGCCCTAACGGTCAAACCATTATTGGTTAATGGGAGTGTTGTTCTTGTGTTATGCTATTTACATTACATTTGTTTTCTCATTGCCGTGTTTGATACAAAGGCTTCGGACAGAGTTCAGGAGAGTTCTGTGTATGAAAAAATTTAATCTTTTTTAACCATGTCACACTCCAGAGCTTGTAATGAGCTACAATTACATTCATTCCTGCAGACCATTTGCTGGTAATGTAATCAGGTGCTTTTCATAAGGCGCTCCATAGATGGGCTCCTCAGCGGAGCACCTCGTGTTTCCAGACCTCTAATATCTCCAGGTCTGGTTTTGCTGTCTTCCTCTCTTCCTTTCCAAGGCAGACACAGCATCTCCGATCTCCAGTCCCTTGCGCATGTGTTATCTGAGGACGCATGGACCCTTGCATTGTGGCCCTTAGTGGAAGTTCACTCATGACAGAGTGATTTAACGGTGCTGCGTGTGGGATCCCCCGCCACGTTCGGGTCAATTTCCATTTCGAGGGTGCGATGTGACCCCAATGAGACGCCTGCTTTAGCACCGTAGCATTAAATGATGTCCCAGATTCCCCTGAGCAGTGCTGTGCAGAGACCTCAATCTCACGGGTGAGCTTGACTGGAGACGCGGTCGACAGGGGTACGTACGCGAGCGCGCGGCCCCTGGGTACGTTCAAGAAAAATTTGCCATGAGCAATTATTGAGAGTTTTAACATGACAGGTCTATTCCAGGTTTAAAGCCGGAGCAGAGAGGATAAGCGTACTGACAGTCATGTGAAAGGATGGAATTACCGCCATTCCTGCTCTCGGATGACTCTCTCTATCCTCTTTTCTGCCCTCAGGGCTTCTGTGCAGTGTGCCTTTTGGATGTTTACACATCATTACCGGCATCTCTCACATAGTCCTGCAAAATTCGGATGTGCATCAACAGCAGAAAAGGAGTCAAGCGTGAGAGAGCGGAACTAGTGCTATAACGTTCGCTTATTGAAGATGATACATCGCCTGACAGCGCAACATCATGGTGTTCAATGTCAATTAGTCATTGTTGTGCAATGTAAAAAAAAAGAAAAGTTGCTGCCTTAAATTAAGTACAATCAACTTGGATGTTGAAGTCATTGCAACTTAAATTTCATTAAACTGACTTAAAAGATGAGTTGAATCTTGTATAACTTATATTAAAAAAAATGTGCTTAACTTTTAAAGCAACGTAAAAACATATGTTGTCATAACGTATTGATCATATCATTTTTTACAGAGTGCCAATATTATAGGGCACATTTTTATTGTGTTTGATTTGCATTTGATTTGTTTTCCTGAAGTAAAATACCAGTGCTTGCACGGAAGCAAAAGAATAGCATTAAAGCTGAAGTGTGTAATGTCCGTGCCACAAACATTAACAAATGGAATTGCAAAAATAATAATTGTTGTTGAACAGGTTTCCCAAACACTCTAAGCTAAATTAATTGCAAGAAATTGTGTAGAAGAAAAAGTTATTATATAATACAAATGTACAAAACTTTTGTTTTGATAGCAGAAAATACTATTTTTAATATTTTCAAATATAAGAATTCTTAAATGTACATCATAATCATTGCCTTGTCATTCAAAGATGAGTAGTAAGCCATAAGTGATTATGTATTTAAATTTGTATTAAAAAAAGCCCACTGCCATTTGATAAAGATTAAAGCAGATCATCAGTAAGATTCCTAGCAAAAGAAAGTCATTCCCTTCAAAGTATCAGAGCTCAGAGACAGAGAGAGAGAGAGAGAGAGAGAGGCTGGTGGGCTGCAGACACGTTAGACAACAGTGGCAGTGAAGCATTGGCAGAAAGTGATAATTGTTTTAATTAATGATAATGGTTTTAATGATTCAACATTTTGGCTAATTGATTATGATTGATTGCACATTACTGAACAAGGAAAGTGAATCAGGGAGGTAATCAGGGATATGACAGCACAGGTCAACACTGCAGCGCGAGAGATTCGAGAACATACAGTACACATGCTAATCAGGCCCAGAGAGATGGCAGTCTGTCTGCCTGCTTGCACTACACCGTCTGTCTGATCGCCTATATAGCTGCCGTTACACTAGTTATGGCCATCGTTCTATGTTTGGCCATTGTCCTGTAACTGTGCCCACACTTAGCCAAGCAAGCAATAGAATAAGAAGCTGTATGCAGTACCAAAATCTGCCAAAATCGCGTTTGAGAGAGACCGCGGAGTGAAACAAAATGCAGGAACAGTCAGTTTATACCGCATTATCCGGATGAGTGATTATTATTTAGAAATATCTGAAGTGAACGCTGCTACTGACCAATCAGAAGCAAGAATTCCAGGGTGCAGTTAATACGTATCTGGATGGACAATTAAGGGGGCGTTTTACAGACCACCATTTTCAACTAAAAACAGAATGCTTTTTATGCGTTTTGGCCATTCATTTACGCAACGTTTTGGGGGCCAGAAAATGCTAACTTTTGAAAACGGGATTAAAAGTGCACGTTTTTGAAAACTATACTGTTATTGTCTCTGTGTAAACTACAAAAATGCACATTTGTGAAAACGGTGATATCATGCGTATTACGTGTTCAGTCAATTGGCACGCAGTGTTTCTTTACAAAGTGACATCGCCAACTACTGGTCTGGCATGTATAATACAGCGTTTTTAGTCGCTTCGTGGATCCGGGTGAACGAGGACAGCGTTGTCGTTTCTATGCAAATAAACTCAAAGGAAAAACATTTCCGGTTTTAGTACCCCAGAAAGCAACATAGTGTCGGCCCAGATCCGGTCGACATCTAGTACGCTTGACATCGTTGTCGTGTAAACGTACCCTTAAACACCCAAATCTGTGGATCATTACTAAAGTACATTCAGCTCTAAGTTCTGAAGTGGAACACCTCAATTGTTTAACATAAATAATAATGTTTTTACAAAAAAATGATAGTGATATTTTTTCCTATTTTTCCTCATAATTAGTGGCTTATGGCGGTTCATATTTTTATATTTTTAATTGTGATCTTTTCTGCTGCCGTTCGGATGCTCATTATATGAACCTAACACTGATGCCACACCTCTTATGGTGTTAACATTTAGAGTACAGTCGCATCTATTACAAAATCGTTTTGGATAAACACTCAAAAACTGTTGGCAAACACAAGCCTTCATTTTCACATTCCTCTACTCACTATAGGCCTAATGAGCCGCACAGAGTTTTTAGTTTTCACTGGACTGTATGTGCAATTTTACTCAGTTTTGCATGAAGGTGCATGTGTTTACAAGAGCTGTGTAAAGTGCAAGCAACCTTCGATAATTGCAGTTGTTTGTGTACTTGAGAAAATGGCAATCTTGGTGCAGTAAATGGGGGGCATGGAGGGCATTCTAGAAAGAGGCCCGCTTTTAAGCCTCATCGCACTGGTGTCCATGACAGGTACCACTCATCCAGGCCACTCTATGTTAATTTGGGGGGCCACTGAGAAACAGAGGAGTTGTCTGAGCCTTGTTGTCCTATGTTACGCCTAGCCCAGGATGTAATTGTGCCTTCACCTGTTCCTCCAATCTCCCTGCTGTTAGCCGCATTTGGAGGACACTCATCAGGAGAGGAACCCATCAAAACCTGCCTGCCAGAGTTGCCTTCAAAAGCCCTGTACATGCAAATATAGCACCCCTTTTATGTCATGTTGGAGAGTGGAGTGACCTTTGCCCTCTGCCCTCCACTCTCAACTACTTATCCCTTCTGCATCTCCCCTCTGGAGGTGGCACCTCTCCGAGGAGGTTGACTGGGTTAGACTTTAATTAATGAAATGTATGATAATGTGATTTCTGTAATAGAATGACATAGTCTAATGGTGTTGTGTGATTATGATTAATACAGCACTTTACAACATGAAAATCCAGCCAAGGGCTAAATGACGGCCCTCTTTGATTCTCGACCTCGACCCACCAAAGAAACTGGACAGACTGACCCGATCAGAACGAGTTTACTTTACAAGCTCAGCTTATTTCAGATCCTTTGATTTGATATTTACATGGTTCATCTAAAAAACAACCCAAATGTTATCTGGACGAACATCACAGCTCTCATTATCAGATTTTTTTTTTTTTTTTTTTTTTGCGAAGGTTATGCCAAGGATACAGACAAACCGTCTCCTGGAGGAACGGAGAACTTTCACAGGTGTCTGCGGAGGAGCGTTAGTCACCCTCATACCTTGTGAATTCGATAATTAATACTGTAATTCAACTAAAACCACTCGGCGTGAGCCGTAATGAAAACTGATGTAGCTACTCAGCACAGTGAGCATCACAGGTGGGCCCAAATTAATGTGCAAATAGAGCTAAATTGCCTGTGCTTAGTGTTTTCGTCAGCACCATTTCAGTTTGTTGGAACTATCAGTAATTAATTCTGATATAACAAAGTCGTAAATTTAAGGTTAAACGCCGGGATTACCTTCAGACGCAGTGACGGGGGGCTCATTTGAGAGTCCCAGCTGGGATCCAACATCTCACCATTACTGAGAGATCAGATAAACCCTTTGAGATAAAGAACAACTACAAAATGCTGTCAACTGTGGTTAGTGGACTAAGATACTCAGATCCCCATGTAGATGAAAAAAAAATTTGTGACGGCTTTGTAAAATATCAGTGTTGGCTTTAAAACCATTTTCGGATTATTTGACATGAAGGGTAAAGGTTAATTTTGTTTTGTTTTAGACAAGTTCTGTGTGAAAGACGTGAATCAAAACATTTTTATGCTGCTTCTGCTTCTTTCTTTTTTTCTTTTTTTTTTTTTTGCAGCAAAGCATCTCATTTACTGAAAATGGTGTCTGAAAACAAACCACAGACAAATCAGAGAAATAATCACACATTTATGAATATTTAATATCATAGTCACGGCAAATAAGGCAAGTAATTAGTGGTTTCCATAAATTTGCAAATTGTTATTTCATGTTGATGAAAGAGCTTCAGTTTTCCTCATGAATTATTCATACATCAACAAAAGTTTAGCGGAAAGAAATGAAAAGGAATGAAAAGTGAAAATTGCTGGACTATGTTAACACACACACACACACACACACACACAAATACTGGAAAATATATTTGACAACAAAATGTTGATACTGAGCTCAGACAATAGCATTTATCCTAGACGTACAGTGAGATTTACAAAGTAGTTTATTGTCATGTGTACAAGTACCGTGTACAAAGCACAATGAAATTCATGCAAAAAAAGAAATAATAAGCATAATTAAGTCCAAATTTTTAAGTCCAAACCTTAAATCACCTACATGGTGAGGAGCAGCCAACAGCCTTTAAGTAGAAATAGTGTTAAAAAAACAAACACAAAAAACAAGATAATGTCTTAATAAAAATCTAAAAATGCAAAAAAGGTTTCTGAGAGGGTTAGGACATGAGTATTCAATATTTTAGATGCCACAGACCCCCAAATATGATCATATTTTTGTGAGGGACTCCCATTCTAAAATTTCAAAGTATAAATGTACAAATTTCCAAGTATAAAGATATATAAATATGCAAAATATTAAGGTTTTATTGTTACATTATTACATTTTCTTCTGCTCACTATAGTACTGTACTGTGAGATGTATCTATTATATAAATCAAATTTATATTATTATTATTATTATTATTATTATACATTTTGAATTTTTCATGTTTTTCTCTGAACTTTTCCATGGACCCCCTTGACAACATGACAACCTGATTTAGGAGGTCGAAAATATCATTATAAAACCACTAGAAGACCCGACCATTATAAAAAAACAAACATTTTGGAAGCAAATCTTTGAATTTCCACGAGGCCAGATCATCAATCCTTTCCACATCCTCCAAAGTAACTCATCCACAAATAAGGAACATTAGCGAAAAGAGCCTCTTTGTGATTGTTGTCGGCGAGTGTGTGTGTGTGTGTGTGTGTGTGCATTTAGTGGGGTGGGGTGCAGGGGTTAATGTTTCGGTGGAGCCGTGAGACGCAGTGAGTCAGAAAACAAGAGCAAAACAAATCTGTGATCTGGAACTTCCCAAGCACCCACTCAGGAGGGATTAATGAGGAGTACACTGCTGTGAAATTACGTGCCCTTTGAGTCAAGAAAATGGCCTTAGTGGTGCATGACCTTGAAATGAGGTGAGACAAACCTCACCTGAACCACAATTAACAACGTTACATGGGCCGAGTTTGACATTAGCAGACAAAAGAATACAAAAGTCAATATTTTATGTGGAAAAATCCTATTTCAACCCGCATCGGGGCTCATTTCCCAAGGCCCAACGCGAGCAGCCTAAAACCACGTTTGATTAAAAGGTATTACGGAATAGGAACACTTGCTCGCCAAGCGGATGTTTGTTTGTCTTTGTCGACCGGCGGCCGCTTTTATCTTTTGTGTAATTCTCTCTCTGCTGAAATGTGTTTAAAGAGATGAATTGGGATTGGAGGAGCCGTCCTGACATGATTATGAAGGATTCATCGGGAGCCATCTGCCATGGTTATGAAAGGGGGTGAGGGTGGGTTCGCACGGCGAGTGTGGAGAGACAGCGGACCTTCTGTTCAGCAGTCTTCCTGCTATCACACAATAGACAAGCCTTTTGCGTGTTGAATTAACACGCTTGCGCATCCAGCTCGCCTTCGCGAGGGACAGTTGTGGGGTCGGGCAGACGAAGGTACGAATTCGTACGGATGCGGCCAAAAGCGGCGGAAATCTGTGATACTTTCCCAGAGCGAAGTCCAGGTAACAGAAGGACGAGGGTTCTCGCTGAACATATAGTTTACGTCATATTCACACACCAGTTGGAGGAATTTAAGGAGCAGATGGGTTCTATTGCTCATCAAAACGTCCAGTTGCTCTTCAAAAAGGACGAGGCCGGAAATGAAGCCAGCGTGAGCCTGTTTGATGGCATATAGGAGATATGCTTGAAAATCACACATTGTTTTCTCTCACTATTTAAATTTGTCTTCGGGTAGCAACTGACTGTACAGGCCAACATAAATCTGTCTCTGATTGGATTATTACTGTATTAGCATGACGCTGGTTTTCAGATTAATTTAAGTCTTTATACTTCTGTTTTTTTATCATTTTAAAAAGAGAGAGGTGGATAAAAACAAGTACACATGCACTGTAGAAACAAGATTCTGGCAAAATACTGACAGAAAACATGAAATGTGAAATAAAACACTATAATGCTCATAACTGACACAGAAACCTTTAAAAAATATACAATCAAATGATACTTCATGCAGGGACTTCTGGGAATGTAATATTCTCATTTTTACTTACAAAGAAACAATTTTACTAATAGTATAATGTAAATGTACTTTCTTATTATATATACAGTGTAAATTCTAATTAGATTCATACTTTCTACTCCCAAAGCCATTTGGCGTGCCTATGGCGCTATTCGGCCATAGGCACGAGGCCGAGTGCCATACTAAAGGCACTCGTTATTAAAGATTTTAAGAACTCTCTCTCTCTCACTCAGAGGATTTATATTATCAAGCAGCCAATAAGTAATGACCTAAAATCGTCATAGTCACACCCTAGCAACCACTAAGAGCTCCCTAGCAACCACTAAAAGCTCCCTAGCAATCACCCTAAACCAATAAATACATTTTAAATTAGGAATATCACACTTGTAGCCTTGCGATATCGCTGTACATCAGCATGGCTGTGATTACAATGCTTTTTGTAATGCAATTTTACAATAAAATTACAGTTAATGTTAAGCAATTAACACATTTTGCATTGTAGCATTTTACTATTTCTCCCATACAATTATTTTTTTTTTTTACTAATCTTTTGACTAAATATTGATAATCCAAACTATATGTATTTTTGACAAAGTTCGACAAACCAAATATTCAAGATAGCGTCAACCAAATGGTAATGTTTAAAAATCAGTCACTGAAAACCCATATTGATGGACCACTGTTCTGAATAATGAGGGTGACACGTCCAGCTGAATGATTTTAAATGATTTTAACATCAAAACCAAACAAGTGAAATGGATGTAGAGGCCTAGAGCCAGATTTACTGACATGATTCTGTTGCATTAATAGTCCAACAACTTTTATTTCTGCTACTTTAGTCAGTTTTGAGCGAGCAGTTTCTCTTTAAAGACCCTGCATCGCGTTTCACTTGCCACCGATGCTGTGGACATAAAATCTCACTATAAAAAGATTTATATCACTCTCTTTAAAACTTGATTTATATTACACGTCTTTAGACCATTTCTCCTCTCAAAAAAACTCAGCGATGTGCACACAATAGACAGGACGATCATTACCACAGTAAAAGGTGGTTGTGGCAAGTCTTTTCATCCTTGTAGGAGAATTAAATTTCACATGACTGCACCTTAAAAATTTCAATTGAATCATATATCGTCAGCTTAGCTCGAGGCAGAGCAAGCATCACGTCCAAAGTGATCATAACTGCTGTGAATTGTGGCCCGTAACCTCTGAAGTAAACGGTCAGAAATCTCAGCGCCGTCTGGGCATCTTTTTGACAGCCCGTTACGAAGATAAACCCAAGGAGAATCAGAAGCAAATAATCCCCAGTGATCCGCTCTCTTCCCTGCATTGTTTTAACATAGTGCCTCCACCTATTACAATCCTGCCATCACTTCACATTACAGGTCAAAGTTATGGTGCTTAATTACATGCCGCCTGCTCCCCGCTTCTAATAACCTGTCATTTGGGGGGAATTTGAATGTCACACCATATTGTGGAGCCGTAATGGCGTCCGGCAGATCCACTGATGGGACGTTTTAGGACAATTATAGGAGATATTCAAATCGCAGGTGGGGTATTGAGTGACCCGCAGCATATACAGATTTTCCGTCACTGTCTGAGACACACACACACACACACTTCCTCCTCCACACTCAGAACTTGACCCCGCGATCCTCCGCGCTTGACATTGACAAAATGAACGCCTCTGCCGCCGAAATAGTTTAACTGTAGCCTGATCGCTTTTATTATCCTTCTAATCCAGATATCAGCTATTTCATCAGGCCGGAAGATATGCATGTCATGAATTATTTTGACACGGGGACCTTTTAATTTTCTCCAGCAATATTTCATCCCACCAATCAGCGGCTGAAGTCAGCGGTGCCGCGCGGCCGTGGCGGTGTTAGAGGACAGTGCTCTCCCGACGGCTTCAAATCATCTGGGAGCTGTAATGAGCTATGGACACAATTATTATCATCTCCTGTGCTCACACATTTCATCAGCCCAAGGGGGGCAGATGCAAGATCACACGCACAGGGAGCCTTAAACAGAAGCTATTCTATGTAAAAGTGTTATGCTCCATGACATTCGGGGATAAATGTAATCTCTATTGATGACATTTATTGGAATTATTTTGAGTCAACCTTGTGTTTATAGTAATGCACTTTGAAAAGCTAGGGGCCGAAATAGCACCGAATTTTCCGTGTTTTGAAAGTGTAGCAATAATATCAAGACATAATGATATTACACAAAGACATAATAAGGGGAGGAGACAAACCACTTATACAAAATAAGCAATTTAAGAAATCATAACACTCAATATGGCGGCTATAAGAATGGAAGGTGAATGCAATTTCACCATGTACAACATGATCCTGGATCAACATCTTTGTTGACCCTGGAACAACATTCCAATCAGATCTGAGGGTTTACAGTTTAGGTGAAGTTTAGATTTACAACCAGTGTCTTTTTACAAAGAATACAAATACAGAAATAAGCTGCAAATACTCACAACGCAACCAAATAAAGAAGCGCGCTGCAAATACTCGCAACTCAACCAAATACAGAAACGCCCTGCAAATACTCTCAACTCAACCAAATACAGAAACGCCCTGCAAATATTCGCAACTCAACCAAATACAGAAGCGCGCTGCAAATACTCGCAACTCAACCAAATACAGAAACGCCCTGCAACTCAACCAAATACAGAAACGCAAATCAAATACTCACAACGCAACCAAATACAGAAACGCAATGCAAATACTCGCAACTCAACCAAATACAGAAACGCATTGCAAATACTCACAACGCAACCAAATACAGAAACGCTCTGCAAATACTCACAACGCAACCAAATACAGAAGCGCGCTGCAAATACTCGCAACTCAACCAAATACAGAAACGCGCTGCAAATACTCGCAACTCAACCAAATACAGAAGCGCGCTGCAAATACTCGCAACTCAACCAAATACAGAAACGCAATGCAAATACTCGCAACTCAACCAAATACAGAAA
Source organism: Leuciscus leuciscus (assembly GCF_965113295.1). Classification (NCBI taxonomy): domain Eukaryota; kingdom Metazoa; phylum Chordata; class Actinopteri; order Cypriniformes; family Leuciscidae; genus Leuciscus; species Leuciscus leuciscus. The sequence goes on from NC_138735.1 coordinate 22,138,934, forward strand.
CGCATTGCAAATACTCACAACGCAACCAAATACAGAAACGCTCTGCAAATACTCACAACGCAACCAAATACAGAAGCGCGCTGCAAATACTCGCAACTCAACCAAATACAGAAACGCGCTGCAAATACTCGCAACTCAACCAAATACAGAAACGCTCTGCAAATACTCGCATTGCAACCAGATACAGACACCCACTGCAAATACTCGCAATGCATTCAAAAACATAAACGCACTGCAAATACTCACAACACATCCAAATACAGAAACACGCTGCAAATACTCGCAACACAACCAAATACAGAAACACTCTGCAAATACTCGCAACACAACCAAATACAGAAGCACGCTGCAAATATTCACTACGCAACCAAATACAGAAACACTCTGCAAATACTAGCAATGCATCCAAATACAGAAACACGCTGCAAATACTCACAACTCAACCAAATACAGAAACACGCTGCAAATATTCACTACGCAACCAAATACAGAAACACTCTGCAAATACAGAAACACAACCAAATACAGAAACACGCTGCAAATACTCGCAACACAACCAAATACAGAAGCACGCTGCAAATATTCACTATGCAACCAAATACAGAAACACTCTGCAAATACAGAAACACAACCAAATACAGAAACACACTGCAAATACTCACAACTCAACCATATACAGAAACACGCTGCAAATACTAGCAATGCATCCATATACAGAAACACTCTGCAAATATTCACAACTCAACCAAATACAGAAACGCAATGCAAATACTCGCAACTCAACCAAATACAGAAACGCAATGCAAATACTCACAACCCAACCAAATACAGAAACGCGCTGCAAATACTCACAACGCAACCAAATACAGAAATGCGCAGCAAATACTCGCAACTCAATCAAATACAGAAATGCGCTGCAAATACTCACAACTCAACCAAATACAGAAACGCAATGCAAATACTCACAACTCAACCAAATACAGAAACATGCTTGCAAATACTCTCAACTCAACCAAATACAGAAACGCTCTGCAAATACTCGCAATGCAACCAAATACAGAGACGTGCTGTAAATACTCGCAATGCATTCAAAAACATAAACGTGCTGCAAATACTCGCAACACAACCAAATACAGACACATGCTGCAAATACTCACACAGAAACCAAATACAGAAACACTCTGCAAATACTCGCAACACAACCAAATACAGAAAAACGCTGCAAATACTCGCAACACAACCAAATACAGAAACGCGCTGCAAATACTCGCAACACAACCAAATACAGAAACGCGCTGCAAATACTAGCAATGCATCCATATACAGAAATACACTGCAAACAGCACAAAGCTCAACGTGCTGCAACTGAAGAAAACACATGCAAATAGAAAAAAACTAACCTGAAAGGTGAGTTTTTTTGCTTATTTTAGCATCCGGATTGAATGTGCATTGTGAGTATTTGCAGCGCGTTTTGGTTTTTGGTTGCGTTGTGAGTATTTGCAGCGTGTTTCTGTATTTGGTTGCGTTGTGAGTATTTGCAGCACATGCGTTGTCAAACTTAGGAAGATGTTTCTTAATTTGCTGGTGTTTTTTTCTTTCTATTTGCATGTGTTTTCTAGAGTTGCAGCACGTTGAGCACTCTCGGCCACCGTAAGAAAAGCTCTGACGCTACTTCCATTAGTCCACCTTCAACGGACAATTTAAACAACGTTATAGATCAAATGATAAACATGTTTACTGAAGATTTGTATTTAAAAGTACTTTAACCAAAAATACAAGCTTCAATTGTATTGAATTTATTTTACTTTTAAACACTCCAGAATGTCTTGTCTCATAGACTTCCATTGTAAGTGTGTTTATGTATGTTTTTGGAGGTTTTGACAAACTGAGAGATGATTCGAAATCATTTTTGGTGGTAATCAACAATCAACAGTGTGCATAGATTGCTTTTTTTTTTTATTTAGCAAAGAGTATTGTTTTAAGCTTGTTAATTCCACTCAAATAAATAAATACTCAATCATAAAATATTATTAAAAACAAAATAAGAAACAGACTGCCTTATAAACACATCAAAAATAGTAATCCATAATTCGAGGGACCACAAGACCCTAGACCTGTGTACCATGTTTCTGTCTTGTTGCATCTAACCTCACTGATTTCTGGAGATAAATGTATGTGGAAAAGCTGATCTCATTCCTAAATCTGTGAATCTATGACCTTCTCCCAACCAAGTGATGACCCTAGATTTAAAACGAAACATTAAAGAACATTACACAAGACGCCATTCCATCAGCCTTTGAGGAAAAGAAAAATGTTTCAATTAAATCTCCAGTATCAGCACCAGCGCTGATTACACACACACTTTCACATCCTCAAAAAGTTATTTGACATAAATTACGGGTGTCACATCATTTTCCAGCACATAGAATGCAATTTACGGCCGATCCCATTGACTGGGAGCTGAACCTCGAATAAAATCGCCAAACTGCCTGGGCAATAAGATGCACCTTTCTCTCCCATCAGCACACAATCAGTCCGCCGGCCTCAGGCAGATTAACAATGCAAATACTGCTCATGATAGTAACGACACATTTATGCACAAATACTGAGCTGTGGTCGATATCTTTCAGAGCCAGGAAGGTTTGGAGCCATTGGTTTTATCAGCTTCCCTCTTCAAATAAAATGAACTGCCTAGTAAGAGGATGGAAGAGATGCATCTGTAATACTCAATAAATTAAAACATGTTTTAGTGGAGTTCACAGCATCACCGTATTTGTCTTCAAGGTGAGTTTAAAGGTCTTAATGACAGTTTGTTTTTCAGTCAAATGTGAAACAATGAAAAACTTCAGTTATTTAAATGAACATACATTGCATGAGTCTTAAATAACAATAGAGAGCTTTTCTATAGGTTGTTTTCTACATAATCAGGATTGTATTTTTGAACCAAGTTCAGTGAATTTATGAATGTAAGCAGGACACTTAATGATGTGTCATTGTGTATATTCTTCCATTAATATTTTTTGGAATGGGATGACATTTAGCCATGTGTATCATTTTAAAAACAACAAATCAGAAAGTGCCTCAATTTACTCTCCCAACCGTTGAGACCTATCTGACATCAAATAAAGCAATAAAGCATGAAATGGGCCTATTGTGTCATGTTTGCTAACTCATAAGTTAGACATTAAAGTGAATATGATAAACTCATATTGTCGGAATGACAATATGTAACTTAGGTTGCTGAAAACGTGGCACTTCCTGTTTACCTTTGTAGTAACTGCCAACAGCTGAAATTGTATCAAAGCTCATATATCATATTATATACATTTTGAAATATAATTTTGAAAAGTTTTAAAGTATTTAATAGTTCTAAAATCTTTTAAATAATGCACAGGTTTTGACATAATGGAATTTCTCTCATAATTTGTACTTTGGGATTTTTAAAAAATCTCCAAAGATCCTACTAAAAACTAAAATTCTCATAAAATGATTGTGTAAGTGGGACTTATATGGACTTAATATTATATTATATTGTATTGTATTATATATATTGACTAAAAAAGTAACTAAAATATTCCTTGATCTAAATAACGTTGATTGTTGGTTAAATTTCCCAGGATGATTTAGTCACATTACATAACATTTTTGATTAGAATATTATTCTAGTCCATACCATACAATAATGTTACCATGTGAGCAATTTTTTTAGGTTACCTAAAAAAAACTTTTTACAGACCGGCATCTTATTTGATTTGTCGATTTAAAAAAAAAATAAAAAAGTTTTATCCCATTAGGATCTTTGGTAACACTTCATTTTGATGGTCCCTTTTGAAAATTCTGTTGACTATAAGTAACTTTACAACTTCAAGTCAACTAACTTTCATTAGAGTATTAGTAGACTGTCTGCTTAATATCTGCTAACTCTTCATTGTGATGGTCTTCCAACAGACATTCTACTGACTATAAGTAACTCTACCAGTCTTCTAATACTATAATGAGAGTTAGTAGACATGTAGGTGCAACGTTACGTTACTTATAGTCAACAGAATGTGTTAAAGGGACCATCAAAATAAAGTGAAACCGGATCTTTTAGGGTTGTTGGTCACAAACAATGACAGGAAATTCATAAGGTGGGAAGGAGCCGACATGTAAAGAATGGGTCTTAGTCTCGATAAACACTTGCACACGGCCCTCATAAAGCTGTCATCAAACACTTAAGCACTTGACAAGGCAAAACATGCACTTTGTCCTTAACTGTGATCATTTAGTTAGGAAGCAGCACTTCACTGAATGAAAATCATAGCAAACCAGCGCCTCCTAGTGTCAGGACTGACACATTTACTGTAATAAAAGTGTCAGACATTTCACCAGAGGCTTGGAGAGGTCTCACTGCGTAGCTCTGGCTTTTGAAAGCCTATAGTACTGACACAATCACCCCCAGCTAAACCTGCCATACGAGCACAGTATGGTAGCCATATGCATGTTTTCTAGGCCTGTGGCCCAGTTGCAGTAGCTGACCCACTTCACAATCACGATAGTGCCATAGGGGTCTTTCAGAGATGAAGGTGTGTATGTTGGAAAAGGTGCATGGTGATGATTGATGAGGTTTCCTGCGGCTTTCTTTCTGCAAGGCCTGTTGGAAGAGCAAAGCAGACTTTGAAGACTTTGTCCTGATATCTCCCTAAACACAACCCTGATATGCTGCTACACTTGTTTCAACAAATCTACAATTGGACTAGGAATTTGTTGATTTCCTTATTAAAGCTTAGTGATCTAACACCATGTACAGAATCCTAGCTGACCATGTCTCTGCTATCTTTGCTGGGCTGGAGGAGGTGGGTGTCCCTTATGGCTCTTTACACCGAAACAACATGAACAAAACAGATTTCCTGCCCTCCGCTCTCTTTCTCTTCTTCTACTGCAGGACATAGAGAAATTAATACTAGAAGGGATGTATTAAAGGGATAGTTCAACCAAATCACTTACTCACCCTCATGTTGTTCCAAACCTGTATGAGTTTCTTTCTTCTGTTGAACATAAAATTATATATTTTAAAGAATGTTAACCGGACAGTTGACAGAACCCATTGACTTCCATAGTATTTTTTTTTTTCCTACTATGGAAGTCAATGGCTACCGTCAACTGTTCGATTACCCAGAATTATTTTAAAGATCTTCTTTTGTGTTCAACAGAAGAAAGAAACTCATACAGGTTTGGAACAACATGAGGTGAGTAAATGATGACAGATTTATTTATTTATTTATTTGTTTGTTTGTTTTTTTCTTTTTTGGGGGGGGGGGGGGGGGGGGGGTGAACTAACTCTTTAAATTGATCAAATTGACAGTAAACACTTTTACATTATTACAAAAAAAGCTATTTTAAATTAATTGTTCTATTCCTAAAAGAATCCTGAAAACAATGTATGACGGTCTTCACAAAATATTAAGCAGCACAACTGAAATGTTTCTTGAGCACCAAATCAGAATATTTCTGAAGGATCATGTGACACTGAAGACTGTGATGATGCTGAAAATACAGCTTTGATCACAGGAATAAATTACATTTTAAAACAAAATAGAAAAGTTATTTTAAATGGCAATATTTCACCATAATACTGTATTTTTGACTGAATAAATGCAGCCTTTGTGAGCATATGAGACTCATGATGGACCACAAACTTATGAATGGTAGTTTAAATTATATTAATAACTGTTCGATTGAACAGACAATGAGTTATACACAGACTTATTGAAACGAAACCTTATTTTTCACATTTCAAATTTCACACACACCAATATTAGCAATATATGAAAAATACACATTTCTAAAATGCCTTGCCCCATTACTGTAAAAGCAATTTGTTTCTACAAACTGAGTCAAAATTATTTGCTATGGTTTCAACATTTGAAACCTTTAAAGCCATAGTAGTAATTCACGGTAAGATCAGATTCTCAGGCGCTTCTTCTTGGTGTCCGTGAGCATCCAGCTTTAATCAAAAAGAAAAGAAAAGAACAGCAAGCAAATTGATAGTAAGAAATTGGTGTCACCAAACCTAATGAAATGCAATTTACAGAGAAAACAAAACACAACAAACCAAATTTATTTTATCTATTTAATAATCCTTGTCATTACTGTGAACAGTCAAGAACTGTGTGTTCTAAAACTCTTTGTATATAACAGCGAATATGCCCTGTACATGAGAAGCGACTAAAATCTACCGTCTGCCATGGGCTCTGGTTCTGCGTTCCTGGAGTAACAGTAGCTTAAAACGCTTCAAGGAAGGATGATGATGATGATGATGATGTACAGTACAAGAGGAGGGAAATAAAAGTACAGAAAATGCAAACCTCATTTCAATTTGGACTTTGTTCATAAATATAACACTGATGGCCTCTCTCTCATCTTGCACCCAACTAGAAGCACGCCACTGTATGGAGATTCAATGCTGTACACTAATAACAAATCCTTAATGTGAACAGACATGATGTGAGTTCAAATAAAGTCTCTTAAAGCACTGCTGATTAAATTGTCAAATTAGGAAAAAAATACAAAAGTGTGCAAACACTGATGCTTCACAACAACCAAAGTTTTCCAGCATAATAAGGTGAAAAATGAAATCGATTTCAATAGAACTAGTTACATTTAGAAAAGGGCATGTATTGGTTCGTGTAGACTCGTTTTTGATATCGATGCGCGTGTCCTTTTGGAAACACCCTATACTGAACGCAATGGTGACGTACACATCAGTTGCGGGAGAATGTACACACATCCTTAATGCGATACGTGAGGTCATTCGATCGTCTAAACTGTTAAAAGACACCATAGGTCAGGGAGATCTCAGAGAAAGGGGCGAGGGGTGATGGTCATGCAGAGGTGACAGGCACATATCCCGTCAGATTTGACCGGATCATGCATTTGGCCAGCAGGAGAACCCACACTGAAATGATCATGTGTATGAAAGGCCCTGAATTTATGGTTACCCATTTATGGTATTTAGGAATACACAGAAAAAAAAGAAAAAAAAACATTTATAAATGGTCAGTATGGCATAATGGAAAACTGTATTGACGCTCAAAGGTAAAAAAAAAAGAAAAAGAAAAGAAAGACAACCTTATAATATCAGTTCCTAAAGGGTCAGAGCTACTTCACAACATATTTTAGCAGTGTAACAAAGGTTATCTGGTGTTTGGCACATGCTGTAACAAACAACACACACACACACACAAAAAAAAAAGGTTAGTATTACACACACAGTAACAGCCATTTCGTGGTGACTTCCCTTTACTGGAGACATTAAACCGTTAATTATTATTACTGCACACCAACCAGTGCTGGTGTTTTAATGATGTATCATGTGAAATCAGGAACCATCACTACGCATTTCAAATTCAAACCTAAAAAAAATAATATATATATCGTCTTGAGAAGGCTTCAGAAGTTCAGCCGAAGCAAATAAAGAGGATTTAAAACCGTGAAAATGAATCACATCAACAAGCTACGTAGTAGAGGCACACACAGAAGGAAAGGGGTTCAAAAAAAGGCATCAAAAATACAGCATGCTTTGAAAAGTGCTGATGAATAATAACATTAGGATTATTAAATAACTGAAAAAAAAGCAGTTGTTTAAAATGTACAAGAAAGCTGAGATGAAGGGTTAGAACACATCAGAAAACACCCAAATTCATAGAAATGTAGAAAACCCTCAAGGTACGACCCACCCAGCGAAACCCCCGGGCCGTTGTTTAGTCTCAACAGACACGAACCCGCAAGGAGGATCTGGGGCGAATCGTTCGAAAACCTTCTCCCAACCAAAAAAAAAAAAAAAAAAGAAAAAAAAAGTGAGTAAGAGAGAGCAGATACACACAAAACTCTTTCTGTGAACTTCTCCCGGTTGCTCTCAGGTTTTAGTGTCTCGTGGGGTGCGTATGCAGCGTTAACGTGAGTTTGGGAGCAGGTTGGATCGCGTACCATTTACAGCCGCCTGTCATGGTGTTTTTATAAAGTTGGAACATGGTTATAAGTTTATTGCGAGATGCGCTCGGCAGTCTGCAGGCTGTAAAGAGGCGGGGCATGCGGGGAGTCGTCGGGTCACCAGTAAAATGAGCGGGACAGGAAGTTGGCGGCCGTGCTTAGCCAGGTCACGCCATCTTGCACCGAGCCCAGTCGCGTCACAGCCTTGTGCTGCTCCTGAGACGGGCTCTCGTCCTCTGGCAGATAATCCGGCAAATTCACGTTCTGCTCGACCACCACATCCGAGTCCTCTTGGAATGGGATTACAATCTGGATGAGAGGGAAAAGAGAATGATGGGAACAATGACCCATTTTGTTTTAATTGCTAAGCTAGCAGTACAAAATGGAATTAAATATTCAAGCAACCAAAAACAAGTAAATAAATTAGCAGCCAAAACAACAAAACAGAAAGCAACCCATCTGAGTATATGTTTTTAAAATATAACATGAACTATTAGAGCAGAGCAAATACTTAGATAACAAATATAATTTAAATTGTATAATATTACATCAACTTTTTATTTGAAATAGTAAAGATTTTGTCTTTAAAATCATTAGTAAGCAGTATAATAATAATGATGAGGAAACCAAATCAGCATATTACATTTATTTCTGAAGGATCATGTGGCTCTTAATTTTATTTATTTTTTATTAAAATGTTTAAATACAAAAAATATAGGTGCATATGATAAAATAATAATAATAATATGGATAATCATCATCATAATAATGTTATTATTATTACTACATACACTTCTTTAGTGAAAAACTAATTAGAAAACCTACAAATATTTTACTTCTAAGATTTAAAGTCCCCCTGTGGTCAATTTTATCCCTTAAAACTCATCTTTGATTACCAAAATTACATATTTAAAAGTTGTTTTCCTGTGAAACAAATTCATGCCTTAAAATAGCTTGAATGTAACTCATTTAGTATACACAGAGCCATGAATAAGCAAATTAGTCCCCGCCTCCACTCACTCACACCAGTTCAGAGATCCACTCGCTCAACTTTACTGTAGTAAACACTGCATGATGGCAAGTGGAAATCCTGGTTTAATTCAGCCACATATATTTGAACCAGAAACTGATTCAGAAGAAGTGGAAGAGTAAATTATACAGGCTCGTATACGAGTCGATGTATCAGAATGGTAATGCGCTTTTATGTATCGCTCTCTAACACGTCGGACACATAACGGTAATAAATATGGATAGCCTTTTACTTGACTATGTTATGAAACAGCTAATAATGTGTTGCTAATATTACACAAAGCATGTTCACGTTCACCATCTCAGAGTCAGTCAGATGCCTTCAAACAATCAGTATTCCTTAGAAACGCTTTGAACAACTAAGAACGTCAGTGGAGAAAGGCATAGTTCATCATAACATCGTAATATAAATTCACCCGAACAGTATAGCTGTATTGCTAAATGTACACAATTTTTCATATCAACAGAAAAATATACCAGGATAACCTGGCTTCTCGAGACCCCTGCTTCGCAGCACTTAATGATATGCTAAAGCCCGCCGGGTATCATCATGAATATCATCATAAGGTTCAAAAGGTTAAGACATTTTATTGTTAGTTACATCACTCTAGCCCTAATTACTATGTAGCTTTCTCTCTTTGTGCCTGTTCAAGCGGAAAAAGTTTGATCAACAAGTCAATATCTCAATCAACTGCGCCACCTGCTGGTTGTTAAAGGTAGTGTGTGGTAAAGCAGTGTTCCAGACCGCAGGGCTGACGGCCACCGGAGGTCATGACTGTGCCGCTGCAGGTAGAGATCGCCCTTCCAATTCAACCAGAGAGGACACATCTTTCTTTAATGACCACACACTGCATGCAAGAGTGTGTATGTGTGTGTCTCCAGGGCCCTCTGACGCAAGGTTTCAGGGGGAGAGGGACATCCTGAGTGATCATGTGATGAGGGGAAAATGAGTAACTCTTCTGAAGGGGAGGAATAGATAGACAGCACCAGCTCCACATGACAAACTGCATTACCCTCGGCTTTCTCACGGTTTTGAGGACAGACGCAGCGACGGTAGCGTCGGCTAACATCCTCAGGTAGAGGTAGTCAACAAAACTTAACGTCGCTTCAGAAAGGGATAGCTCATCCTAACCTCAACACTGTTATATTATATTTACTCTCTCATGTCATTCGAAACTCAGATCAGATTTGGTTTTTTTTCTTCCAGAAAAAGGAAAGTATGTAATAACGGAGGCTGTCTAGCCCCAAAAAGTGACATGAAGATACTCAACTATCCATTTTTAGATGTGTTTGTTTGATTTACTCACCTCTGATCCATCTTCCCCCCTCATTACCTGCTGTGCCTTCATGACTTTGGTTGAAGCTATAGCAGTTCCCAAGGCCTGGGGAATGAAGATAAATGCATTAGAATGCTGAAATGGGTTTTATAATAGCATCTCTGATCCATAAAGAGTGATTTGTTTCTTCAGAATCATTTCCTTTGGTTCAGTTGATTTATTATTCTTTACATCACCAGTCAAAATAGTTCACAGACGTCCCAACCTGGCATCTTAAAGGCTGCATTTATTTGTTATGTGATATACAGTAAAATCAGTCAAATTGTGAAATATTATAATTTGAAATAACTTTTCTATTTAAATATATTTTAAAATATCATTTATTCCTGTGATTGCATCATTACTTCAGTCTTTAGTGTCACATGATCTTTCAGAAATCATTCTAATAAGCTGATTTGGTGCTCAAGAAACATTTCTTCTTACCATCAATTATTAAAACAGTTGTGCTGCTTAATATTTTGTGAAAACCGTCCTTTTTTTCAGGATTCTTTGATATATAATATTTTTTTTTGTAAAAGTACTTAAGTCGTTATTGTCATGCATGCAATTTAATGTATCCTTGCTAAATAAAACAAAATTTAACAGTAGTATACATGTAGTTAAATATGAATGTTTTTTTACTTTATTAAAACTCATTAAAAATACAAGACATCTAACAAATTTTTTATTTGAATAAAAGCAAACAATATACTGAAATCAAGGCAACACTAGTTTCATTTTTCACAGCCTTTCTTATGTAGTCTGGAAACGGTCATGTTGTTTCTGCTAGATTGTGATCTCACCTCGGCCTTCAGGTCCGAACGGATCCTCACCACGCATCTCTTCACAGCCATTTGGAAGGTAAAGCTGATGACTCCTTTGATCTTTAGCAGTGCCTCTTCACAAAGACTCCTCCGAGTCTGACATAAACAGATACAGTGTGTCAAATTGTGCAAATATCTGAATCTCCATACGCTGCGATTAAACGGGTTACAGTACATGTTGTTTGATTGCAGTTACCGAATCATCCAGCCCGTCGATCTGAAGCACCACCGTTTTGGCCCGTTTGTTCGTGGCGCCCAGGAAAAACTGAGCTTTTCTTCGGCACGAGGCGGACGCTCCCGCCTGTTCGGCCTCCGCACTGCTGGAGTTCTGCAGGATCTCGTAGATCTCAGAGGCTAGCAGCTTCGTCTCGCCTGGCGACGTGCCCCTAGATGAACACATCACACTTCACTGTAGGATTTTCCATTATGACAACAGATGAACAACTAACAATAATGGCCACTTTCGATGAACAAAGAAATAATTGAGCAGTCTAGTCTTTTTAAAAGAGCATGTATTGTACAATTCAGTGCTTGTCGGAGCTGATATTTGAAAAGGTCACCACTCCGGCAGACAAGGGGACAAAACACAGATCTGTGCGGGGGGTAATCTGCACACATGAGGGATACAGAAAAGAGCTTGAACCAACTAACCTTTAATACTGAAACAACACTGTGATTCATCTAGAGCATTCCGTATGGTTTAATATCACAACTAAGTATAATAGCATATTGAATGTAAAGTACACTTGAAAATTAAGAGATTGATGCATCATAGCATGAAAAGCCTAAATAGAAAATATACTGTACACAAGTAGTACTCTAGAGAAAAAATAAAATAATAATAATAATAATAATTAATAATAATAATAATAGGGAGTGGTACAAGCTGCAAATTTGCCCATTAGGGCAAATTAAATGTAAAAATAATAGGATAAAATGATGTCTGTCATCCACTGAAATTGTCTATAACAAGGTCAGAGAAACAAATAAAAAAAATATTACATAATAATAATAATAATAATAAAGAAAAGTTAGGTATTGTGACACAAACAGCGGGATATATGTGAACGAGTTACATTTCAAATAAAATCTGGAAAAAAATGTTTATGCACAAATAATAAAACTACAACAATAACATTTGTATTACTCTTATATTATAAAAGTCTTATTGTGTTGCAGAGTTTTTAAAGCATACATAAAACTTTAATATTCAGAATATTTAGTTTAACATTTTCAGAAAAAAGGATTAATTCTAGATGAACTAAACGGATAAATTTGCTAATAAAAACATTGCCGTAAAAATGCCTAATATTCTCATGTGCATCTCCCATCCATAGGCAGTTTAATATGATTGCCCCTTGCTAAATATACTGTCACAAAAATTATGCACACTGAGGTTACCCCTTCGGTGCATCTTACCCCACTCTCCCCTATGGATTGGGGAACAAAAAGGCCTTAAATACAGAACAAGAATTAAAACAAATGGAAAGTTATTAACATTTTCCATTTAGCCAGTCTGTTTCTTGGTGGCTAACTATAGTCAAGTGACCTGTTCGTTTAATGAGGTTAAAAAAAACAGCAGTTCATTGACATCATTTTAGATCAGGCATGACATCAGAATCTTGATTTGCCCTACAGGCGCTAATGGGGGAGATGCAACTCTGCCATCATTCATGCAGAGCTACAGGAACGGGCATCTGCTCACTGGCATATCTGAGCTGCCAGACCTCCAAGCTTCCCATGTTCACCTGAGGGAATGCTGACGGCATCTATATCCTCCGTCAAAAGCAAGTTGTATATCAACTTCTGCAGCCCATAACAGCACATTCATATATAGGTCTTGGAAATTACAACAAAAAGAGTCAGAAAACACTGAATGTTCCTCATAAAAACAAAAACAAGCATTAGCATAGCTTGGTTCTGAGCTCTGTCGTCTCATCAGGGGTGATGAAGGATTTCTTCACTTCCTCTAGCCATAAAATTTCACAGACTGGGGCGATACACAACCTCTACCCAAAGTCGTTGTGCCGGAAATAGTGACGGGCAGCTTGTGGAACTGCAGGGCACTCCTTGATGGCATCTGTGCTAACTGAAGTGACTGGTGAATGGAAGGGGGCGGGCAGGGAGTCGCCCTGAGAGAAGGATAGGCAGCTCTCTGCCAACCATCGGCACTTCTGTCTGTGAGGCTCCATGTAAACAGAAGGCCCTCGCCGTCTAAAAGCCTGCAGACTTTCGCACTCGAAATAAGCCCGAACTGCAGTGAATATATACATATACTTGGATATTGCGCCTCTATAGTTAGCCTTGGGGTGTAAAAAACATGCAGTTGTATGAATATTTAAAGCATCAGCTGGCATCTACGTTAGTATTGTTTGACATGTGAGGTAAAAGAAACCCTGAGTAAAAGAAACCCTGTTTTCTCAAGCATAATCTAACAAAGGCTCAATGATACGGATTTTTTTCCTGTACTAGATCAGATTTGCCTTGCCACTTTTTACATTTTTCACTGGCCCTATCACATATATATATATATATATATACACGTATACATATATACATATATATATATACATACACGCACTGTGTACACATATACATATACACATACATATATATATATATATATATACACACACACTTTATATTCAACAAATAATCCTGAAAAAAAAAATTCTTAAGTACCAAATCAGCATATTAGAATTATTTCTGAAGGATCATGTGACACTGAAGACTGGAGTAATGATGCTGAAAATACAGCTTTGACATCATAGGAATAAATAACATTTTAAAATGTATTAAAATTAAAAACTTTTTTTAATTTATAAAATATTTCAAAATATTACTGTTTTTACTGCATTTTTTATCAAATGAGCATAAGAGACTTCTTTTAAAAAATAAATAAATAAAATTATATATATATATACTTGTAATAATAATAATAATAATAATAATAATATAAAAGATCTAAAATTTTTATGGACAAAAAGGTTCAATTTGGTTCAAATTCAATTTGAAGAAAAAAAACTTGTCAAAGGTTTTTATTGACAACTATAATGTAACTAAATGACAGCTATAAATTCATAATTATATTTGCAAGACAATTGTGGTTTCCTTATTATCAAAGTAAAAAAATTAAATTTGTTTGCAATGGACAATTATTAATTTTTTTGCATAATTGATAAGTGTAAGAAGTACAGAAAATGCAACACTGGCCTGGATAGAGCAAGTCACAATGTCAACAGGCTCTCTCACACTGGCCATCCTTACTGTTGAACCATGAGTTATGATGTCATTTCCCTTTCTTGTCAGGTAAATGTATAATAACTGATCATTGAAAAAACCACAGTAATCAACCAATATTCTGAATATGGGCACTGAACGTGAACTCCTTAATGTCAATGGTGGTATGATTTTCTCTCTTAGACTGACCTCTGCTGGACATCAGCCGATGGCGAGCAAAACAAATGCAGTCGTGCACCAAATCAGGTTGCTTGACACGACAGTTCGCATTACGCTTAAACAGCAAGATCGCATCATCGCTCCCATTTAGTTTCAAAACAGACAAATCCGCTTATGACAGTATGACCTTTTATCGTGCTCTCAAAATCTGCCCACCTCACACATTCACTTCAACTAAAGCTGCAGGATGAGGATTTCTGCGGAAAGTGCAAAGCGAGCTCACGTTGCCTTCATGTTTTGTGGCAGAATGATGGGAGCGACTTACTTCTGCATGACGTTCTGCAGGCTCAGCATCATTCCCAGCTCGCCCTTCATCTTCTCCCTGTTGGCGTGGCATTCTGCCAGGTAGCGCACCGCCTGGAAGGACACAGAGCCATTAAGGGTCACACAGGGCCATTACAGAGGCATACCGCCAGGCACCGCTGTGATAACAAATCCATTAACACAACACCAGGACTACTCGGGTCAGAGTTACTGTGTGTGTGTGAAAAAGTGTTATTCAAATATACTCCAAATGTCTTCACAGGTGTGATGTCCTTCTGAACGAGGTAAAACATACAGTGGGGTACAAAATTCTGAGGGCACATGGAAAATATGGGGTTCAAACCTGGAAATAAAGTTTTATGATTTAAAAAACGCAATGACGACAATATTTCTAGTTCACTAATCAAATAACTAAATTTGTTTGACCAAATTGACCATGTCAAAGGTTTTTTCTTGCTTCCACTGAAAAACAAGATGCTCTGTAACATTCTCAAATCATGCTGGAGAACATAGATCATGTCCAGATTTCTCTATCCGTCTTACAGAAGAAGGGAGGAAACACTTCCTGTAGAAGTTAGGCTCAGCTTTGTGACAATATTGGACAGCAGGTGGCAGTCTTGTGACTGTCTTTGGACAGCTGGGAGGGCATGGAGTGATCTGATTGGTTGATATGAATGCCTTTATCAAACAACTGATGTCAGACTATTTGAGTTTAATAATAATAAACGTTATTATTTTTTATAATAATTATAGTGTTATAATATCTAATAATAAAAATAACCGCTATATTAGGTACAAATTATTATTCTTACTATTTGTACAAGTTTATTTGAGTTTAATAATAATAAATTATATACATAACAATAATAATATTATTATTAATATTATACACAAGAGTACAATAATAATAAGCCACAATATTAGTTAGAGATTGTTATTATTGATATAAATGTTATTTGAGTTAATAATAATAATATTGTTATTATGTATTATTATTATTATTATTAACAATAAGCCATTATATCAGTATAATATCATTATTATTGTTATTATGTATACAATCATATCCTTTTTATTATTATTATCATTGGTTACAAATAGGTGGCAGTCATGTGTCAGGCCAGCTGGGTGTGCTTTGAGTGTTCTGATTGGCTGATATGAATACCTTGATATCAACAACTGGGACATTTAAAAATGAGGTATAAAGTAGTTCTAAAATCATAATTGCAACCTATTATGCTTTATATTGGGATGTCTGAATCTGAAACTGAATCTAGCAGAGACTGCTTACTGCACACACTATAATAAACCATTCATCAGATTTCCAAGAAATGTGGAAACATTGCTGTTTATTACAGAAAATCAACATATATAAAAATTATACAAAATATTCATGATTATTATGCATAACATTGAAGCTACGTTTGAGTTCCTGATATGAACCCTGACTTACTACACTAACATGGCAGAAAGCATCTTACAGGTCGCTATAGCAAGAATGTCTGCACAATTCTTACAAACTGGATCTTACCAATAGCGCCGAGTAGACGACTTGTGGGTTGGGGTGGTCGAGGAAGAGAATGAGGCCTGGCAAGCAGCCTTGATCTTCAACAATAACTCGCCTGTTGAGGGGGTCAGCAGCTAAGTCCCTCAGCTGATTCACCACAGCCAAGGCATCAGGCTCCCCACTCATGGTGCTCCCACACCAAGGGCCATGCACAGAAAATACACTGATCTTAGCTGAGGGGGGATAAAAACCACAATTAGATCATTTCTGATACCATGGAACGCTTTGTTAATGACAGAAAGCACACTAAGGTCTATGATAATAATAAAATAACATAAAAACTGGTTTATATTGAATAACATAATTTTCAGTCTGCTTAATCTTTTAAAAAATACGATATTTTTTATATTTTAAATATATTATTTTAACAAAAAATAAAAATAGGAACCGGAGATATACTGCCTGACGTCACTCAGTCAACATGCATTTTTGTCTCGCGACACCTTAGCATTGATTTACTGATTATCTTTTTACACGTGGCTTATTTGTGGCTTATTTATGGCTTTCATGGTGCACTAAATGGCCCATGATATTCATATATGATTCATATAGCATAACGAGGCCTTTAACGGGGCCTGTGCTAACCGGCTAACATTGACACGGCATCACAAGACAATGACACTCTTGAATTCTCATATGGGACATAAAACGGCATGTAAAAGCAAACATTTGGCGCTGATTGCTCATTCATATTTAGTCTACAGACATCAATACGGGTGTATCTGAATGTCTTTCTATGAACAAAAACAATGACAGCACGCAAGACAGAGAAAGGCAGAATCTAACGTTACTTATATCGGGTCATATATAAAAATACACAGATATGTAGCCAAATAATAATGATAAATGTACAATCGGTGTATTAGTTTCTGATGTTCGTGGTCTCAATCTTGTTAACCTTGTGTGTGTGTTGTGGCACTGTTGTCCACGCATAACCTTACAGCAAACACGCCCAGGACGGCTCCTCGCTTCAGATGATCCTGTCCAGTCAAAGGATCCCAACAAATGACCTGCTGATGGACACGAAACTGGATGTAGCTCGTGTAATAACGACGAGAGTGAATATGGTTAAAAGTCTTTATGACAGCTGTTCTGGTCAGGTATATTTGTCCATTATCTGCGGAGCTTTAACACCCTGTGCAACACTTCCTGGAATTAGACAGACTGATTGGAGGATATGGACTATGACATCATGCGTTCTTGACCAATAAGAGAGGGTTTTACTAAGATACATATTAATATTTCATAATAATGCTTCACATACAGCACAAGTGAGCATTACAGATCAACAAATCAGAACTAAAGCTTACTAAAATATGTGTGTGTTTTGCTGCTGTTTATATTGTAGAAATAGGAATATGAAGCAAGTGATATTTATATTGAGCCTTACTAAAATGCATAATCGCTTCCCAGTACATGACATCATTTGGTTCTGCAGTGAGCACCACTTGGAAGCCGGTAGAAAATGTCAAGTTCTGAGATGTCAAGAAATGACACTGACATCTGGACAAACAGGGCAAACGTGTAAAAAAAAATCTTCCAAAGTACACGCATTTTATATTGAGACATAAAACAACGGACTAGGGTAGCAACAAATACATAAATAAATGTTTGATACTATTTTATACAACTAAAGGTTTTAAAATTCTTGGTTGCCATAGTCAACCAGACACCACATAGTTTCAAAATAAAGTCACACTCCGTTACACACTATGCATGCCTCGTGTATTTGAGTCATCACTATGTCATGATTTGCCAGTTTAATTGCCTATCCACCATTCTAAACCAATGGTTGCCTCAATACTTCTAGAACCCACCCATTATTGGATCATTCTCAATGCCTATTGGCCAATACTGTAAAGACCCGCCCCTCTAACCATGCGAATGCTCCCACAGTGGAAATGAAAAACCATGGGAAAAACATATGGGTTACCGCTGGATTCGGTGGGGACAGCATTAGCATAGCATAGAACAGCCAGAAAGGTCTGTTACACTACGGTTTACATGGTAAGACATCGATATTTACCTGTAATGTCCTATTAGGAATCCCGACAATTTTTGTAAACAACTAAGAGCGCGTTTAATACAACGCTGAAACAATAACGCGTGGGTTTTTAGCGCATTTGATTAACTGTAATAAAGTTTTGTAGACAGTTCACGTGTCCTCTGTTTGTGACAAATACTCTCGTGCAGGAAATAACATCTAGAAAATGTAGTAATTATTTTTTCCACTGGCAAATATCAAGGTGGACAATGGCTGTTCGCCACATAGCAACTGTTTAGGAAAGTAGGAGTGGAGACTCGTTTGTACAAGATACTCCTGAAGATCTTAATTAGCTGGTTCTGTTGTGTTTGATCTTTGCAGAAAGGTACAACTCCAGGAACAGGATTGGGCAACCCTGGTTTACAGAGATCATAATGTTTTTATGAGTGGAAACCACTGTACTGTATTAAAGATGAGATCATTTAAAATAAAACATGTATGAGCATAACACATTGTTTTTGTTGTTTAGGTTTTGATCTGAAGATGACTTAGCACAGATCCTTGATGATGAGATAGATCTGTGACTAAATCACAAGATGAGCGGAAATCATAGACGGATAGAAATGGATCTGGTAAGTGCATGGAATCATATACAGCTTTGGCTAATCTCTAATCCTTATAGATGAATGATTTTCTTTATGTCTCTCTTAGGCTTTATCATCATCATCAAAGCCTTATGGGTCATCCCGGAGTATTGTCAGAAGAATTGCCACAAATCTTCCATTGGCGCCTTGTGCTCGTGTCCATTTTCAGGTAAAGCGTCAGTTTTTGTTTAACACCCTCCATCTTTAGCCTTCTCAAAGTCTTCAGCTTTTCATTTTTCAGTTCTCCCGTACCATAACATTTCTGGCCTCTTCTCCGCTTTGATTCCATTATTGTGCTGACAATAAACACTGAAGAATCACAGGGACTGGCAGCTGTCAATATCTAATCTATCCTTTTCCCACTGCATAACCTTTAAAATTACAAGTATGATGACATTAAACCCACCTTGAAACCTGTATTACTGTCTCTGTTTCTCTCTTCTCTGCCCTTCCTTCCAGCTGTCCTGTATGTCAGGAATGCAACATGTCTGCTTTAGGTCAGTTCTCTGGTTCATTCTTGAAAAATCTAGGCCAAGGGCTCTTTTAAAAAGCTTGAAGTGCTTATTTTTTAAATAAATTGCCTGGCACTAATAACATATAGTACAGATTTCCTCTTCATAAAGAGTTGAATGACACTGTAATGTTCTAATTGCTCATACAGCACTTGGTTTATTGCTAGGTGATATTTAAACCGGTTTGCCTGGTGTTATTTACATTACCTTGCTGTAAAAACATTTTCCGCTTGCCCTGCTGTTGTGGTTCTGACATGGTTTGAGTGCTTGAGTGTCTGTGAAGGTTTGTTTGTCTTTGTTGTGAGACTTGAAGCAGGGGTTGTAATTATTAACTGTCCTTTAAACTGTCTTTGGGCCGCGTAGCTTCATCCGTTCACTTCAGGAGTGGGTTTCCTCAACCATTCAAATGGCCTTGTGGCCACACTCGCTGATGTGGGCTGGATCGAAAGAGAAGAGAGCGATAGCGCTGGCAGAAATAGGTAAAGCATTTCTGAATTGAATTAGGAAACATAAAAGTTGATGTGTGGTGTTTATCATGTACGTAACTGTATGTCCTGCAGGTTTGAGACGGATTCTGGGCTGTTTTTTCGCACCCAGCACCGCAGGCCCCTGAGACGCCAGCGGTCGTTACCCAGCTTGCACCAGGCTGAACCTGCGCCACAGAGCCAGACGGTCATCAACGATGAAGCCATTCAGAAGATCGGCGTTCTTGAGACGGAGTTGGCCAAACTCAGAGCGCAGATCGCACTGATAGTTCAGGCACAGGAGCAAAGCGCTCAATCCACAGGTTAGATGGGCAGTTAATGGATGTGTGTGTCCATGGTTTGCAGTGCGTGTGTGTGTGTGTGTGTGTGTGTGCACTAACTTGGATGGGTTAAATGCAGAGGACAACTTCCGAGTATGTGTTACTCCATACTTGGCCTTTTAAAAAAAAAAGTTGCAGTGTTACTCTAGCATAATTTATATAGTATTATATGTTGAAATTTGTTTACATTTTTAAATTTTATAAATTGTAGTTTTTTTTATTTGAAGCATTTATTTTTATATTTAAAGTTTACATCCTAATTTTATATTTTTTGTCATTTTTATACATTATATATATATATATATATATATATATATATATATATATATATATATATATATATATATATGTGTTCTGTTTAGCTTTACTATCATTTCAGTTGTAGTCTGCTTCAACTTGTTTCAGTTAGTTGCCATATGTAGTTTGTGTGAAACTGATTTTTAATAGTTTTAGTTAATAATTACAGCACTGGTTGGTTGTTCTTTATGCCCCAGATATACATGACTTGTCAACACAAACGCAACACAAGCTTTTGAAATACGTCGAGACTACAATTCATAACTTAACGCGAGTACACATCTTACAGAGCAAGTTAAAGTTAGTTAAATGGTCAACATTTATATTTGTGCAACTGAATAGCACATTTAACATTTACTATCGCCCCAATAATGCCTGTGCAGCCGTTCCAATCAGAATGATAGTGATTTTACCTGACTAGTACTTGTTCACACTTTCCATGTGCTGATATGACTAGTGACATGATATTAGCTGCTCATTTTGTTCCATGGCCAAAAAACTGTGAAATTTGGATACGTTTTTTGGGCCACTAAATATTTTTGCAATTATTTATAAATCTGGTCATTCTGCACAATAATCTAGAAACGATGAGAATCAGCACCACAACTGAAATGGCAAACTTATGCGCTTAACACAAAATTTGTCCATGCCAATACTTTTGGCCACACGCTTGCGTGCATTGCTGGTCTAGCATTTGCGTACTTGCTTAGTGTGTTTCTGACCTCAAATCTATTTTAAGTATATAGATGTAAAATTCTGCAAAGTAAATACTTTGGCATTAGTAGTTTTTACTCATTTAAAGTCGCAATTTTTGCACAATTTCAGCTCCAGCGCCAGGTGGTCCCCCTGTACCCCAAGCTCCACCAATGGCTCCTCCTCCACCACCCCCTCCTCCTCCTCCATGTCCTGCCCCAGGCATGCAGAGAAGCTATTCCGCCATCGATCTCATCCGAGCGCGCCGTGGGAAAAAAACGGGGCAGAACACGGTACTGGACTCAGAACCCAAAAAGCCAGAGCTTCCCAGCATGCTAGATGTGCTGAAAGACATGGGGAAAGTGAAGCTGCGCTCCGTTAAGAGGCGAGTATTACTGTTTGTTTTGGTCTGTGATATCATATACAGCTTACCAATAGGGTTAATTTGTTCCTTTCGTTCGCAGTCATCAAGAGGACGGCCACACGAAACCCAAACCTGTTGAGCCCACAGACGCTGCAGCGTTAATCGCAGAGGCCCTGAAACGCAAGTTCGCTCACCGCTATCGTAACGACAGCGAATGTGACGGCACCTTTAACTTGCCGGCCCCTGAGAATAAGACCCATGTGGAAACTCCGCTGGTAAGAGAAATCACTTGAAATCTTTCTGACGTACACTGTCTTAATGCTGTAATGATTTTGTGCTGTTTCTTTTGCAGTTTGGACAGCACATGTTAAAATCAACTGGAAAGAAGAAACTGTTCTAGGATGAGGCTGAGCCACGTTTATCGCTGTGGGTTAATGGAGTTAACCTGGTGACTCTTAATTTAGCTAACTTTTCTTGTTAGCTCTTAAATTTTGTTCGTGTTCACTTTTAAGAGAGCATGCACATGCTAAAACACTACGTAGTTAATCTGGTTTCCCTATTGATATTTTTGTCATTTTGCACTTTGAAAAGTTCATCTCTATCAGTACATGTTGTGCCAGTCAGTTACATCATTAATGCCAGTTACGTGGAAACATGTTTTTTTGTGTGTTTTTATCTGTGTTTTTAGTTGGATTTTAAGTTCAGCGCAGGTATTCGACCTTGTTGAATTCCTCTTGTTTGAAGGGATAATGTTAAACGAAAGCACCAAAGTGTATGGATGGATTTTTTTAATATATATATACATTAGTTTTATGTGTATTT
Organism: Leuciscus leuciscus; assembly: GCF_965113295.1. Classification (NCBI taxonomy): domain Eukaryota; kingdom Metazoa; phylum Chordata; class Actinopteri; order Cypriniformes; family Leuciscidae; genus Leuciscus; species Leuciscus leuciscus. The sequence continues at coordinate 22,161,485 of NC_138735.1, forward strand.
TAACATCTGTTTGCACAGAAGTTCTTTCCACTTCAAAGGTACAATTCATAATTGCTGGAAAATCACTAATTTCTGTCAACAGTTTTTTTCTGTCATGCTGCTACCACTATAACAATTATGAAGCACACTTTTGTGATCATAAATGAGGCTTAGGTGGTGCCGTCAGTAGTATTTGCTCTCTAATGTTGAGAGCTAATTTAAAATACCTATTTAGGTTGTAATTTATTATTTTTGGAACATTTAGTTATTTAACCAAATCACTTGAATAATGTAGTTTTGTTTCATGTGAAGCCAATGCACAGGATAGTATGTATAACAAGTCTATTGCCATTTGATCATAATTTAGTGTATTATCAGAATTGTGACAGTGTTTGTACCTTTTAAAAGGTTTGTTCTTTTGCACGTTTGACCAATTCTAGCTGATGTTTGTCAAAAAAAACAGTGCATTATATTACAATACAAGATTTCTCATTTCAAGGGTTTATACTGAATTTAAAGGGATAGTTCACCCAACTCAAGTTGTTCAAAACTTCTATGTTTTTCTTTCGTCTTTTGAACACAAAAGATGATATTTTGAAGAATGTTTGCAACCAAACAGTTGATGGGCCCCACTGACTTCCATAGATGGGGGAAAAAATACTATGGAAGTCAATGGGACCATCAACTGTTTGGTTGCAAACATTCTTCAAATATCTTTTGTGTTCAGCAAAAGAAACTCGTACAGGTTTGGAACAACTTGAGGATTCAGTAAATGACAGAACTTTCATTTTTGGGTGAATTATCCCTTTAATGGCCCACACATAGGAGCATAGATGCACTTCGTTTCATTATAGATTGTGATAATCCAAATGGTTGGTTTTATTATTTCACACTACAGAACCATTATGAATGGGCTTTCAGTTCTTGAATAAACCTAAAACAATTGGTGTCTTGTCATTTGTGTAATGGTGTTTCTGTCGGGCTAAATTTCAACCACAAGATATTCAACACATGATTGGGTCTGGTTTGTACAGAACAGCATGAGCTCATGCCATCCGGTAGAGAAACATTTTGTGAAGATTTATTCATCAAAAACGCAACTGCAACAAGTATGTATCAAAAGGTTATACGGCAAAGCCTTTACAAAATGGCTTGACACATAGGTCGTCTCCCCAAAATGGCTGTTACAACAAACTGTAAACAGTTTTTTTTTCTTAAATCAACAGTCTTACAGCACTTACAACAAAAATACAAATCACCTAAAATAAAGCACCTCTTCTCTTTCCGAATATAAAGAGAAGCACAAAACTGTCCATTCTGTACAGAATCCAAAACCATACACAAAAATGGAATGTTCAGTGTTAAAAATCAAATTAAACCAACTCCTCCATACTGTATATCAAAAAAAAAAAAAGTCCACGACGAAAGGCAAAGGGTCAGACAGTGCACTTAATGGACAATGTGATGGGTTTAAAATGAAAATGACAGCTGGTTTGGTCACTTAGCTTTGTGCATAGTTTTAAGGCATTGTGTAAGCAGTCTTCCGAAGAGACGAGAGTGGCTTTGAGACATTCTGAGAAGGACTTCTTATCTTCTTTTACAAAATACAGAGGAGAAAGAGAACGAGAGGGTGGTGGCTACCTACGAAAGGCACCTGTACTTCCTTGTTTCTCCCAATAAGCAGGTCAGTGAAACCCTGAGCCAAATCCATGGAGAGTCCGTTCAGCTACATGTCCTGTGACAAGATCCTTCTTCCATGGTCGAAAGGGTTCGTCTCTGCCACCTTTCACGGAGTGACGTTCCTTCAACACGGGGGGCACTGTCTAAAATACAAGGGAGAGAGATGCAATGGCGCACAAATGGCATTCGTATGGCATCTGATGCGTCACACCGGCGGGGTTGCAGTCTGACAGATTTTGTTGATCATCAGCAGTAGGTTTCGAACAAAATGTACAAGTGGTTCTTCACATCTGTGCTTAAAAGGCAATAATCACAGAACTAACATGATTCAGTTAAAAAACAACATGTGTAAACAGTCTTCAGAGGCAGCAAAAGGACTGGGCTCTTCACATTTGTATTTTTGTACACAAGGAGGAAGATTGATTTGCAGAAGCACTGGCACACGCTCACACACACGCTCGCACGCATTCAGTTTCACACACATTGTCTCTTGGTGCAGTTGTAAAAACCTCTCCTATAAATACTCAAGGTGTTTCAAATGACTTTCAGAGCAATTCATTGTTTCAAAATGGCACTTTAAAGCCATAGGAGGGGGTTCCTTCCGACCCCACATTCCCTTACAGTCTTTAATCAAAGCATTGGAGCTGAATTAGTAACACCCAAAAGAAAAGGAAAAAAAAATAAGGTTAAATAAATAAACCACAATAATTAAAAGGAAATAAAAAAATGCAGCAGTAGCCAAATGAGGTATCTATGTATTGCTCTATGTCGAAAGGGTAAATGAAATTTAAAATTAAATAAATTAAATCCACAAACAAACGAAAAGAAGAAAACAAATCATCAGTGGTTGGTTGGAGATGGGTGGGCGAGCAACTCAAATGTGACGCAAGATGTTTGGCTGAGGGCAGTAGAGGTGTTCTTCCTGTTGGGGTGTCATGACTCTTGGCTTCCCTGAGATAAGGCTCTGGAACTGGGCTCTTCGGTGGCTCGGGTCGGCTCGGACTCCCCCTCCTCGGAGCTCCCTGACGCCTCGGGCTCCATGGCACTCCAACTGGCCTTGTTCAGGCCCAAATGACCGAGCATGGTCTGAGAGAGCCGCGTGTCTGAAAAACGCGCCCACTCTGCAAACAGAGGCTCCACCACGTATGTCATGAAACCTGGTACCAGAAAAACAGAATCAAGAGGCAGATATTACTACATCAGCCAGACCTTAGAAATAAACAAATATATTATAATATAATTATAATATAATTACATCATTTTCACACAAATTATTATTATTTTTTATTATTGTTTTATTATATATATTTTTGGATATCTCTTTTTATCACTCTATAAATCAAATAATACAGTCATATATAGTATTATATAATACAATAATAATATGTTATATATAATTACAATATAATAATAATAATAATATTATAATACAATTATGTTAAAATAAGAGTATTCATTTAATTGTTATTATTGTTTGTTAAATTTATATGATCATTATATCATTTTATTTTACTTTACAGAACAGTAAAATTACAATACTAACATTTCCGGTTCGTTCTTAATTTCTTTGCTTGCAAATGTTAAACCATTGAGCTTTTATTTTGAGCTATTGTGTTTACTGTGAATCGAATCTGAAAATAAACAGTAGAGTGCTTTACTCTGAAACATGCAGTGCGACAGACTATATTTTTATAAAATATGACAACCATTGCAATTTAATGTTCGCACAAATCACATTCTCACTACCATGCATTAGCAAAATGAATAAAAAAAACAGGCAACTGGAAAGTAACACGGTTTCAACACTGTTTGGCCCTTTTCTGTCCCGCAGATGATGTCCCACGAGCTCATGCAGTTTATTTAGTAGCGATTTCAATCATCATACAGTAAACACCTCCCCACCTCAAAATTTTTTTTCTCAGATTTATGCAATTCACATGGGTCATACTTTTCAGGTCGGAAAAGTACGAAAAATTTTTTAAATAAACACATCATTGAATATATTATTTCATTTTTATTACTAGTCTCTTCCTCCCAAATTAAGGCTAAGCACTGAAATCACATAAATGATTGTTGCGGTTCTTACCGATTTGAACACTGGCTATGGTGTTGGCTTCACTGTCACACAGTGGACTGATTTCAAGTTTATGCTTCTTTTCAATGTCACCTAAATAAGAAGACAATGCCAAAGCACAAAGATTAACTTTTGAACACAGTGAACTAGTTGCAAAAGCAAAGAGTTTGGTCATCATGAGTACTGGATACCTTGGTGGAAAAATTCCTCTGTGACCTTCTCACTCCACTGTTTGCTGAGCTCCCACGGTCTACATGGGTTACAGATATCTGCACACTTCAGGGCCATCTGGAACACATGAACACATGTGAATTTATTTTTAAGTGCCTAAAAGTGTCTTTCTTTCTTTCTAAATATGGTGCGCAGCCCCTTCTACTTAAAACAGGACTCACACAGATCTTATCACATCACAACTTAATTAGCATTATAGTAACTAAAACAAACTAAAATGTATTCATGAAAAAAAAATCAAAAAAAAAAAAAATCATTTTCACTCAAACAATTTTAATAAAAATTATTGTCTTGGTTTTGTTTAATAAAAATAATATTTAAAAGATAATGGTCCTCAGTCAAATGAAAGATTTTAGTAACACTTTACAATAAGGTCCTACTCATAATGAATACGTATTTATACATTTTTGTTTACATAATTCATTAAAAAAACACAGATTTTAGAATTTTTTTTATCAGGTTGATAATAAATGTTGAAATTAATATTAACTAAAATTAATAAATATTTTAGAATAGATTTTCATTATTAGTTCATGTTAACTAATGGATTCAACTAATGTTAAATGCAACCTTTTACAATAAGCAATACATTAGTTACAATACTTATTAATCTTTGTTAACATTAGTAAATAAAAATACAATGTTAGTTCAGGTTCATTAACCAATGTTAACCGACAGAACATTTGATTTTAATAATGTATTAGTAAATGTTGAGATTAACATTAACTATGATTAATAAATGCTTTAGAAATATTTTGCATGGTTAGTTCATGTTAACTGATGTAGTTAACTAATATTAACAAGTTAAACCTTATTGTAGTTACCGTAAAGTGTAACCCAGGTATTATTTGCAATAATCAATTAAGATATTATGACTTGTTTTCGGAGAATGTATCTTGATTAGCAGTGTATTTAGTTCAATTCCTTTAAAGCAAACATCTCAAATGTATTCTAAAAGCCATTTTAGCATATCTATTGTATACAGAAATATATATATAAACTGTTTTATTTATTTTATTGAAATGGATATTGAATACCAAATTCCCACCTGCAGAGAGAAATGCCGATGAGAAGATTGTCCTAAACACAGGCTGTTCTCATCCAGATGTGTCCTGAACCGGGACAGGTACTCATTCTGTCGGCTGATATCTGTGGCCAGAATCAGTGATCCCAGCTGCCTCTCTATACCCAGACTGTTAGAGACCAATTAAAGTCAGTCAATCATAAGTAACAGAAGTCATTTACAAGTCTTTTATACTCTAGGGGTCAAAAAGAGGACGGAAATGGAACGTTTAAAACAAAAAGATGGCTTGTTTGTGGTGTAAGAAGCTCTAGGCTATAAAAGAAATGCAGGGACTGACCTGTCCTCAGCAGGAAGATGTGAAAAGAGATCGGTCTCTCTGAGCAGACCCACTGCAGACCTCCAGTGATGGTTCTCCAGAACTGAGGTATTCTACAGAGCGACACACACACACGTCAGTGCTGATCGACTTTGAAATATTTCCAAATACAGTAATTTACTTAGAACATAAAGAGGATTGTGGAGCTAATGATATGCTTAAATCCCATTGGATGGTGCTCTAACCCGGTACAAAGCTGCAAGGTAATGGTTGGTTTTGATGAGGAAAGGCTGGTTGACTCCAGGGTGGTCCAGATCGTGTGTGGCTGCTGCCAGCAACCCTAAGAGGATGTCGAATGATGTGAGGGACTGGGCGAGCTGTGAATACAGACACACAGAGACAACCGTAAGGCTGTAAGTACAGTTATGTAACAAGGGAATAATGGTACATTTAATAAAAGGACAATCACCTTGGGTTCTCTCAGGTAACAGTGCATGGCCTGGGTGACATCAGCAGCATGGACTGCATTATGGTAAGGGTTTTGATTGTGGTAGTCTTCTTGAACCAGAACTTGAAACCAGAGGACAACGTTTTATCAAAAGTAATTCAGCAAGATTAGTACATGTCAGTATTCAGCAAGATTAGTACATGTCAGTATTCAGCAAGATTAGTACATGTCAGTATATTAGGGCTGCAACATTTCACTTAAATCGATGATGACAATAATCAACAACAAATTTCATTAGTTGGATCAGTGCACTGTGGAACCTCAGTATTCGGTATTGTAAACATTTCGATGTTTACAATACCAATTTTTTTTAAAATATATAATTCATACATTTTTATAATAATAAAAAGAAAACAATAATAATAATAATAATAATAAGTATAAATGGTGGAGGTCACAGCCAACCCAAGTTTGTTCAAAGTATAGAAGGACTTTATATTAGATGCTTCAAAAAAATTCATAACCAAAACATTTAATATGTCCTTCTGCTGTTTAAAGTAGTTCAGATGTTTTTCCTAGCACTTAACCTTGACATTTTATTGATTATATTCTTGAAAATATTACATATTCATTATAAAATGTAAAATAAAAGTATTTCCATTTTGCAAAAAAGTTGTTGATAAACTACATTATTATTATTATTATTATTATAATATATAAATAAGATTTAAACATTATGGTTATTTTTTAGCAAATGTTGACAAATATTTCTTGAATGAAAATTAAATGTATAAATAAAAAAAGTCTAATATTTTGAATTAATCATGTTGTCAAATATTGCATTTAGGTTTAAAATTAATGATATTTCGCTGAAATGTTACATAACACATTTTTTATTAAAACAGTAAGTAATTACAAAAGTGTTAAAACACCTGCAATTAAGTTCATATTCATTCATACATTTATATTTGTTTAACAGCCTTCCATTTGCACATTGTTTATAGCAGATTACTGTGCAAAATGTGTAAAGTATTTTCAATAAAATAACTTTTTTTTTTAATAACATAAAAAGGGGGAAAGAAACCATCAAATTAATTGATCAAAAAGGTAGTTAGTATCAGCCCTAAAGCATTTTTATTCTAAAAAAAGAAATTAAAAACACTTACCTAGAAATCGACGCACTTTAACCATGTCTAACTGGAAGAGCTCGATGAGGCCATACTGGTTCAGCAAATGAAATGTCAAGAAGACGAGACTGTTTCCTTAAAAACAACAAACAGCATAAGAGGAATGAGGGCTTGGGCAAGGCAATGCTTCATCCTCAATATTGCACATGCATTATTCAACCAACAGGTGGCAGTGTTCACAACAAAAAGTTAAGTATTTACATACTGGATTGCTATAGTGAAGGGAAAGCACAAGACTCACAACACACACACACACACACACACACACACACACAAAAACTGAAAATATTTACCATTTGTAAGTCTGTCAAAGAGGAATATGTCAAAATTCCAGGATCCAACCTTTTCAAGCATACACTGTGAGAAAATGACAATGAGCACAGATGAAAAATCAAGAACTTATTTTAAAAACACTACAAATATTTAATATTCAGGGTAACCTAAACTCACTCACTGTATCTGAAATTGAATACTTCCCTACTCTATAGGATGCGAAAAACAATATGCCAAAAAAAGTAGTATGTCCGAAATCACAGTATTCGAAAAACAGTAGGTGAAAAGCACCCAATGACCTCCTTCTACTTCCAGCAATATTCTGAAGCATGCATTCGACGGACACTTCAGTATCCCATGAGGCCACGGGAGAGGATTTGCGAAAGCTAATGAAGCTATGCAACTGATGAAGGTAGGTCATGTGACTAACAACATGGTGGATGTAGTACATCTAAATTTCATTCATACTACCTATATTCATTCTAAGTTCAAATTCAAATGTAGTGCAGACAGTATGCGATTTCGGACGCACTGAGTTTTTAGCACAGTGTGTGTTTGTGATCCCATACCTTGGCTTGACCGCAGTAGTCCTCATCCAGGATATGGAGGGTGTTGAGGTGTGGCGCTCCTCGTAGCAGACGTGACGAAAGCAGGTGTCGCTGGAAACTAAAGAGCCTCCGGATTCTCCGAGCTGGAATCGACCCTGCTGACTCAGCACGGGCTGCGCGCACACACACACACACACAGAAAAGAGAACATGGAAATTCCATGATGCAAGATGCCGGATTCTCAATAATTAGGCTGAATTATTAGCATCTTCAATAATTAGGCTGAAACTGCCTTCACATTTTTAGCATTTAGTGTCTTTAGCTTTGGTTCCTGTCAAAATCCCCGCCCCAGCCCAGCCCCCATGACTGGAACCCCTGCCATTTTAAAGTTTGGTTGCTATCGTTGCGATTGTGTTGCTCAGGCAGCCTACGAGAGGTCACGCCTGACCGAAACACAAAAGGCAAGAACAGTCCGAAGAGAGTCTTTAAAATGGTGTAAAGAGCAACAAATCTTTCAATGTGCCCTGTGTACATCCTCCTAAATTCAGCTCACCTATTATCAACACAGACAGAGGGACATATGCACCACGAGAACTGCGTGTGCAAGGCTTAGCCTTCCCTTGGCCACGGACTTGAGCCTAACGTGGCATTTTCTCACTCAAACCACTGCCTGCTGCTGCTTCTGATTGCTTTTAGAGGGAAAAGCTGCTCATAACTGCTGGTCTAGGATCAGTTTCTCCGTAATAATAGCATGTCGGCAAGCGATCCAGTGCGTATCTGTGTTTGCGCTCTGGAGACCGGCAAAGGTTACTATTTACACGTTTTTGCAGCGTTGAGCAATGTAGCCAATCACTGAAGTATTTGTTGACTTTTTTAACGCAATGGCCAATCATAGGTGTTTAAAGGCCCCCTGAAATAAAAATGGAATTCTTTTAGCTTTTAGTATGAATATGTTAGCATTAAGGTTATGAATAAGCTGGTGTGTTCCAAAACAATGACAAAATTCACATTTAGGAGATATAAGCATTCAAAACTTAGTCTCTCACTTGCGCTAAAATGGATCACAGATCACCGCGGACGTCAGCTTCTCATCACATCTTCTGTCCAATCAAATGCTCTCTAGAATCTAAAGCGTCCCGCTCCCTATGCTATAAATACCACCTGGCCAAAGCGACCATTGACACGTCACGGAGCAATATGGGTTGGAGATGGGAACTGTACGTTGGTTAAGAATGAAATGGCTAGAATTTATTCACACCTCTACTATTGAATCCAACGTATCATCAGCGCTCTGATTCGCTTCCATGGTGCTGTCAAGTACGACTTGCAGTCTGTGAGGTAAACTAAATGCTATTGGCTATTTGAAAAGGGGGAGGAGCTATTCAATATGTCCTGCCTTAGCGTCCTGTTTCAGTGGAAATTACGTCAACGCATCATACAAAGCTGCGCGTTCTGAGGCACTTCAGTGGGCCTTTAAGTTAGGATCCACTTTCCACTCAAAGTTTTTGTTCTGCACACTTGCAAATCCTCCAATTTTAACAAAGTGTTGACATGTAAATAAGAGATCCATTGTGCAATGTAGATTTTTACTTTACTATAACGAAACATCGTGAGATCGAATCATCATGATGAACTAAGATAAGTGACAGCTTTTTAGTGATTATAAAGGGACCGCTCTTTGCACTTTTCTACACGATATATAGTTCAGAATTAGAATAAACGTACACTCAAAAGAACTCAAACTATTCACTTTACTCATGTGCAGTGTGTTATGGGATGAGTAGCTCATTCTTTCATTTTGTCTAATTTCAAGTAAACTTTTAACTAATTTCAGAACCGGTTTAAAGATTCAAACACCTATGGAGAAAAGGAAAACTTTCAGAACAAAGCGTCCCTGTAGCACTCTGCTCCACAGAGGTAGGAATGTGTGCATGTGCTGGACGGTCTCAATTTGGTACTTACAGTGCAAAGTGCGGAAATCGACGCCCAGGTATGGGTGCGAGCCTCTTCGTTCAGGTTCAAAGCCTACCTGACTTCTCACTCTCACATCTCCTAGAAGGCATCAACACACAGGTCCTCAAGAGATTTGTTTGCAAACACAACGTACAGCAGGTTACAGGCCTGGCTACAGGGGGACAGAGACACAGACATACACACACCGCCGATGGATGTGGAAAAGGGAAAGACAGGGGGACAGACCATGCATCGCCATGCCAGAGGGACTTATGCATTAGTATTCAGACGGCTAGGAGCAAAGGAGGACGCATGGAAGAAAGACAAGCTTGTGCTTCAGCCCAGGACAGAATGGAGAGGAAATCAGAGGGACTTCAACGAGGCTGGCCAAAGCTCTAAAGTCACATCTGTTAAAAAGTCATTCAATAGGCCTTTTCATCAAACTCTGGCTGTGTGTGTGTGTATTTGCATGGAGAGGGAGAAGGAGGGGGGACGCATAAACTTTTACTGAGTAATGGCAGCCTCCGACATGTCAGTCACTACTGATTGGAGTTCATGTGCAGTAAAAAAGTAGTCAACGTGTAAATAAGTCAAACAAATAATAAAACAGCCTCCCACCAGTATATTTACTTACTTGAAAACAGCTGTTTGAATATTACACAAGCCCCTATCAAAATACCAAAACTGTGAATTACAATTACATAAAAAACACTATTAAAATGAATAAGACAAACATGAGTTTTAAAAGAAACAGAAAAAAAAAAAACAGTAATAGATACGGACCGACCTTACAAGTGTGTAGCACAATTGCACACATGCAACAGGCGAATCAGACATTTAAATAAATAAAAAAACAGACGGAAGCTATTCGGACATGCAGAAGAAAAGCCGCAGAGGTCGAGGAAGCAAGACCACATCCAAATTATGGAACCGAAAGTGCGCTCTTTTGTTTTGCGCCAAACCTCTCGTACGCAACCAGAACTCATCTCCTGACCCACAAATATAATTAGAAGACATTTTAACGTGAGAAATGCCACCGATTATACTGTGCCCACTGATGCAGGTCTTTAAGGAGGAATGGTGTGGAAGAGTTATTAAAGGGATAGGCCGTGAAAGCGAGTGAGCGGGGGGGGGGGGTTGTCTCTCCTGGTGGTGAGATGTGTTGGTTCATACCTGGTGTAAACACGAATGAGGGTTTGATTGTTTTGTTTGTCACAGCTTAAAAACAAAACAAAAAAAGAAATTACGATCAAATATTAGGTCAGGGTTAGCTTTACTGGGTTTTTGGCTACATGCTGATGTTACTGAACGTGAAGATACTCCAGGTTAAGATGTTCTAGTGTATCGCTAATTCATGGTGACAGAAAGCAAAGCAGTTATACGGAAGTGGTAAACTCGGACATGATGAACTAGTCTGATTGTGTAAACGCCAGTCAATCGGATTTAATGTATGTGAAACCACCACATTCTGGCGTGATGTGTATCATTTCTGATGCGTTTCATCCCAAAAGGTTAATTGCTCGAGGATGAATCGCACAGAACACATTTGGTGTACTGTACACACAAAGTTTTTAAGATTTGTTAGGGATGCACAGATACTGAAATTCTGATAATTATTGTTATATTATGGCCAATAATACATTGTTATTATAAATCTATAACATTGTTAAAGGGATAGTTCACCGAAAAAAGAAAATTCTCCCATCATTTACTCACCCTCAAGCCATCCCTGATGTATATAACTTTTTTTCTTTCCGATAAACTAACAAATTTCGATGAGTCCACATAATGCCATTGAATGGGTGTCGCTCGGTTGACACTTAAAAAACAACATAGCGATCGTGACGGTAATCCATACAACCTCAGTGGATGAATCAATGTCTTTTGAAGTGAAATGTGTAAGAATACTAGAAATCATCACCAGTTTTCTGTCATTCAAGTGTTCAAGAGAGGGACGTTGCAACACGTAACTTCATAACGCACTTACATTTACGTCAAACTGAACTTGTAAACACGCCTAGGACAATTGGTTGGAAATTATGGTGTATTAGATGTTAAAAGAGTTTAAAATAAGTATTCTTACATTCACCAGTAATTATTTAATTCAGCAAAACATTACATGGACGCACAGAGATGGATTATTTTCCTTAAAATCTTAATTTGTGTTTATCTGAAGAAAGTCAGTCATATACATCAGGGATGGCATGAGTGTGAGTAAATCATGAGAGATTTTTCATGTTAGGGTGAACTATACTTTAAAAAAATTAAAATAAACACGACTGTTACATGCACACGGCAACTCTCCGACATGCAGTTAAAGAGAAAGTGCTCTTGAAGGCTTACATATTTGTGCCATAATCTATTGCTATCTCTTTAAATTAGGAAAACTTAATTTAAAAATATATCCGATAACCAGGTGATAAATATACAACAATTGCCGATCAAAAAAACAAAATTAACATAAAAAGAGTAATAAAAACTGATTCCAGGTGATATATAAATGCAGAAATATGTGCAGTTTGCTTCCGTTTCATTTCCCACCCCATCTACTTCTTTAAATTATTTCCACATGCATTTTGCTGTCCATTCACAATACTTCTGCATTTAAAAAAATACCAAAGCAATACTAAAAGTTTCACATGTGCCGATAAGTGTGATGATATACTGCAATATAACTACTCTTTTAACAGTATCTTTGTCTAGTTTCCCCATAAACTGTCTAAATATCCTTAAAAACGAGATGGATTTACTTGAAATCAAAATTGCCAAACATTAAACAATGACTACAAGCATTAACCTAAGATGCTTCATAGGTTAATCTGACATTGGATTAGTAAGTTTTTCGATTTGCAGTTTGTTCATAAGCAGCATTTAAACATCAGGCCTTTTCAGTTCTTTCAGTGCTGTCCTATAACCTCAAAGGGTCCCCAGGGTCAGCAATCAGGCAGAGCCAGGTTTTGATAAGTATTAAATCAAAGAAAATTTCAGGGAAACACTAAGCAATTCCCAGTTGAGGAATGACTTAAGCTGTGGATGTAATGACGAGATTATCAGCGGCTTTTTGACTGATGTTTGAGGCTCTTCATCCCCTCTGTTACACAATCTGGTGTATAATGTGCTGCGCTCAGTAACTTCCAGTGCAGAGTGGTACATCTACCCTGTCTGCATTTGTTTACAGGTTGAGTGTGTGTGTGTGTGTATTAGACAGGGAAGATGGTGCTTACCTAGCATGCGAATATACAGAGCTGTTTGATCAGAGCTGTCATAGGAGATTGCTCCGCGTCTCTGTGGGGGAAGAGATGCAGATGAACGTCAGTATTTGCATTTACTCAAACACGTGGGAAAAAACTAATATAAAAGCCAAATGCTCAGCAGTGTATATTCAAATAAGGCTCAAATAACACCACCAAAACTTCAAGAAGGAAAATCAGCTATTGTTTATTTTCTTTTATACATTGTCATATTTTGCTGTTCTTTGAAACCATCAGTCATCTGACACACCTTAAATTTTCGTTAAAAAATCCCATGCAAATATGCTTTTATATTATACATTTACAACCGATTTAATGTAAATGAGATTTTAAAAAGGGAAAAAGATGGTTTTAAAGCACCATGACAAATAGAAACAGCACACAGATAAACAATCCAAACTTCCTGATGAAAAATTATGAAATATCATGGTATAAGACTGATAATCATTTATTAGCATGGTAACAAACAAAGTGCCGTAACAACAACATTTCAGTAATACATATCTACAAGTACGCTATTGAACACACTTAGGGACACACCGATATTGATAATCCACTAATTATTTTATATTACTATTATTTTATAAACACTGATCAATAGCTGATATTAAAATAGTGTATTGACTAAAACTGACTAAAAACAGCATCAATTAAATGAAATACATTAAAACATACAGTATGAAAAATAGTATGATGTTCATTTGGAGTTTTTTCCTAACATTTTATTTGCTGCTATTTACAGTGTTACTAAATTCTAAGGTGTATTTTAAAGATGGACTTTAAGGGAACATTAGATGGCAGCAAAGGTAATCTCAATGTAAAAATAAGGGAAAAAAACATGTACATCTAAATATCCAATAAATAGAGTATCCCTAAACACACTTCTTTGTGTGTGTATATACACACACACACACAAATTACAGATTAAAACAATGGCATGAGGCCTCACTTCAGGATTCTATTTAAGTAATTTAATTATTCAAGTAGTCATGCAAATAAAGAGTGTGATAGTTGCCCTATATCTCAAAACACCTCTAATATGAGTGATTGGCCAATCTGTGACTCAATCATTCTATAATCACGTGAGAGAAACGCACATGCTGGAGGGTTAAACGTGAGCTCAACTCTGTTACCAGCTCAGCCTCCAGTGCACACACGCTGCAATTTCCCAGCAGCAAGAGGAAGCTGGAGCGGAGAAGCTTGCTTCACTGAATTAAGCGTGCATCATCTGTCCAGTGTAATCTGTTCTCCTGTTCATTACACTTCCATACAGGGCCATTCAGAGATTAATTCATGAACAGAGTCGCACCACTGCTCATTATGCAGATGCGAGCGTGATTGGCCGCCTGAGAGCGGTGGGCGGAGCATTCCCTGCCCACAGTACTCCAAAGAGGCCTTTGTGTGCCGAACACGTAGTTTTCGCACTTGTCGTTTCTTAAAGGTAGCACAGGTTTATCTTTTAAGATGTTACAGGCACTGCTATCACAAAGCACAACTAGAGGACAGCATAAGGGCTTGTAATAAAACGCTTTGTGCGAGAAAGAGAGGACTTGATGAATACGTCAACCTTTCTCTGTCATATTTTCTTTGTCTCTGGCAAGTACTCATCCATGTGAACTCAAAAAAAACATGCATAAATGAGAAGATGAGAGGGAGAAAGGTTCACTGTGAAAACACAAGACCTGGCACATCTTGTGCCGCCATATACCCAAAAAGAACCCGTGCATACGCAGACAAAGACAAGCACTTCAGCGCAGCTTTTAGATGGCTGGTCAGGGTGTCCCCAGATGGCATACAATTCAGTTTCTGACGTCAATGGACTGAACCAATTTGCATACTTGATTTTTATCCATTAACAGCCCTCCCGCGCCTCGAGCCTCTGCCCAATAAAACTGCAAATGCACAAAACTAGAGGACGGTCACTAAAACTGGAAGATGTAGCTGAAGACGATATATCTCAACGTTTATATTCAGGTTTTCTGTCCAACTGTTTCGATCAAACATCAAGTGCATTCAACATATTTTGCAAGTAAAACTAGAGTAAATATATATTAAAAAAAATACAAAATAAAGCTAATAAATAAATCAAATAATGTCGTTTAATCATTTAGTCAAAAATCACACTGTTTTTACTAAAGGAATTGAAAAAAACATTTGAACATTTACTAATATGAATAATTTACCAATATAATTATACATATTAGTAACAGCAATATTTACCAAAATACTTATACAAAAACATTTTAGTACATGAAAAATGTCAGACATCAGAGAGAGAGAGAGAGAGAGAGAGAGAGATTTAATACCACACCAAAAATGAATATTCTAATCGACATTCAGCTTTATTTCAAGAGTGAAAATATAAATATAAATATAAATATATATACACACACAGAGTATCACACCAATGGCATGTAGCCATTAAAACCCTACACATGACTGCGAGAAGCAACTACAAAGATGATTTTAGCACAATATGCTCATGTAATCCTGTGGCAAAATGCATTTATTAAAAATGAAAGACAGAGGGTCCAGTAAGCTCAAGGCGGCACTATTCGGTCAGGGTATTAACGCTGCTGGAGGCTAGTCTGCAGTTTGCGAGGCGAACAGGCCTTAACTGATGCCAGTGCTTTGAGTTAAGTTAATAACCAGTGGAACAGATGAACTGTAAAACTGCTAAGTGAATATACAGGCTACAAAAACAACTGTACCTTGCAGTAACCCTCATACGACACTTTGACATCCCCTTTCTGCAATAACCACCATCAGGTCGGTGAAAAACAAGCCTCGAGTCATCCGCTATTGCCACGGCAGTATTTTAGTATCAACAAGCTCAGTGTTTACACACATTACTTGGTGTTTTTGCGTGTGAGTAATTTCCACCAGTGAGCTGAGCAGAGCATGACAAACCACCCAGCCGTGCCCATATGGGCTCAGCGCACGAAGCGGCATCAGCGCAGCCGGACATGGAGCGGGAACGGAGGAGTTGAATTTCTTGGAGAGGCCAATGCCGCTTGTACGCCAGCGAGGCGTGACAGTCTGTGCTGTTTTGCTGACTTTCAGCTAGCAGGCTAGAAGACCAAAAAATTATAATAATACAATTGGGAGTTTAGCAAAAATGGCAAATATATTTCAGGAAAGCTGACTTCGAATCTATATCAGAACAACTTCCTGAATTAAGCTCACAACAGACACAAAACAAAAGAAAAAAAAAGTCAGTCTTCACCATAGACTGTAAAAAAATACAGTCTTTACTCTTCCTTTCATGGACAATTTAATCTTTATTTATATTTTGAGAGTAGTTAAATAACTAGCTCAATTAAAAAAATACATTCGTAAATATACATTTAAATAATATGAATTATTAATATTAATCAAGTCACCTTTATATAGGGCTCTATGCAATACAGACTGTTTCAAATCAGCTTTACTAAACAGGAAGATAATGATTCAATGATGCAAACAGAATTCCATTCTGCTGTAAAGCAGCTCTAAAAAGGAAATAGTGTAATTGTTTAAATGAGGTCAGTGTAATTAATGCTAATAACAACAGAATACCAGCATAATTAAAGTATACCAGCATTCATAAATATCGGGGGGAAAAACATATTTAAAAAAGTTGTCTAAAAGAGTCTAAAATACATTTTAATGTAACCCACAATGCTCAGTCTAGTTTTTTGGGGGTGACAATGTATAATCTAAAATATATTTGTAACAAATAACTGGGCAGAAGTATAAACATACCAGAGCCTAGATTTTATGCTTCTGTACATTAAAGGGTTAAAGACTTTGAATTATATTACTACAGTTTCTTTAAAATATGTATTACAGAATACATATTAGCCACAATAATCTGCACTGAACCATATTGTGTTGCCTTATAATTGGTTTCAAAAAGCCGCCTAAATACTGTTGCATCTGTCTGACAAGACTCTCCATTGCCTTAGGCGAACCTGAAACTCAAACCCATCCAGCTAGTTTGTTCAACAATTCATTCTTTTATATGTCATTCAATGAACTTTCTTAAATACCTCATTGAGACATGTTCAACTAAACTATTTAGACGATAAACATCTCGTGCCTCAAAAATGCATTGTCACGCCTACTTCTCCGTGATACTAGCCATTTGCAAAGCAAATGAATGGGCTTCATCTAATCGTAATAAAACAAACAAGCTCATGACTGGACAAGCAGTCAAGAAAATTAGATCTGTGAACATCTGCCATTTATCTACAATTACGTAAAAGCAAAACATTTCGTGTTTTATCTCTAGAATGAATCCTGGGCGTGTTAACTCTGTTTACAAGATGGATTATTGTGATATGTTTGGTTTCACAATGCGGAAAAACAACTGCTGTCACCATTTACATAGTTTTAATATGTCAAATGTTAGACGTGCCATTTTAACTTCCAACTTCCAACTACACTTTCAGCATTGTCTGATCCACTGTTATTGTAAAGATCTTTCAGGTGGAAATGTAAAATATATCGGGACCATGACAGTTATCAAACATTATTTAAATGTATTGGTATCAACTGATATTAGATATTTCATTTAATTCGGTATAAAATAAAGATTCACCCCATCAACTTTGTACATGCATGTTATAGATCTTATTGTGAACAATTTTTTCTTTTTTTTTTACTTTGTTAATCAAAATATCAAAACTCGATCTTCCAGTAAACATCAGACTTTTCTCTGGTGTCATATGCCGACTTTCTCCAATCATTTAACCCTGCTTAATTCCCAGGCCCTTTCCTACAATCAACTGCAAGCCCGCATTAATTTTTGGTGCAACAGCCACATCTAAATATCCAATCAACAAACAATGGATAAAACTAAGTAGCTGGCCAAATTTTTTTCTTTTTCAATAACCTGTTACTATGGAAGCTTGTTTCCACCACGGAACAAAAATTAAAATTGCTGAATTGCGATTTTATGTCTCTTAAATCTGACTTTATACCACGAAATTTCTTGTTTATCACAACTCTGAGAATAATCAGAATTGTGAGATAAAAATTCTCACTTAGCTTTTTTTTTTTATTCAGTGGCGGATATAAGCTTCCATACATTACGCTCGGATATACATCACAATACAAAATAATTTTTGCAACTTCCCTTTCATCGCGACTAATCCAATTACTCAAGTAATCATTTTATTCCAAAGCAACTAAAATGATTGTAGTGACTGTAGTGCAACTACAGCTAATCGTTCCATTTGGGAAACCAGATGTCCTGCTCAAAAGAACCACAGTATGATAACAAAGTTTACTCAGAAACTGCCAACTTCATAATACCTATTGCTTGGAAGTTATCCATCAACTTTTATGTTACCAACTCCACTTGATTACCACCAATTATCAAATCTGTGTGTCCAAAAGCTAATAAATATAGTACTTCTTGCTACAGCTAACCTAAGGACTGCTTTGATGGTGGTAAAAGGCACGATTGCCACCTTTTATGAAGCTCTTGAGGAATTTTAGCAATGCTTTGAGGGGTCTATTTGAACAGGTTAGCAGGCCTACAAGCCAATTATTGACACAGTGTTTGGATGCGAAACAAGTTAAAGGCTTGTGTGAAGAGGGATGGAGCCCAATCAATTCACCAAGAGACTTCACAGTAACACGCCACAACCACAGCGGACTCAGTTCCACACCACCGTCTCCCGCTGGAGGTTCGACTGAGGCCTTCAAAAAGGGGAAAACACCATCACCACTTCCTTTAAACTAATCCAGGAAAAGGCAGTGGGAAAATTAGTCAGCACTTTGTTCCTCTTTGTTTACCGCATGGATCGCGTGAGAGAAACACCGTTCAATATGAACTTTTTAATTTATTAAAATAACCAGTCAGACCAGACCAACATGTGTAAATGTCTATAAATCAAGACATGAGAATTAACTACACAAACTGAAACCGTTTCGCCTCCACTTAGGTTAGTCAGCTAGTCAACCTCAGCACATAATTTAAGAAAATCATTTTAAATATGGTAAAACGGAGCAGATAGTAGTACATTTTTTAGATTAAAGTGTAATTAGCCAAAATATTGAATAATCCACTGCGCAATGGGTGAGGATGTAGTAAAGATAAATAAAAATGTACCCTATCTATTTTCTAAATGCATGTTATTAATCTCATTGTGAATGATTCATCCATGCAAATTTTTATCAAAATTTCATTAATCTATCTTCCAGTGAAACAGACTTGTTTCAACAAAGTTGATGTTAGCTGAACTTCTCCAACCATCTCGTTCGCTTAAGCCCCGCCCCTTTCTTACAATCGACCACATGCTCACATCCAGATCTGCCATTATCCAATCAACAACCAGTGGAAAACGCCTCTCCTGACCCTACATCTTTTTCGATAATCCATTTCATTAAATTTGTCCATCACAATACAGAAGAAAAGATCTGTCCCCACTTCTGTTTTATTGCAACTTTAACAAGTTAACGAATGACAAATTGATGTGACATTTCTTAACATGTTAAAGTTGCAAAAGTTCTCTCTTTGGACACAACTAAAACAAACTATGCATCTCACATTGCAAGCATTGCATCTCCGTGTTTATTTCTGAAACAAAATAACACATTTTACCATATCAGAATTAAACTTCAAAAGCCTAAATAGTTTTGATTAGTCTACACAAGATGTTCACAGTGGTATAAGCAAGAGTAAGACATTCTGCAAATCAAATACACAAAACCAAACAATTAATTTGCTCTTCCCAAGGTGACTGCTATGGCTTGAGCCATGGCGATAGGGTCTGTGTGTGCATTTCGGTGGGGTTTCCTCACTGACTTTTAATCACTACTTGATAAGCGAGCCCCACGCGAGTAACTTAAGTGAAGTTCTGTAAGTCTGAAGTTCTTGATTCACTTCAATTTCTAGACAAAGAGTTTGGGGCTATTTACAGCTGTTTTTTGCTTAAAAAAAAACAGACGAACAGTTGTCAAAGGTTATCGTGTAATAAAAGCTGAGCCAACAAGGAAACCCACCCAAACCTACCTTAGAAAAAATCCATCTGACAAGGACCGTGATTATAGACCAAATCAGAGCTATTCCCATTGGACCTTGCGAAAACTGTGGATCATAGTCTCTATGTCAGTTTTCGTGCAGGTGTTGCAGTGTATGTCAGTGTGTGGGTGTATGGATTTGCGTACGTGTGTTCGCATGTGTGCACGACTAGATGACCGGAGACCAGCTCAAGGCCCAGACAGAATGTGTGCTGAGCTTAGTGCAGCTGTCTTAGTTGTACACACACACACTTAAACGAACTGTCCGTGTTAGCCCTAAATGTCTCTTTCTCTCTCTTACACACAGCCACCTAGCAACAACCAACCAGACCAGCAGAGCCACTGACGCACATGGTGGGAGGGGCTGGCAGCAGGAGAGCATGTTAGAGTCTCCTTATCAGCAGTGCAGAGAGCAGACTGTATGCTTTATTTTCTAAACTTCTCGGCCACCTTGTAATCTATCACTATCATGAAGCATATTTATTTTCATTTGCAGTCCTCAAGGACTCACCTCTCATAAGAACCTGGTCTTCATAAGTCTCTATTTGGGGCAAGATTTATTTATTTATTATTTTACATCTAGTTTATATGTGTATATATGCATGTATGTGTGTGTGTGTGTGTATTATATATATATACACATGCCTAATGGGTATTAACATGTCTAAGACTTTTGCACAGTACTGTATATATGTGTGTGTGTGTGTGTGTGTGTGTGTGTGTGTGTGTGTGTGTGTGTGTGTGTGTTTCGTGCATGCATGCATGCGTAATATATATATATATATATATACACATGCCTAATGGGTATTAACATGCCTAAGACTTTTGCACAGTACTGTATATATATATGTGTGTGTGTGTGTGTGCGCGTTTCGTGCATGCATGCTATATATATATATATATATATATATATATATATATATATATATATATATATATATGTATATGTATATATGTATATGTATGTGTGTATATATATATATATATATGTATATGTATATATGTATATGTATGTGTGTATATGTATATATATATATATATATATATATATATATATATATATATATATATATATATATATATATATATACACACACACATACATATACATATATATATATATATATATAAACATATACACACACACACACACACTACATATTTTATTATTTATATATAAGCAATTATAATTATTTTGCCAACTATAATTTATCATTAATATACATATACAAACTACTCATTGTGTGAAACAGTTGTCACAAGAGGAAAATTATCCATTATTATGAATATAACATTGTTTTTCACTGACAGGGGGAGGGTGTTGTGAGGTTTTGTGCTCGTGCACGGCTGCACGCAAAGTCAGAGCTGAAGAAAAAGCTGGCTCAAAACCTCACAACACCCTCCCCCTGTCGGTGATTGGTTGGAACACTATTTGTTTTGGTTTTGAGTGTTTGGCTAAACCATTTGTTTTTGTGTGCAGATCTCAGAGCCTAGGCTGCCTACAGAGACGCGTTTTTTTGACGGCATGCTTATGGGGCGGGCAGCTAGCGGATCGTTAGGAAAGATTAGATGAATGTGATCAAAATATTTTTGGGCCTGAAATCACTGATACCACCTTTAATGTGAATGATTGATCAGTGCACAATAAAAAATAAAATAAAATAAAAAGTCTGTTCAACTTCGTACAGTTTTTCATCAAAACATACAAACATGTTCCACCTCTGAAATTACTTATCTTTTTGGGTGACTTTTTCAACTGTTTGCATCCAACTACCTCTTATATGCAAATCACTTTTCAACATGCACAGATAGACCCCAAGTGGCGGTCAAGCACCTGCCCTTTTGGCCTCTGACTACATACGTAAGTGCCCTTTTTGCAAGACATTTTTTCATTTTATATTTTTGCTTTTGTTTAAATTTGGCCCGTGGCATCAATTCTCAATCAATTCTTATTGTGTGCGCAACAACTTATTCTTAATAATTCTGTGAGACCGCATAAGCCCCTCCCACTCTCCGACATCCCTCGTCACAACCTCCACACCTCCCGGACCTGCCTTCATTGGTGACAGCCAGGTAACGATTGTGTTGGTCCTAAACTTCTGCAATGTTTGTCACCGCTGTGAAATTAAACCACTATTACAATTTTAAAACCTCTCAATACAGCCAGCCTTACTTTATAGGCAATAGCACTCCATTAAGCTTAACAAGCAAGTTAGTCTGGCGTTGACGTAAAATAAATGCCACCAAATTTCAAGATGAATTGCCTTCATATGAGTTCTTGTATTTTTGTTTAATTATAACATAATATATTTAAGTTATATCAAATGAGCAAGACTGCTATTTTCTCGAATATCAGCACGATTGCAAAATGTGATATTGTATATAACAGTTCAATAAACAATAAGTTAGCCTAATTATATAAATTGACGATTTTGAGACGCAACATTGTCAATTCTGACTGTTTTTGCCATATCTTGCCAATGACAATCATTACAAGAAAGCAGAAAAGTTGCATATCTTAGCAACTCTTGCTTCGTTCTTGAATGATTCACCGTTTTTGAACTAATCAGGTGAGTCAATGATTCAATGACTCATTCATAAAGTCAGTGGATACCTGCCCCCCAAAATGTGTGCAATGTGTGCAACTTTTTGGTTGAATATTCACAATACAGTAATAAAATGTGTTGCAAAAAGCATTTCATGTTGACCTTAATGAAGAATAGTGTCATTTTCAACAAAATAATGTGAATCTATTAAGCACGAGCCAAAAGCATAAGCCTAATGATTGAAGTTTTGGCATTTTAAGTGTGGCTTGGACTCATTTTAGGAACAGGTGTAACACAAGCTCCCTCTCTCAGACCAAAGTTGGCCTCTCTTAGCAGTGACATCACCACATTTATCTGCGGAGAAGCATTTCCATAAATAGCAGAACGGCAAGTTGGATGAGCCGAACCCCCGCAAACCACAGTCACAGAAAACAGACTTTCCTTGCATCTCAAAGACACTAATGGCCCCGTTTCACAGAAGTGAGACACATTCGACCCTGCTGATAGCATGCATGGAATGAGCACCGCAATCGAATATCATTCCTATTTAAACATCCTCGCTTACAGCCCGGGAAAACCCCACCGCTGTGTCCAAAACCCAACATCCTCTCTGCTTTGAATGTTTCTCCCAGTACAGACTTACTGGCACTCATGTAAATGTGAGATCAATGACATGGGAGTTGCACGCTGGGTCACATGTCTAATAAACAGCACAGCTGACGATGTGCGTATTTGCATTTCGAGAGCAAAAGAGCCTAGCGCTTGAGAGAGGGGCCATCGCAGCTGTGGATTCCTGAGTCAAACACAGGAAGTGTAATGATGGAGAGCATGACGTGGTCCTCATGAGGCTCCTGTTCCTGACCCCGTGCTCTCAGCTCTCAGGCCCGGGTCCAAACAAAAAACCCTGACGGCACGTCATGAGGGTAGTCAGGGGTTTATATACTTGGCTTCATTTTTGTCAAAGTAATTCAGCCTGTTCGTACAGATAAACCCATTCAACATCACTGAGTGATCTTGATTCTGTTCCAAGGACTGCCCCACAAAGTCTAATTACAGTTGTTGTCGATCAGCTCTTATCTGCACCACGTTTACAATCTTCCTGTCTGAGAAGCTTTTTGAGTGAAAATTTGTGAATCTCTCAAAATAAATGTATATCAATGGAAAAGTTACTATCACCTACAAACATTATACCATTTTGAATTTGAAGTAATTACTCATGAACAGACTGCTCAAATGTCATGGAACAATGTTAATAAAAATGTGTTTATATCAAACTTGCATTAAAGTCCATGTATGAAATCATCCACATGTTTTGACACTAAAGCCTATCCATGGTCCCTAACAGGTGTAAATGTCTACTTATTATGGAATCAAATTTTCTTCGCTTAAATACGGTCAGTTAATAGTCAAATTATTTCTTCCTCATGTCTAATTGCAGCCGAGAAAAAAAAAAAGGGAGTGGGTTCATGACAGTTCAAGCAAACAAAAGAGGAAGCTAGACAGATTCCCATTAAACCTTATCCGACATTGTACTTCTAAACTCACTCAGATTAAAGGAACAGGCCTCGAAGAGGGCTCATAAATTCAAAGCGTCCTCATGAGTTATAGCACCATGCTGTGAAATGCTGGATAACGGTAGTGCACATTCCTGTAAGTGCCAAGCCATAAACTCTGTTTTTACTGCACAGGTTATAGAGCCGGTAAGGTCGCAACATAAACGTATTACTTAAGTACACCTGCACTTTCTTCATGCTGTTCCAAATCTGTAGGACTTCCTTCTTGAAATCTTTTTTTTTTTTTTTTTTACACAATGAAAGTCAATGGGGTCCAAAGTTGTTTAGGGCCCCACTGACATTTATTGCATGGGGAAAAAACTGTTGAAAGTCTTCAAAATACCATATTTTGAGTTCTGCAGAAGGAATAATGCCATACACTTTTGGAACAAAACGGGGGCGAGTAAATTATGACATTTTTGAGTGAACTATTAAGCAATACCAGTAAACAGAATGTGAAACATCATGTGGTTGCCTTTCCCTACTATAGTTAAACTTCTCAACGCATTGTGTAACAGATCTCTGTGTTCTTAATGTCAGATCCAGTAGTCTCTCTCTTAGATGGTAGCACAATTCGCTGATGGCCGTTTTGTGGTGTAACAAGGATTAATGTGACAGGAAGTGAATCAGTGTTATATTGTGACATGACATTCAACGGTCATGACGTTGAGGCAACAATAGAGTCAACAAACCAAACCAGAGCACAACGCAAGAGATCGTTTTTTCAGAAATGCTACCCGAACATCCACCCATAATAAATATGATCAAAGAATTTTTTATTTAAATATTAATCGATTAATAATCAACATTAATATATGTAATTCAAAAAAAAAGTACATTTAAATTAAGTATATATTATATTAAGATAAAAAAAAATAAAAACACTTAAATTTAATTGAAAAAACACTATCACCTACAACCATTATTCTGACATGGAGTAATGAGTGACATCATAAATAAGAATTGCACAAGAAAAGTACAGTGTGCTGTACATTTTTGCAGAAATTCCACCCAAACTACATATCTCAGAGGCCCATACGTAAGGGAAATGACATCAAGGAGGCAGAAGAAAAACTTAAAAACACTGAAAGCCTGTCAACAAGGGTGGAGATTTGCGTCACTTCTCAATAAACAAAATATTTTAATGCACAAGATCCGCCATCCTGATGTGCCTCCATTCAAATGGCATCTTTTAAAACTCACTGACCTAAAAAAAAACAAAAAAAAAACAGAAACCACAAACTTTGAACGAATGCAAAAGCAACTGAATGTTAATGGTGAATGTGAAAGCACTCTAGGCAGTGCAAGGGTTACTCACAAATTTACACACACCAGCAGCAGCAAGTTGTGAAATACTGAAAACCGAACAGCTCCCTCCACATTCTTACCACATCCTGAAACTACGTCAGTCCAACAACATGGCACAAAAAAAACCTTATCGCATGAGTGAGATAAACAAACTCCTTCAAAAAAAAAAAAAAAAAAACTCCTCACCCTGTCTGCACCACCAAACACGGCTGATATGACCTCCAACAAATGCACTTCAAGCAAGCATGTCGGCCTTCCAGCTACACACACACACACACAATGATGTGATCTACCTTTGGCTCTCCACTCGCAAACTAGATGCCAATGGTGTCAGCGAGAGCCCACAGATATAGAGGACACACCGGAGAGCCGCAATGCTTCACATGGCGCTCGGGAACGGGCTGCTCTGCCTAAATGGCAAAAACATGCTGTCGACCTGCTGATAAGTCATTGACGCAGTAAAGTAATGCAGCACATGAATAAGTGTGTGATTCACGAGCGTACGCACATCAGAGACACGGGAGGGGAAAAATTCACATGAACCGTACAGCTGCCTTAACCTGCTAGAAAGCACATCATAACCTGGCACGAGATTCTTGAAAACACATGTTGCAATACCAAACACAATGAGAACGGCGTTTTTTTCTTTCCCAGGTCTTTGTTCTTTCAAGTACGTTTCAGTCGCATGCATGTGTAACACATAGACCGTGACTGATAACACAACGCAACACCCTCGGCTTTTGGGAAGACATTAGTTTTGTTCGTTTACAAAAAGCGTGTTTGAGAAAAACAAGTGTGGGAGAAGTTGAGAGGGGAAAAAGAGTGAAGAGAAGAATGACGATAGAGAGCGAGAGATCCTGGCCATCTGTGATGTTGGCTGCAACCCAAACCACTGCCCCCAGAGTCCAGGCACATGCTTAACTACCTCCCTCTGCACTGGAAGCCTAACAAACACAGCAGCGAGGGGCACCTACACACACACAAGCGTTGCAACAGTCACTTATGTTTTATGACTGCACAAACACAAAAATTCAGTGTTTACAAAAAGATAATTGCCCTGCCTCTACAAGGCTGCAAAGTGTGCATATAACCTTCTGAAACATTACTGTTCCAACTCTGAGGAACCGTTTGTGACATTCAGCGATCTTTAAAGCTGATGACACTTTCTCTTATCTGTGCAGAAACCATTCTTAATTTTAGTCAAATGTAAAAACCGTTGTGGCTTTCAACGTTATTCCGTTTGAATAGCCCAACGTGGTTTGGCGCTTTAAAACCATGAAAATAAAATTGATTGTGTAGCTTATAGTTTGTGTTTTGATGCCATCCATATTGCTGACAAATTAAATACCATACAACGCAACGTACATTCACATTACATGTATTAAATCTTTGCCAGTTAAGCTTTTTATTTGCACGCATTTCTGACATAAGCTTTGAGCGCGAACATCCGAAGCACGGACACACTAAAAGCCTGTCACTATGCATGTGAGCACTGAACTAAGTTCTCTTTTGTGGCTTATTGCGTTTAAACTGTCAAATACACGCAAGGTTTACATAAACAGTCGTTTATATCTTAAGTGAATGTAAAAAGTTCAGAGATGTATCAATTTAGATCCGTGCATTCAGTCTTAAAGTGACAGCCGCCTAATCAATCTGCTGCTGTCAGTCTCAATGTTAATCAAACAACAAAAGACAGAGAAAAACCGCTCTAGTAGCTCTAATAACTTTAGTAGCTTTAATAAGAATCATTGTATATTTAGTTCATAAAGTCACATCTATGTAGTGTTTTATTTTTACACTTGTTTATTACATTTCTTACTTGAATGCTACTGTTACAGTAAATACATCTACTGTTGCTGAAAAAATTAATGCACTGTTTATTTAATTTGTGTCTTATATTGAATTTGTCCTTTTATTTGTCGTTTGCATCTTTGTTCTTGTTTAAAAAAAGATAAAATAATTTTGGGATTGTGGATCGTAATCCTGGCTGAAAAAAAATCATGATATAATATTTTTGCCATATTGCCCACCCTGACTACAACTACTACTACTAGTAGTAGTAATAATAATAATAATAATAATAATAATGTTTTCTTTTTTCTAATTATTACTATTGTATTTGTTTGCATTAAATGTAAAGTACAATAATATAATAATAGCACATTAAATATATTTTAAAATGTTACACAATGTCACTTACAATATTAAAATTGATTTCAATAATTATTATATTATGATTTTAACTGCATAAAATGTATACTAATAATAAATATTATTTTATTACTATTATTTCAGTTTCTAATAATTTTTCCTGTAGTTATTTGCATTAAAAAAAGTTTAAAAAAAAGTAAATGTGCATACAAATATGCCACTTACGATGATTATTTATATTAATATTGATAATATTAATACTAAATATTTCTACTGTTATTATTAATTAACTTTTAAAAATATTAAACTACTACTACTACTACTACTAATAATAATAATAATAAATAACAATAAATATTTCCATTCCTAACTATTATTATTTGCATCAAATGTATACTGTAGAAAAAATAATGAAGACTCATATAGCAATCAAATGCCCTATAATGGCCAACGGGTAATGGCAAACAGCATGGTTTCTTGAATGTAACATCACATTACTAAAGCCTACATCAACTCAAGAAAGAAAACGGAGCTTGTCAAGCAATTTTTACAGGGTCTAGAATGATTTAAAATGAAAATACATATGACAGGACCAGAAATGGTGACCCTAACTTGGTGGAAAGCTGTGCTACACGGTGCTGATCTCATCTTTTCATGAAAATATTGCTCTAAGCCGCTGCTCTGAAAGCTGGGCAAAGAACAGGCTGGCGAATGTTACCAGCTTATTCCTAACTACAGACATTCAGAATATGCGTCCCTTCCATACGGAGGGAGCACAAAGGCCTGGACTTGTCAAGACTGAGGGCCAACAGCCGCTCCGGGTCTATCCCACATTCCACCCACGGATGAAATTCCAGCGAAAATCCAGGCAGAGCTTTGCTGGGTTTCAGAGCAAGCTCTCTGGGAGGCACTTAGTCAGGCATTGTGTTTTTAGAGAAGGCGGTTGTAGCTGCTGGGCTTTCATGCATGCAGCCTAACAGACAGGGATAAGAGACAAATGCTTTTTGCACAAAGCTTGCCAAAGCAATGCCATTAAGAGAGGCAAATAGGTCTCAATGCATTCTGGGTCAAACTCCCAATGGACCTGGAAATTGTATTAAAAACCAAGGGAAACAATTTTTCTGCTGGCAAAACACCTGTTATGATAGAGAGCAAGTCAGAAAATCTATGATATAATGTGGACACTGTTGTTCGTAATAATCCAAAACATTCAGCAGTCGCTAGTTTGACTAGAAAAGCAGCAGCCAAATACATTTGCATATGTTTGACTTTAGAGATACTGATAGCATCAGACAACCAGGGGCAGTTGGGGCAATACACTGGACAGAAGGGTTATCTAATCTAACTCTCAATACAAGCGGTCGCTTGGTGACATGACCCTTATTATTGACTGACTACATCTTAAATTCTAGGCCTCAAAGCCCTGCAGGGCTTCTTTCACTAGCGAAGCATGTTATCTCCCACTGTGTGAGCTTGCTGCAAGACTAGTAAATTTATCAAGTACAGTGAGTAACAATCCTTTGACCTGGAGATATGCATTATCTCATATTAAAGATT
Organism: Leuciscus leuciscus; assembly: GCF_965113295.1. Lineage (NCBI taxonomy): Eukaryota > Metazoa > Chordata > Actinopteri > Cypriniformes > Leuciscidae > Leuciscus > Leuciscus leuciscus. Next base: position 22,190,575 of record NC_138735.1, read on the forward strand.
AAGTACAGGCCGCTAAAGATTACAGTACATCTTAAAAGCATTGCTTATACACGCACTACCTTTATATTTGATATCTAACACATGATAGCATTGTATTACTCAATGTGCAAGCAACTGTTTTCACAGTTTCATCACATAATACACATTTTTAAAAAGCAAGAAATACATTATGCCCATTTTAACATGGTTGAAAGATGCAATGCTACATAACCCTATAAAGCCTCTACTGTATCATTTCGATACATGTATTATTTATCAACATGATTAAAACTGCTGAAAAAACCTGTTGCACACCATCTATGCCTTCTGCCCTCTGATTGATAGTTCATAGATAGACCTTTTAGATATTGGCTGTGAAATCTTTAATGGTTTTTAATAACTTTTAAGTTGTTAGTCATGCTTCATGATGAACATTTACTCGACTGAAGCCAGGTTTCTTTCTCTCTTTTTTGGGGGAAAATCATGTTAAAATGCATGGCAAATATGATAAAGCTGGCGTTTGAGGATTGTTTATTTGAATCGCTCAATCATCATTGCATCAGAATTTCATATTTTTTAGCCATATACGTAACATCTGCACCAGATTGCATCTCTTTTTTTCTTTTTTTTTCTCCTGGAGTGAGATCCATATTCTCACTATATCATACTGGGTCATGCAGGCCTCTGATGTATCAAATATGATACAAACCATAGAAAACGTTATTCTTATATATTAATTTTGTATGTATATTTTAGGTCTTTTTTAAATTATTTTGTCAATAGGTTCTATAAACTGTTCCAATTAAAAAATATATATATATTTTTTTTTACTATTATTTAATACATCAGGCTTTACAGGGTTAAAAGCAGAGAAACACCTACAATTTCCCCAATGGACACTGAGTAACAAGTTGCAAGAGGGCTGTCCAAGAGAATCCCCAACAAATTCAAACATTGTGTGTGTGAGGGGGAGAGTGACACACTTTCAGCCTGAAAAGACTGTCAGCATGTGGCCCAAAGGGACAACAAAACATATTTTGTGTTGCCAACACCGCAGTATGACAGCGACAACAGACAATTAGGGAAAATAACGCTCTCTTGTCAAGCCCTGACACTTGGGGACTTCTGAGAATCTGAGTAAATAAAGCAAGACCCTGAACAAGTACAAGAATAATTAAACATGGAAATAGATATTGGGCCTCGTCTCAAAACCTTGTGAGCTGCCTACATAGGGCTGAGCGCCGAGAATCAGTAGCTTTAATAAAAATACATTGGATAATTTTTGATGACGTTCGATAGCGTTAATGGTCCACGAATGTGCACAAATTACACTTTGCTAAAATAATCTGCGTTAACTAAATCTGCATCGTGAAACGATGTCCAATTCCCCAAAGAATGACTCTTATGATCCGGTTCCTTTTTAGAATCAAAAGTCGGAGCCGTAGCTGAATTATTAAGATTTCGCTATGTCCGACTCAATAAAAACAAAATATGTTGTACTTAAGGCATCAGAGACTGTTACTGACAAGTTGATATATGACAACGAGTAGCCAAAGATATTGACAATATTGTATGAACGAGCAAATTAATGAAATGTATTACCAATCATTAAAGAGTCATTTGATGACAGAGCAGTAAAAGCAGCATGAATTACACTTCATGAACAAAATATTTCTTCTTCAAAAACACTAACAGAATCGTTAGTTGAACCGTTAACGAATCGAATTCGGAACCTTTTTAATTGATAAATAAATTCCTACTACACAGGAAGAATTTGAGCATCATTTGAACGTTCCGAACATGCGAATATTTTGGATGCTCCAAAATGATTCGAACGAACGTTCGGAACACGCGTCTGATTCTCTAGGTAGACAGCTCTCTAGGTTTTGACACACAGCCCAAATGTTTTGTTCTTTACCTGTGACAGCTGCCTCGGGTCGGGGGCTCCGAATAAAGAGGAACTGGAGCTGAAACTAATGGCTCCCCTCCGGCTGAGAACATGTTTGGGAACCGGCCTGTCTAGAGGCAAAACCGGTAACTGATAACATAATTCCATTGAATAATATCAACGCTATGGATCCGGATCAAAAATAATTCAAACCCGCTGAAAGAAGTAGTAAAATAATCAAAGAAATCAAAAGAAGGCGGAGGGGAGAACTTGCATGGAACTTGAGCGCTGTTTGGAACTCTCAAAAAACACGGGAATCCCCTCTCCTTAAAATTGCAAATAAAAAAAATATCAGTTTAAATGCTCAAGAGGCGAAGTGCTTCATTTTGTTCGGATCTATCTGGTTCTCGCGCACACCGCCGTCGTTATTGATATGGTCCATATTTCCCCACGCGCGTGTCTCGTGCTCCATTTCACTCGATTTTTATTCATCAGGCTCGTTTTTCTTCCTTTCTTCTCCCTTTTCCCATGCACAGATCACGGCCTGCGGAACGACGAGGCCTCTCCTCTATCTTTTTAGTATCTTTAGAAAAAAATGCTTCCTCATTTTTTAAACTCCGTCCAGTCGTGAATCATCATCATCGTGCAAATGGCTCCGCAGTCTCGTCTCCCAAATTAAAACAAAAGGCATGACCACTTCAAACCCCGATGCTTGTAGAAAACAGAGAGATCCTGCGAATATATAAAAATAAATGTACGTGAAGTTGTATCCGTTTAACGACGGATTTCATTCAAGCTTTGCGGTGCATGAACATTTATTCTCGCTCTGTCTTTTTCCTCAGTGCAGACACACAGATAGCACCCGTAATTCAACACACACTCAATGCAGCACTGTATATCAACCAGAAAAAAGTGGCCTGGGTGGAATAAAAACACGCCCCGCGACCACGCCGTGCGTTTGTTGGCACATGCTGTTCGGTCAGTGTCAAAAAGAAAACGTAAAACGGGAAATAAATTACAAGGATAACATACGACAGTCTCAGTTCGTCCTGAACATTGCAAGCTGTTTCCGAACATGCACCACCTGCGAAAGAGATGGGGTTGTACAGAAAGCGTTCGCAAAACGTCCTCGTCTTATTGAGCCAATAGGCGTGCAGCAGTTCATGTAAGGCCGCTTCCCATTGGACTAAATCGTACAGCGCTTTTGAGACGGCGAATCTCATTGGCGATGCTTTCAAGAATCATTTATGCACTCGTTCAGTGACTGTACGGACCTCAACAAGGGTATTCCACTACAACGGGGTTTGCCCTGCAGCCGGTCTACATCATTGCCAGTGATTACCTTTTCTCTGTATGAGTCATCCAGTTCTTCGTGAGCAGTGAGCCACTGTTAACTTCTCTCAATAATAAAACCCATGAGTAAACGTTTTTTTCTTCTTCTACTTTTTAAAACAATTTAAAGGACCCTGCTAATAAACAAATCTTAAACCAACCTAAGTTGCTTTCATAGCCTGATCCAGCTAGTGTTCAGCTGGTTAGCTGATCACAAAGACCAACCGACTAAAGGGTGCCTAAAACCACACTGAGAGACCAGCTAAAACCCATCTTAGGCCCAGCAGGGTATAGAAACCTGCCAATCAAAGGTATATAATCCAGTAAACTAAATGTCATATTTAGGCTATATGTTATAGTACCTATAAATAGCGAATGTAGCCTATGTGATATACAAATAAACTTGCTTCTTTCTTCCAGTTTTGCCTTTAGGTTTTGTTTGCTTAAAGGGTTAGTTCACCCAAAAATAACAATTTACTCACCCTGAAGCCATCCTAGGTATATATGACTTCCTTCTTTCAGGCAAACACAGAGTTGTATTTAAAAAATATATATCCTTGCTCTTCCAAGCTTTATAATGGGAGTGAATGGTACAATTTTTTGGCCAAAAAAGTGCATCCATCCATCCATCAAAGTAATTTATACAGCTCCAGTGGATTAACAAAGGCCTTCTGAAGCAAAGCGTTTTTGTAAGAAAAATATCCATAATTATAACTTTATAAACTGTAATCACTAGCTTCCGGTAACGTCTGTCCACGCTTTAATGAGAAAGTCGAGTTCCGGCATATGATGTAGGCATAGCGTAAGCTTAGGTGAGAATAGACGCCTCTCGCCGGTTCAAACAAATAGGGCTGGGCAACAAACTCAAACTCCTCCGACATTTCTCTTTATAAATTCTCGTTTTAGACTTTTTAGACTCGCCTACGTGTTTGAGGATACGCCATACATCAGATCAGAGGTCACTCTACACTGACTAGACTTGAGTACAGCTGTTAGTATAGCTAATACAATTACTAAAGCTGTTACAGAAGCCAGTTATTAAAGTTATAAATAATAGATTTTTATTTATTTTTTTACAAAAAAGCATGAAGCTTCACTTCAGAAGGCCTTTATTAACCCCCTGGAGCTGTATGGATTACTTTTATAATGGATGGATGCGCTTTTTTTGGGCTTGAAAAAATGGTACCATTCACACCCATTACAAAGCTGGGAAGAACCAGAATATTTTTTAATATAAATGCAATTGTGTTTGGCTGGAAGAAGAAAGTCATATACACCTAGGATGGCTTGAGGTTGAGTAAATTATGGCATAATTTACATTTTTTTGTGAACTAACCCTTTAAGGCAGAGGCTTACCAGAGAACCTTGTAAGTTTAAACAATAAGAGTGCTGTCAGGCATTACCAGGTAATTGCATGACAACACTAGTCAATAGCAGTCTCTAAGTATCACATTGTGTGCTGAGGTACAATTTGCATGGAAACGCACTTCAAAGTCATCATCATGAACTATGGCTTGTTCCAGTTTCAATAAAACGATTAACGTGAATAAGCATAAACTTACGTTTACCAACTGAAATTCATCTTCATGGTGATTGTGTGGGCCAAATAGTGTAGTAATACATGTTATGTCATTTTGTACAGTTATCCTTTCTTTTGCAATCACGTAGTGCCTATTTTTACCTATAGAGGGAAAATAATCTTTGCAAGTTCGACTCACTCTCTTTAAATTCATCAATTTAAGTCGTAAAGCTTTGCAATGTTAGCAAAGCTTTAGCAAATGTTTTAACTCGAGTTGCTGGAGACCAGGGGGACAATAGTGAACTGTGCCATGGCAACAGAGGCCATATGCCAGTAGTGAGTATAATTGCTCCATCCCACCCCCTCCCCGTCGCTCACAATACAATTCTACAGAACCAAACCCCACACCATGCAGTCCTAATCCATTTCTATCCTGAATAAACAGTGCCAAAGCACACAGACTACTAGAGTGCTTTACCTCGGTGAACTTCTTGGAAATATGATATAAAAGCATTATTTAAATTATTATAATTTTTCTAGAAAAATGCATTGTTGTTATAACTAATGTTGATATATTAATGGTTCTAGTGTGATCTATGTGGTCGCTACACTCTTAAAAATAAAGGTTCCAAAGGGAGGTTTGTGTATGATGCAATAGAAGAACCATTTTGGTTTCCCAAAGTAAACAGTTCTTAAAAGAACCATTTTTTTTATACTATGAAGAACCTTTTTTTTCCACTGTATAGAACCTTTTTGTGCAATGGAAAGATTCCATGGATGTTAAAGGTTCTTCATGATCTATTGATGCTTAAAGGGATACTTCACCCCAAAATTTGACATAATTTACTCATTTCTTTCTCCTGTTGAACACAAAATATATTTTAAAGAATATTGGTGACCAGACAGTTGACTACTAAGTCAATGGGTGACGTCAACTGTCTGGTTGCCAACATTCTTCAAAATATCTTCTTTTGTGTTCAACAGAAGAAAGAAACTCAGACAGGTTTGGAAAAACATGAGGGTGAGTAAGTGATGACGCAATTTTCATTTTTGGGGGAAGTATCCCTTTCATCCTTCACTCTTTAAATCTAAATGTTGCTAGAAAGAATTAAACCTCGGGACCAAACAGAGAAAGCAAACACAACACACTTAACAAGATAAGACGTCTGGCATCATGCATATCTGCCAGTGTAGTTATTAGCGGATCTGTTCATTCATTTACTTTTACAATACCGTTTAATCAGTGTCAAGGACTGCTTCCCGTCCACTACCGGTGGCCCAGCGTGTTGCTCATTTGGGAGTCTCACATTTCCTGACTGAGGGGCAATCATTTCATTAATGGTTTGTTTCTGAGGCTTAGTTTGCCACAAATGCCATTCCCCAGGCAGACGTGCTTTGCAGGAACAGCCTCCCGAGGAGACAATGATGAGGGGTGGCGAGCAGCACACCTGCTTAATTCCCCTCGAGACTCCATGTATCCACTTTCAACACGACCTGTGCTATGCAGCAGTCATCAGGAGATCATAAACAAGGGGAGCGCATAATTCCACACTGCTGGTTGACGTCAGTGATGATTTCCCCCCTTGTTTTGACTGCTGCATGTGTTTGGGATTGGGAATATGTGATTAGTTTTGTCATATTTTCCATAAAACATCTATGCATAATTTAAAAAGATGTAGGAATATGAAATCGTTCAGCATTTAATGACATTTTTAAAAGGGTGAGTAAAAGGAGTGTTATAGAAAAGTAACTTTTTTTCCATTAACCACTGGTAGAACAAAAATTCATGCTCAGATGCCATCTTGTGGTGATACAAGATAAGTGCTAGAGAGGTTTTTTTTGCTACACAACAGGGATTTTCAGGCGGCCTCAAGGGAGTGTAAAAATGTAGAGCAAAAATTAAAACTAATAACAATAATAATAGATAAATAAATAAATAAGTAAATAAATAAATAAGTAAACAATACATCTAACAGTACAGTACTATAGTAGGCTAAGTAGAAAAAAGTAATAACGTAACAATAGAAACTAAATATTTTCAAATATTTATGATGTTAAGTTTTCACTGTATAATGTCTTTATGGGCTACATGAAAATATATAGCTGCATTTTAAAATTTAAATGTGGTCCCTCGCAATACAACAATAAAAAATGTGTGGATAAAATATATCTCAGTGAATAATTTGGCATTATATTTGGCATCATCTCTGTTCTAATCAGATTTTCATTTTTTTTAATCCATTTAGAGTTACAAAATTAATGTTAAAGGATATCTTTAGTACAAATTCCGTAGGCCTCCTCTATAATTTAAGTATCGTTCTAGATATGCATTTACTTATTCAATGAAAAGTGTAGCCTAATATTCATATAACATTTTATAAAACATTAAAAAAGGTCACAGAGTCGATTAAACCTAATTTCTTAGTTTAGAAACAGTTCTGTTTGTTCACAAATGACATTAACGTGAATCAGTCTTTAGTTTATTCCAATATACAGTACCAAAATATGAATATCATAGTTTATTTTAGCAAATGTGAATATATTGCTTAAAGGGATAGTTCATCCAAAAATGAAAATGTTGTCATCATTTACTTTACTCACCCTCAACTATCCCTTTAAATATTTGAGCAGCGCATGCGCACATCTTCTGACGTGAGTTAATATGGCGGTTATGCTTATAATTCTGGACATTAGTTTATATAACTTGAGACCAAACTAATTATATGACTTTCCTGTTTTACAATTTTTGTTCGAGCAAAGTATTTTTTTTTAAATTTGCATTTGGACGTCACTGCGTTTGCAGAAAGGCGCCGCAAGATGGCGATCTTGCTTCAGAAAGGAAATGTATACACTCAAGCACATTAATGCACGCACACAAGACTCTAGCTGATTCAACCGACACGAAACCTAACCTTTTTATCCTCCTCAGTCCTCATCATGGAGGTTTAAAAGTCAGTTATGGCAGATAACGTGTGTCCATACTCAGAAACCAGACAGTGGTCAGTGTCACTGGTCATCATCAAACACCAGGCGCTGAAACCTAATGCACCTTGTTGATAACCATGTTAAACTGGCCTAAAGTTACCTGAGCTCATGACTAGTTCCATGTATAATTTATCTCCTCAGTAATCTACTTGCCTTCAGAGAAGGAACCTGACTCCATTAGCCTGTCTACCTGCCCTGGAGAAGGATTTAGGTTTGGAGTCTGTTAACAGGTAAGAAAACAAATGTTCTTCTTTGAGATTAAGATCAGCATTGCTCTTATTGCCCCATTTTTGCTTCTCACGTTTTAGCAATCAGTCATTGTAAAGCTCAACAGAAATATGAAGGCTGTATCATTTTTTAGAACTATTTAATATTCAATGAAGGCTCATTATGAAAGATGGAATTATCCAGGAGTGGGGGTTGGTTGGAGGTTGTTTTGGACAGACAGGTATATATTATCTGCAGTAACCTTTCAATGGATGTATTTTCTTACAAAGAGAGGGATTGCTTGCAAACTTATGTAAACAAAAAGTCAACCAGGTCTGGGTTGTTGTGGAAAGAGTGACGTTGTAAGTCTCAAACCAAACGTCATTTGTATCTTGTTCACCACACAGGAGAACCGGACCTGACCTACTGTCTTGTACAATTTATTGATGGTTGATTTGTTCTTTTGATGTTAAGGTAATGGTTTAAGATCATGGCTGAGCAAAGGCAACGGGCCCTGTCCACATCAGGAGAGGCTCTGTACCAGGTTCTTGGCCTTGACAAGAACTGCACCCATGATGACATCAAGAGATCCTACAGGTAAGACGTGAGTCACACTCTCATTTGTCCCGAGATGCATTTACTTTGGGTTCTGGTAACTAGGTAAGAAGTTCCGATACTATATGTAGGAAGACAGGGGTAAACGAGGGAGCAAAAGATGGAGAAAGTGCCAAAATGTGACACGTTCTTCTATAATCTCAGCCATCAGTTGCAGTGGAGCTGCATGAATATAATATGACTTCCACAAAACTGAAATATTCATTATGCTGAACAGATGGCATCCTTTATTTTACTGGGATCAGGAATGATGAAAGAATCTCACATGTTCGTGGTGCACGACGTGTGTATGTGCATGAATGATTCTGCACTATAAGTTAGATAGCGGCATGGAAACGCGACAGCCTTGCCTTTGGGAGTAATATCTTGACGTTTAATATCATAACTTGTAGGTAACTATATATGAAACTACTTTTTTTTTTTTTTACAGTTTTCCTTTTCTGTGGCTGCACAGCTTCTTCTGTATCTTGTACGCTAAAACATGAAGGCAACAAGTAGGAGAGCTTCATTAGACAAGTGTGTTTCAAACGCCGCACTGATGTTCCAACAATCATAGAATCTAATTGCTCTAATTTACACGTTGTTCAAGGAGGCATTTAAATGGTTAGCATTTTAACAGCACTTGTTTGCTGTTAATGAATATATAATCATCACAACTCTTGCAGACGGCATTGGCTTAATCAAAAATTAACAAGCGAGCGTGCTCGGAGAATGATAAATTATACATTAATTTTTTCGGTTCAGCAACAACAAAAGATATGTAAAAAAAATAAATAGAGACTATGTTCATGTAATGTTTTTAAGATTCAAACTCTTGGCTATTTTTAAATGGTATAAATAGATTTATACTGCTCTCCGTGGCTTTTACAAACTACTATAAATATTTATAGTTTGATATTCGATCATCCACAACCATTTGGAGCTGAAGGATATTACATTTCACAGCATTATAAAATGTCAAACTCTTCCTTATTGCTGCAGAGAGTTTTGAAAAGTGTTGCGCAGAGTTTGGGACATGCTGGCATTCATTCAGCGCAGACCTGAACTGAGTCAGAGACAGAGACATTTGCAATGCACTGCTGGTTCTAATGGGAAAAAATGTCAACCTTGGTGACGTTCCTCTCTTCGCCACCCCTCGTGTGCCGAGGCGCTAATGGGGTCTGCGGTCTTGCCGACACACAGACAGGTCAAGCAGCGTGCGCAGAAGACAGCTAGCCGCTAAAGATCACACCCTGCTGAGATCATCAAACAGACAGACACAGCATTTTAAACTGGCCACATGGTAATGAGTCTTCTCTCACTGTGTGTGAGACCAAAAGTATTTGTGTTTCCTTTTATAACGGTTGTTTTATGCCACTTTCATTAGGTGCATACAAAGGGCACATTCTGTTTTTCTGAGGTCATTTAAATATATATATATGTTCTTCTGTTTCATTCCTAATATGTCTATATGATCCTCAGGTCAGTTATGCTTTTTGTATTGCATGTCTCAAGTACATTTTATATCTTTAAAATGTCCTCAACCTTTTTTTATATATATTTTTTTTAGGAAGCTCGCTTTGAAATATCATCCTGACAAGAACCCCGAGAACCCTGATGCCACTGACAAATTTAAAGAGCTCAACAATGCCCATGCGGTGCTGTCTGACATTACTAAGAGGAACATTTATGACAAGTACGGCTCCCTGGGTCTGTATGTGTCGCAGCAGTTCGGGGAGGAGAATGTGAACACGTACTTCATGCTCTCCAGCTGGTGGGCAAAGGTGCGGTATCAGTCTTGTTTCTATACAGACATTTTTTTTTACTTTGAGGAGCTATTATTATATGACCTGATACTTAAAAAATTCTCTTGTTGGTGTAATCTACACAATACATTATTTTAATTATATATCATGTAAACACAAATTAGTCATATTAAATTAATAATATTTTTGCAGCAAATTTAGGTGGTTTTTTTTTTGGTTACCTGAAAATATATTTTTACAGTGCATTTTATTGTCTCTTTTATTCTTGCATTTTTTACTTTATATACTATAATATACTATAATTATATACTAAATAATATTAGAATGTGAAATCGGCAGTCTTTTCTTCCATATTGTGACGTAAATCCGAGTGAAACGGCTTCTCGGACAAGAAAAAATGTAGGGCGGGACTTGATTTTATCCATCAGGAATTGATTGGATCGTTCGATCGTTGTGGTTCACTATTGCTGTGATGTCATGTGAGTGACAGGTTGATCCCGCCCTCATGTCAAAAACATGAAATCAGAGAAGGTGTCATTGCAAGTTATTTTTTATTTATTTTTATTTTTGAGCCTTTATTTAACCAGGAGAGAACCTCACTGAGATTAAAATCTCTTTTACAGGAGTGTCCTGGCCAAGATAGGCAGCCCAGTTACATAAATACACATATAACAAACAAATGATTAAAGATTATGAGGGCACACAAAAAAAAAATTAAATAATGATGTGCACAGATAAATGATTTATAATAAATAGTGCACTATTCCATAAAAAAATTATTTCATGGTGACTTAAATGCTGGAATATAAATAAGAACTAATTAAATTCCCCCTGTAGTCAATAATTATATCCCTTAAAAATCATCTTTGATCACTGAAATAACATTTCATTTTCATAACAATTTCTTCATGCCTTAAAATAGCTTGAATGTAACTCTATACCCTGGCCTCATTTAGTATACGCGGTTCTATGAATATGCAAATTAGCCCCGCCTCCACTCACTCACACCAGCTCAGAGATCCACTCGTTGACGATCACGCATTGATGTGATTGGTTACAAGGTAGTTTGTGACGTCAGAAACACCAGCGATTTCAAACCGTGTTTTTGAGACAGTCTTTGGTTCACTAGAGTTTTAAAGAGAAAATACTCAGCAATTGTCTGGCTATCACCAGACCAAGCTCAATCTTTTAAGATTGAACATTTTGTGATTGGTTCCCGCAAATTTGTAAAGGAAGCAGCAGAGATAAATGTACAGGTTTCCAGCCTGAGGTGCAGGGCGAAATCAAATCGCCGGCAGATCAGGCTGAGTTTACCAAGTCTAACCTAGCAATGGTGTTACTTATGAATTTGCACATGGTTTGTCTTAAAAAATATTAAGGACACCACATAGACATATAAACAACATTTAAAAGCTTGTTTTTCACCACAGGGGTACTTTAAACATTATTTATGTAAACGCAGCTACTGACTTTAAAGCTATATTTTATATTTACATTATAGTATTCTTATACATACTTATGTAACTTTTTATAACATAATATTATATAACATGGACACTGTAATGTAGACATTTTTAATGCATTTTTATCTAAACTAAACCATGACGCTGTGTGCCTGTCTGATTTTGAACATTCTCATTTATAGGGTCTGTTTGCCATCTGCGGCGTGCTGACAGGTTGCTATTTCTGTTGTTGTCTGTGCTGCTGTTTCAACTGCTGTTGTGGAAAGTGCAAACCGCACACACCTGGAGAAGAGGACACTGAGTGCTATGCGTCTCCTGAAGACCTGGAGGAGCAGATCCGTACGGACAACGAGAGAGGTAAATGACATGCGCAAACACTTTAGATGTGTTCTTCAGGTGGTCACGCTCAGTTTTGAAATGGTATATGATTACAGAACTCTACACTCTACAGCAAGAAAAAAAGGGGATAAAAATGATTAGAAGGGACACATCCCAAAATTACAGCATCACATTTAGTTCTCGATAACAGCATCTTCTTCATGTCTTAAGTGTGAATGTTCTGCTGGTAATCTTCTAAATAGATTCTTCTATGGAAAGCGGAAAGACTTTATAAAGACTTAAATATGACATTATGCAACTAAATCTTCCTATAATAATAATTAAAAAAGCCTTATATGATAATTTACTAATTAAAAAACTTCATGAAATATTTAAACAGAAAAAATAGGCTTTGATGTAGCAGATCATGGCTTATCAGCTGAGGGAAGAGCTTTCAACGTATAAGTCATCCTGCTTACAAAAATAAATAGAATTGATACTTCTGAGCCAGATGTTTGGATAAAATACGCCGTTCTTCTGCCAGTGAGCTGTAGGAGTTTTTTTGTTTTTTTACATCTTGTGCTGTAGTCCCTCACAAAAGTGATAATTGCCATCTGAGTCATTTCTCAAAGTGCGTTTGCATACTAGTTTTTAATAGCATTCTCACAATAAAAATAAACAATGTTTTCTTTCCTTGCATTTCATAGGCGGCATGCAAGATGGTACTGACAAAAATGCCTTTTGTCTTATTTAGACCCTAACTACATCATCCATGTAAAAATACACTTTTGACTTGCTCTGTTTTAGTTTACTTACATTCACTCAAACAACCTGAGAACACAAAGGGCACAATATCCTGCTTTTTAATATTAATAAATTATAGTGTATGGAAACTTGTTTCCACCACGGAATAAAAAATAAAAAAGGTTATTGCAACTTTTTCTCACAATTCTGACTTTTTTCTCTCGCAATCGTAAGTTTATATAAACTCGCAGGATATAAAAAGTCGCAATTGTGGGAAAGAAGTCAGAATTGTGAGAGAAATAGTCGCAATGACGTTTTTTAATTGTGAGTTCATATAAACTGAGTTTAAATCTCACAGTACGAACTTTATAACTTGCAGACTTTTATATCTCACAATTCTAGAAAAAAATAGTCAGAATTCCAACTTATAAACTTGAAATTGTAAAATATAAAGTCAGAATTGCGAGAATTTTGACACTTTTCGCAATTCCAAGGTTATAATTTGCAATTCTGACCTTTTTTTTTTCTCACGTGCTAGTTTATATCTTTATTTAACTTAATTTTTTTAAAAATTTTAAATCTCAGAATTGCACGTTATAAAAGTCAGAATTGCGATATATAAAATCACAATTCTGACTTTATTTCTTGCAATTCTGAGTTTATATCTTTCAATTCTTTTTTTATTATCATCATTATTATTATTATTATTATTATTATATATATATATATATATATATATATATATATATATATTTTTTTTTTTTTTTTTGATTTGTGAGATATTTGGTCGTTTTCACAGACAGGAGATTAAGCCAGGATTACGCCTTAGTTAAATTAGGACTTTCATATTAGCTTTTGTAAATATGCATTCGAAAAGAAACATGGTATGAATCTTGAAACAAAACAATGGCACTGACTTATTTTAAGATATGAGGTCAGAATTGTGAGCTAAAAAGTTGCAATTACATTTTTATTTTTTAGTCCGTTGCGGAAACTCCATGCATGCACCTATTCCTGTTTTATAGCATTTATATTAGTGCAGTGAAAAAAAGTCATGCCCAAGTCATATCCTGCTCAAGTAGTCTCTAAAAATCCACCCATGTGGTCTTAGAATCTTATTTTTTCAGCATTAGGTAAGTCAGTGGACAGTGGGCTGCCCTTCAAACCAGTGTTACAGAGCCAGCTCAATGAGGTCATAAAAGTGCAGCCAGCAGGGGCAGGCTAACGGCAGATTGCTGGGACGTCCTTGGAGCGTACAAAACACTTTTCATTTCAGCAGGAAGTTCAATTAGGAGTGTGAAATGGCATGACATTAGACCTCTTGTTTATTCCATATTGATGATCATATGTGACCTCTTTTACCTGTGATTTTGTTTTTTTCAGATGGCGACACTCCGATTGTACTGCAGCCAACCAATGCTAGTGAGAAGACCCAGCTGATCGGCGATGGACACAGAACATACACCTAAATGCAAACGAGTTATTGATAGATACTAATTTTAAAATTCTTTTTGAATATATCGATGTATTTTACAATATACTGCTTCTTTTAGGACAGAGAAAGCAAAAAAATATTCACCTTCTTAAGCTTTGTTTAGTCATGCTGTCTGTAAATAACAGATATTATATTATTCTTATCCTTAATGTGCAATTAAAACAGATAATGTGATTAAAAAAATTATGAATGGTTCTCCTTTAAATAATAAATGTATGTCTTAAAGGTTTTCAAAATAAGAATTCAGATATTTCTGTACCTTGAATATAGATTGGGGTCTTGTTTAAAAAAAATTTTCATGCAATATAATGTGCACAGAGCACTTTGGTCTGTCTTCAGAGGTTTTGATTTTGATTTGCAATTGAACGAATATTTTATCCACTGCAACTCCATTGAGTTTAAATAAAAAAATTACTATTATCAAAAACTATGTTTCCTTCGAGCCGGATTCGAACCAGCGACCTAAGGATTACAGTGTTTCCTCTACAGTCCTCCGCTCTACCAACTGAGCTATCGAAGGAACCCGTTATGTGGTGCTCGATCTCCGGATTTTGTGAAAAATACACCGTAGTCTGTTACTGATGATAACTGAATACGCGAATTATATTAAAAAAAATTAATAATAGTAATTTTTTAAAAAGTCTAAACTTGGGCTATTGTTGTTTTCTTACAATATTTGTTAGTTTAAAATGTAATTGTATTTTTTCAACAGCCGATGAATGTCTGACGGTTGTGCTGTTGAGGACTATTTTTTACAGTCTATGGTTGAGGCTCGCGCGGCCAGTTCTCCTTCATGAGGAGAAATGGAAACAAATGGGCGCGTGAAAGAAACTCAGTGAAAATACAGCGGTAAAAATTAATGTGGAGTTTTTATATTTATAACATATGATACAGTTTAAGCAAAATCACAGGACCGAGAGTGCTGAATACCATCACGATTGAAAATGTGACACTGGTTTCATATTACAGTTCAAAGTCATTCATATTAAGTCACTTACATTTTAGACACAATATTGACTGTTTTTTCTTCTATTTCAGCAGCGAAAATAGTTCCAAACAAAGATCATAGCAGAACCTAACGCATCTTTCTCACCGGAACACATAACCGTGTTTTCATTGAATGATTCAGCGTTTTGAACGAATCGGTTGAGTCAAAGATTCAATGACCAATTAAACTGCCTCATTCCTGAACGAATCCGCCGTTTGAACGAATCGTTTGAATAAATGGCTCAATTACTCACTCATTAAGACGGTCACCTGCCGCCACCTGGTGGTTTAGTTTCGTGTTCAAAAGTATAATTCTTTACAATATTTAAAGGAACACTCCACCGTTTTTTGAAATAGGGCTTATTCACCTTCTTTCCTACATTTAGATAGGTGGGCAAATGCATTTTTGTCTCAGTGTATGCATTGTTTTAGTTTGACAGGGTTGGCGCTAGCTTAGCTTAGCATAATGAATGGAATCCTTTGTTGCCAGCTAGCATGTCCTGAGTAAAAGTGATAAAAAAACAAAAAAAAAACACCTAATTACTTCTTGTGGCCCGCGTATTCACAACAAGTACAAATAGCGATGCAGATTAACACTAGGCGATTTCCTATGCAGATTTTGACTTGGGACTATATTAGGGGGAAGCACAGGCGAAGCACTGCTACTTGGGCGCAGAGATATCACGCCCAAGTAGCAGTGCTTCGCCTGTGCTTCCCCCTAATATAGTCCTTAATATATAAGTCAATATCTGCCTAGGAAATCGCCTAGTGTTAATCTGCATCGCTATTTGTGCTTGTTGTGAATACACAGGCCACAAGAAGTAATTAGGTAGTTTTTTTTTTTTTTTTTTTTATCACTTTTATTCAGGACATGCTAGCTGGCAACAAAGGATTCCATTCATTATGCTAAGCTAAGCTCACGCCGACCCTGTCAAACTAAAACAATGCATGCACTGAGACAAAAATGCATTTGCCCACCTATCTAAATGTGGGAAAGAAGGTGAATAAGCCCTATTTCAAAAAACGGTGGAGTGTTCCTTTAAATTTTATATATTCCAAAAAAATATTTTAAACAATCTCATAACATTATTTAAAGCAGTTGTAATTTTTCAGTGTAAATTATTTAATTTGATTGGTAACAGCCACTGGTGAGGTGCAGGGTGGATACGGTATATCCACTTCTAAATCCCCTCTGATGTGCATCATTTAGTAGCTAATCCAATCTCATATGAATAAAAAAAACACCCAGACAGGGCCGTACCCACCACTGAGGTCCCTGAGGTCCGGAGTGTAATGAATGTATTTAATTTGTATGTTACATATAACGTATATAAATAAAGTTGTGAAATAATTGCCTAATATTAACTCTAATTTGGTGCTGCAATGATTTGCCCATCGCATTTGCACTCAAACACCCGCTCGTCAATGTCAAAATGTTTGAGACCAATCAAAGCAAGCGGGATTTATGTTCACAGAAGCGCGAGCCGAACGCCAATCCCACGCGCACGTTTCACGCTTCAGTTTACGGTCATACAGTGCGAGATAGGATGCAAGTAGCTTAGCTAAACTAAACAGCTGTTTTTCGATAGAAGTTTTAAATGACCGACAGAAATAATCAGTTTGATCAAAGACAGTGGAAACTATAAGCTCAATTTAACAACACAAGCACCCTATTAAATATATTGCCATTATAATTGTATATATATTTGTATAACGTTACCTCGAATGTGTTCGAATATTTCCCCAGTATCAGCACTAGGACTTTTCACTGTTTGTATCACTGCGCTTGTCTGTGTCTGCGCAACTTGCATCATTAAGCCAGAAGGTGGCGACAAGTGACTGTCTTTATGAGTGAGCAATTGAACCATTGATTAAATGAATAGTCCAAAAACATTGATTAATTTAGGAAAGAATAAGTAGCTGAAACTGATCTTTGATGCTCATACTAATTGCTCATATGCCTCTGGACACAGAAGGATTGCATTGGCATTTGTTTGAAATGTAACATCTATGCAAAATAGGCCTAATCCTTGAATCATTTCTTATTTAAGGCCATTCCTGTTTCAAATATATGATTGTGTATTGTCAACAATAAGCTCAAACATTCTGAATTTCCATTTTGTAGTGTGTACGGCCCTGCACCCAGTAAAGACAGTGATGCAGTGATGGCTTGAATAGTTGTCCAATTTTCATGTGTGGATTGACTAAGGAATAGTCACTCAAAATTCATAATTATTTAGTTGTCTCTTCCTAGTCTGTGGGCCAGTATTAATTGCAAAAACGGCACCTCTTCTGTGTCTAATATTAATTTCATAATGATCCTTTCTCCTTAAAGTCAAGCTGCAAGTGATAATGTGCAAATACTACTGGCCCATTTGGGGGTGAACTAATATGCAAGACGGGTCTTACATGTCACTGTTTATAACACAGAGCATTCATCCTTTGCTGGGACGCTTCAAAAAATATTGGAGGCATAAATTAAGAGTATACCCACTTCTCCAGGCACCACTACATCACTGGTAACAGCCATATAGTGTTGTATATTCTATTAGCTTATTGATCAAATTTAAGAATTTAAAATGAAAGATGAAGCATATATTTAAAACGATCAGGGAAAAATGCCCTTTATAAAGGTTAAAATAGCATAAATATGCAGATTTAAATATGTCAAAGCTGACTGAAAACTGATGAGAATATTGCTTCAGAATAAATTATATTTAGCCTACAACCCAAAAAAAGATAAGCACATTTTTTACTTGGTCAAGTGAATGGCCGATTTACTTGTTCGAAGGACAAGCACATGAAAAGGCTTAATGTCGAGCCCTGAGTTATATTTTATATAGTATTATTTTGGTCATATGGCTAGTGATAACCTTAAAGTTAGTCTGGTTTTTTTGCACATTAGTCAGACAATAAATTTAGCAAACCCAGTTTTTCTTGTGCACACCCAGATACTCTATTCTGACTACGATAGATATTGCAAATGAGATCTTTTTAACTGATAATCAGTTTACTCAAATGTACATTTCTGTAAAAGAAGCCCAGGAAATAATGCCGTGGTTTGCGCCGTTATTTTTACAATGTGTAATTTCTAGACTAAAAAGGATATAGATCGTAATGAATTATCAATAGATTAGTTTCGTTAGAAATAACAACCGCGTCGTTTCATCTAACAAAACTGAATGGCAAAAATAATGTATCCAAATGTTCAACATTAGCTAAAAAGTACTTTCACAAACGAGCAAAATTGAGATACATTGATACATGATGATGATAAACTATTACAACAATTCCACATATGAAATAGGAGAAGTAATGTGTCAAGTAAATTCAGTCCAGATATTCGCAGCAGTTTCGTCATTTTCTTAGACCTAGCCGAGAAGCTAACTCATATGGGGAATTAGCTCAAATGGTAGAGCGCTCGCTTAGCATGCGAGAGGTAGCGGGATCGATGCCCGCATTCTCCAGTCCTTTTTCTAACAGCGTTGGTTGCCATTATTGTACTGTTATATTCTCTTACCTGAATTGTGGTAAAAGCCAAAGGTATATTGTATAGTCTATATCAACGTTTAAAAAAATTAAACGTTTATATTTTTTAAAGCGTTTTTCTTTTTTTCTTGGCACTTGCATAGGCTACTAACGTTACTGCATGATGTATTGAATCGCGTGTTTTCATTACAAGTCTGTCATATCCTATTAGCATTCCAGTACAAAAATGTAATTTATATTTAAGTTGAATTATGTATTATTATTTTTTTTACGTATTAAATATGTTTAAATTCTATGTTTCTATGAATTCCCTGTGTTTGTTCCGTTTAATAAGAGATGCAACAGTCAACAGTATCATTTTCATATATGGGCAAGTAAACATGGCATCCTCTGACGTGCGGCTTTCTAAAAACAGCGCTCGCTGATAGTGGGCCCTGGCGTGGGGGAATGCCAAGCCTCATTATAGAGGGTACAGACAGGCGGTTGGGCAATGGCGAGGGCCTGAGTTCACCCCGTTCACAAGAATTGGGACAATTTAATTTCCTCGATCAACAACAGTCTAATTCTCAACTTCAGTGGAGCCGTTGCTAGTCAAATCAGGATGGACAGCTTGGAGAAGCAACTTATCTGTCCCATTTGTCTGGAAATGTTCACGAAACCGGTTGTGATTCTCCCTTGTCAACACAATCTCTGCCGGAAATGTGCTAATGACATTTTCCAGGTACAGTTTCAATATTTTTTTGTTTGTCAACATCATTTAGCCTATCACACAAACATTGATATCCCATATTTAAAAAAAGTAATACATTGTTTTAACGTTGTGGATGTTTTCATAAATTATTTTGAACATTTTAAAATATTAACTATTACTTGTATTATAATTTATATTACTGTGGTTTTATCATTGGTTATCAGAGTGTTGCTACGGCTCATTCACTTATTGGGATGTACCTTACACAGAAAGCTAAAATATATGAATATTTGTCACAAAACAGTCAAATTTTTTATTATTTTTTTTATTTTTTATTAATTTGCTGTCCTATACACACTCCCCATACAGTCCTCAAATCCATACCTTCCCACCAGAGGAGGCTCCGTGACATCCGGGGGCCGTTTCAGGTGTCCATCCTGCAGGCATGAAGTTGTGCTGGACCGCCATGGTGTCTACGGTCTGCAGAGAAACCTTTTGGTGGAAAACATCATTGACATGTACAAACAGGAGTACATCAGGTTAGATCTGGGAAACGGACACCTCAGGAAGCTCTAATAGGATGTCCATGTGGTTTAACAAGATCCCTTGTGTAATACAGAATGAAGTAGGTTGAATCGTTACAGAGTGCACAAATGACTCTTGAACCACGGGTCATTTTCAGTTTGGTAAATAAATCATAGTGACATAAACACTCGGTTTCACAGATAAGGCTTAAGCTAGATCCAGGCTAAAATTTATGTTTTAACTGAAAGCAACTTGCACTGGCATGTCTTAAAATATGGCAGTGACATTGTTTTGTCTCAAGATGCACATCAGTAATGTTTTTTTCTAAGGACGATTGTAAAAGCTACTTGTCATAATTGAACTAAGGCCTAATCTAAACCTTGTCTGTGAAATCGAGCCAAAAAGTCATAATTATGAGACAAAAAGTTGAAATTGAATATAAATTTTTGAAGTTGAATTTTTATTTGTCAGAATTTTGACTTCTTATCTCATAATACATTTAGACCTTTCTTGTCATAATCATGAATTACTGCAGAATGATTTTTTTTCTCTTATGTGGTGGAAATGGGCTTTCATAGTTACCTCTTTTGTTGAGGTATACTGAAAAAGGTATATTGAATCAACCTAAATATATTAATTTATACCAGCAAAAAACTTTTCTGATTTTAAAACAGCTGTTTAAAGTAATAATTGCAGGTTACAGTGTAAGAATCCTTTATCCTTTTAGTAAAGTGCATGAAATTAAGAAACCTGAAGAAACTCAAAATAAGAGCAGACATGCTTTTAAGAATGAAATTCCCCCGGGGTTGAACTATTAAGTTCTCTACCGCCCCGTCACTTTGCATAGCACTTAAGCGTTTCACTTTATGAATTCAAAAATAGCTTGTTTTGGATGAGAGGTTTGTCTTTTAAAGCTTTATAATTCAGTCAGTGTCTGTCAGTGTGTACAGACAGATTCCTCTGTGTCCATGTGACTCCCGAGACCTGTGACTCAGACAGGTCAGAAGACTAAGGATGACGGTCAGCTGGCAGGAAACTTATTTTTAGTTCCACCACTCAGTGTTTAGTCTCCTAGGCATACTGACACACATCACAGACCTTCAATATGGCCTTGTGAACCCTAGTTATTTCAGTAAGCGTTGTTTTGAACTCATGTCCTCATCTGAGGCAAAGCCGAGAGGTTTCGAACCTTTGAAAAGTAAACGTCTGACTTGAATTGAACGTATTGAGTTCATGCTGCATGTGTTTAATCTCAGATGTCAGATATTGATACTCATGGATCTGTAATTCTCCACAGCAGCAGACCGTCTCCTGAGAGGAAGGATGACCAGCCGATGTGTGAGATCCATGAGGACGAGAAAATCAACATATACTGTCTGACCTGCAGCGTCCCCACTTGTTCAATGTGTAAAGTGTTCGGCTCCCATAAGGACTGTGAAGTGGCCCCTCTTAACAGTATTTACCAGACGCAAAAGGTAAAAAATCTAGCGCTTTCGGGGCCTATTAATATTTATGATTGTCTGCATAAGTACGCCAGAGTTTGCATCAGCGTGCATGCGTTTGTCTGCGCAGCATATATTTTTACAGTGTGTGTGTTAATATGCTTACCCACGTCCTCATCTCCAGACAGAGCTCACGGATGGAATATCAATGATGGTGGGCAATAATGACAGAATCCAAGGCATCATCAGTCAGTTGGAGGAGACCTGCAGAACCATAGAGGTTAGTCACCCTGTGTGGGGGCTTCTCCCTCCCTAAAGCCTGGCATAAGAACAGGATTATTGATGAGGAACGTAAGAACGCTTCCTCTGACAAAAGATACACGCGCTCTGGCATGGACGAGCAGGCAGGCAGGAAGCTGGATTCTCTCCAGACCTCACAGTTGCGTTCACAGAGGCTCCATGATTGACAAGCAAGCAGAAATGAGCCGTCTCTGTTGAGCATATGGCTCCTCTGACAGAAAGTCATTGTGAGCAAGGTTGAGGGTTAGATGCGGTCGAAGGAAAGAAACAGGTAGTCAAACTATTGATTTGCAAAGTGAAAGTTTCAAACCTTAATCTTTAAAAAATTGTATCCATGAAGTGACGTTCTTTAGTAAAATGATATGCACAGATTATGCTATATGTAACAGACAGAGGCCAGTAAGAGCTGTGTGTGTAAACCTCACTCCCCTGGCCTCACGAGGCGCACTAGCGACTGACGCTAGAAGCTGCGGTCTTTAGTGTCCTTGTGAGCACGCCAGCCTTGCACGCTGGAGACCCCGGTTTGAATCCCGCTGGGAACGGGTCGAATAGGACCGGTTACATTTGGTGCCGTGACCCGGATGGGAGTGAGGTTTAGGGGGGTGAGTGTAACGGATGTAGGCCAGTAAGATCTGTGCTTTTAAACCTCAAGAAGCACGCGAGCAGTCTTTAGCGTCCTTGTTAGCCCTCCCATTCTGGAGACACCGGTTCGAATCCCACTCGGAGCGGGTTGAGTTGGACTGATTACATATCACATTATGTACATTATGTACATTATATACACTACTGCTCAAAAGTGGTTGTTAAGTGGTTATGAAATGATTTTGAAAGAAGTCTCCAAAAAAATAACAAAAGAAGTTATGCTCACCATGGCTGCATTTATAAAAAAAAAATAAAAAAAATAGTTAAATATTATTACAGTTATTACTGTTTTTTATTTAAATATATTAAAAAAATAATAATTTATTCCTGTGATGGCAAAGCTGCATTTTCAGCATCATTACTCCAGTCTTCAGTGTCACATAATCCTTCAGAAATCATTCTAATATGCTGATTTGCTACTCAAGAAACAGTCTAATACATAATATACATATACTTTGATCTATTATATACTGTACATTTATAAATATGAATGTATTCATATTTACCTGTATATTATTTGTATATTTACAGGAAAATGGCAGGCGACAGAAGTCCAATGTGTGTGAAAAGTTTGACCACTTGTACGCTATCCTGGAGGACAGGAAGAGAGAGATGAACCTGAAAGTGAACGCTGAACAGGAAGAGAAACTGAATTACATACGTGGCCTTATAAGGAAGTATGGAGATCATCTGGAGACCATGACCAAAATCATGGAGACAGGAACACAGACACTGGAAGAACCTGAGATGGCTGTTTTCTTACAGGTCCTTTAAGATGGATTATAGAAACTTATAAATTATATATATTTTTAAAGCATAGAAAATTCATGGAAATGAGAAATATACTATTTCCTAGTTTAGCTGTGCTTTAAAATATTTGTAAATGTTTTGACAAAAAAACCTGCCCCCAAACTAGTGTGAAAATATCATTCTGTCTGTTTAAGGGTCTTATTGGAGGCATTCGTACACTATTAAGCATAATTATTTAAATCTATGAATGGCATGAAAATCTATGCCAGCAATGAACAAGATCATGAAAATTGATGAGTGGGAACCCTGTAGAAATTCAATATATTTTATTCATACTATTTATGTTATCTTGTTGTAAAATAAACTTCTTTCTCTCTCATACATGCCATTCAGAGTTCCAAACCCCTCTTTCAAAAGTAAGTGTTGATCCTTTCTGCAACATTAATGCGTATTTCACGTTTTGTACATCCTCTGAATTGGTTTCTTGTTTGCAAGAATTGCAGAGGCATCGAATACCTCGCACCTGGAGAGAGTTGAGCGCGGCTATGAGAACATGGATCTTTACTCTGTGAGCTTCAAGAAAGAGTGCATGGCCCTACGCAATATCGACTTCGCCAGAGGTACGGCTCGCCTAAAATGCTCATTAACTTTTGACTATCAACATGTGGGTTTAAATCAAGTTAGCTTGTTGAACTGATTACTGTTTGAAAAAAAACGTTTTCATGTGCCATTTAGAAGCCTCTCTAAGCATGTTTTCAAATTGCGACTCAATGGGCAACCAGTTCAAAAGCCTCCCTGGCTTTTCAGTATATTAATCAGATTTGAAAGCATATTTTAGACAAAATCCACCAGAAATATGGTGCTAAAAACTGTCAGTCCTGTAGATGATCATCAGTATGGGGTTGATGGTATCTTCACACTTGAGAATGGGTTGAGGAAATGGAACTTTTCCAGTTTAAACTGCTAGAACGTGTTTTTGCGGTTAAAAAGGATGCGTTTTTTTACAAGTTGAACTTCTTTTATCTTGAGCATTTTTAGAACACTGTTTATGCGAGAGACGCTGAAAAAAACGCAAATCGATGCATTGGAAATCCATGGAAAAGCAGCACGATGGACTGCAAAAACGTGTTCTGTGTGAATGACCCTTTATACTCTCATCTTTTGCAGATGATGATGATGATGATGATGATGATGATGAAGAGGAGGAGGATGAGGATGATGTGGGCATCGATGTGGACGGCCGGGCAGGGCAGACAGCCTCGGGACATGCCGATCCACTGGGCCAGTTGAACGAAACCCTACCGCCCCTTCTGCCCCCACAAACCCTGAACGCACACACACCTGCCACATCATCCTAACTAAAGTGCACATACCAACACACATATTTATCCAACGGTCTTTTTGAGACCTCTTCACAACAATCACAGACCAGTGAATTTCAGATGCTGGTACTGTTTTTTGGTTTGTTTTTGTTTCAGTTACTTTAAGTCAGCACATGACTAAATATAAATGTAGACGACTTAAGAAACCCTTCCAAGATTTGTGGTGTTGTTTACTGCCTAGGGAGTGTTCACGTTGGCGCAGCAGTGGTATTTGAGTTATGATTTGCTATAAATGTTCTGGATTTCATATTAATGTCAATGACGAATAAAAGGTTACCCTTGTGTAGTGGGATCATTTGTAACATATTTAATTTAAACCAACATTCGGACTAAAAGCATTGGTTTATCACACATACAGTAGATGCCCGGTCTACTTGAAGGAACATCCATAGCAAGGCGTGAAAGTAATCTCCACATCTCATTGCTCACAGGATTGTCTTCCCCTGGTTTTGCAGGCGGAGAGTAAACAAGTGTTGTTCACACATCTCGGTGGTCGAGCTGAAATAACGATGCCAGGACATTGCGTAATCCATATATTCTGGCCCAGTGGAGGATGATCAGTGACAGGATGTGCATCTGTGGCTGGATTCACACAGAGAACATCTACAACGAACATAATGAGGCCCAGGGAGCACAACCCCAAAACATGTGTGGATTCCACCTCTGGCAAAGAATGGATCTTTCGTGGTGCTGCATAAAACATGAGGTTTAAGCGAACTGAAATGTTCTTAGTTTTGATCGATATAGATGTGCTTCAACCATCAAATTTAGGACGTGGTTCAGTGAAACTCTACACCCATGGTTTTTCTAGTTGCTGCATAGATAGAATGAGTCACCACACGTCAGTTATTTGGTCTGGTGTGAAACATTTCAGTCAGCACCAGTGTTTATACTGCAATTTAATCAGTTGTCTTATTCATAATATGCATGGCTACTGTTTTTGTTTTGTTTTTAAGTGAATTTTTTTTTTGGAGACATGCTGCCAAATCCAGACAGAATTTAATGTCCTTTTTGAAAAATTAAGTATATTGCAAGCAAGTATGTTGATTAATAATTCAGTGTGTACAGTATGTGCAATATACTCTGAGGTTATGTGTTTATGACTTGTTTTTGAGCTGTTTTTAATTAGAAGGTTTATCTGAAGGTAGGTGGTAAAAATTAACCTTCTAGTGTTGTATGGTCACATTTACCCTTTTAATTGTAACTGAAATTATGGATTAAATTCTTGGGGAACATTAAATATGAAGGAAGAATTGTTCTCACCTGGTAAAGCCTAATTAGCAACAAGATGCATGTCAATTATCTCACTCATTCATTGATCATTAATGCCATAAGATGTATCATGGTTCTTTGCAACATGACAACATGATTGTATTTATAAATATGTGTACATGTAGTGATTGTGAAATATAAGTTGATTTTTTTTTTTTTATTATTTAATTACTTTTTCCATGTCAATAATCTAGACAAGAGGTGTCAAACTGGCTTTCAAATTTTTATTGAAAAATATAAATATAAGACATTCTCTTGCACAACAAAAATTAATGGTTGCTCATTAGTTTATTAACAAACTTAAACAATGTACTGTATGTTACAATGAAACTCAAGTCTGTCAGATAAAATAATGCAGTACTGGAAAATAGTTTTTTTTTTTTTTTTTTTTAAGAAACCCAAACGTTTTCTTCATCTACAGTTTTGAATGATCACTTATACAATAACATTGATGGAGAGTGATGACAGTTTTGCGCTTCTGAACACTTTGATTCATATACACCTACTGTACTCTATTCGCCTTCGTTGAAATATCTACAAATAAATAAGTCACCGGTATAAATAGATCATGAATGAAAAGCAGCACTATGGTACAGAATATTCATGTTTGTGCTAAATGTAAAAATATCTTTGGCTGATGGGTTTGCTCGTGGTTACTTCCCGAATATTTCCATCATTTTGCGGTTGCTGTGAGCTTGCTGGGCCATTTGCTCGGCTCTGGCCATCTCCAGTACTTCTCGTAGCAGATGAAAGGTCAGATCCAGGGAAATCGGTGGCTCCTCCGACCTGCGCTCTCTCTCCATTGAGTCGAGCGCCCGGAGCGCGTAATTGCCATCCAAACGGCCGATGTTTCCAACTTTCCCCTCCAACAGACGCTGCGTTAACTGGAGCTGCAGTGCTCTTTTGGAATACTGGGATGTCTTTGAGAAGCTGTCGGCTGAGGATCGGGGAGAATTCTGGTTTCTGTTACCGAGCCGGATGAAGTACTCCTCCCCTAAGCGTGCCAAAACCGGCGGGGATTGTCGCTCTCCATCGGGGTCCGTGGCTGGCTGGTTGGAGCTGCTTTCGATGGCTCTACATTCATACGGTGGTGGGAAGGCAACGAGCAGAGCCACGGTGGTGACGAGAAAATTGAGCTTCATGTCAAAAAGTGGCGAGGAGAATCTGTGGGAGAAGTGAGTCAATTATGCGCACGAATTCAACTTCTCAAAAACTGTTTTGCGCACTCTGGGACAAAGCTCAATTTATGACAGATGCATTTTTTTTTAGAGACCTTACATTTACATTGCACAATTGTATATTTTGAAGTCCACTTGGGCATTTACGCGCGCCTTAAAGTTGGATAGATGGGTGCCTCATTGTGCGCAAAACACGAGGACGCATCCATAGCAATACAAAACTGACTATAATAAAGATTACCAGTGTAACATGTTATTTGCTAAGGTTTAAGCTACCTCGATACGAGCTGTCTCATTCTAAAAAAGATGTTGCGTACCTGTGCGTAATTGGTATATCCTTGGATGGTTTTTGAACTTTGCGAGGTGCGTCTCTCTTCCAGTTGTTGCCTATCAAATTACTTTTAGGACTTCTTCAAAGGAAGGCTGGAGTTTGCATTTATATAGGCACGGTCAGCGACAAGTGTCACGCATTTAGTAGCTTGCGTCTGCGCAGAGGAGAGAGAGAGCGGACTTGAATGAACGTAAGTGAACAGTTTTCGGTTTGAATGAGTCATCGAGGTGTGTGTATGTGTATGAAAGAAGATGCATAAAACAACGGTATTTTTAGGATCCTTTATATTGATCTTTTCTCCTCTTTAATGAATGAAATGTAAGACGGTGTCCTTTAAATATTTAGCAAGTTTTATACCTTGAAAAATATGTAGGCTATAAAATGCATTGTTCGAATTATGAGGCTCCACTTGAACCCCCCAAAGAAAGTCAAGACAAAAGTTTGGGATGAGTGTCTTAAAAGTACATAGTTTATTTAACACAAGTTCCCTAAGTTAGATTTCAAGTAAAGCAGAATGCACTAAAAAGATGTTAGGGAAGAGAAGTCCCGTTCGAATGACTAAGTAACCATGGCAACAATTCGCTGCTCGAGCCCTTCACGTTAAGATCACTATGGGATGTTACGTCGTCAAAACATTAGTATTGTTTTCATTAATCACTTTATTACAGGTTTACATATCACAAATATATTACAAAAAGTGTTTAGTGTTTTTTAATTTTATTTTTTAATGTCTTAAGACGGTTAACTGTAATTGGCGCCAAATTGGCCTATTTGCTGTGCGCGAGACCAACGTCAACTGGCTTGAATAATACAAACATTGATAAAATTCGGATTGAATACTTTTATGATTTTCTGTTATGAATCCATAATCTTTACTTAAAGGGATAGTTCACCCAAAAATATAAATGCTGTCATAATTTACTCACCCTCAAGTTGTTCCAAACCTGAATGAATTTCTTTCTACTGCTAAAGAAACACAAACGAAGATATTTTGAAAAATGTCTGTAACCAAACAGTTGATGGGACCCATTTTATTCATTTTTTTCCCCATACTATGGAAGTCAATGGGGCTCATCAACTGTTTTGTTACCAACATTCTTCAAAATATATATATTTTTTGTCATACAGGTTTGGAACAACTTGAGGGTGAATAAATGATGACAGAATTTTCATTTTTGGGTGAACTGTCCCTTTAAATGCAGCGTGTTTGACCAATGTGGGTCATTGACTGGTTTTGAATATTTGGTTACATTGTGATCTCTGCTTAATTGCTTATTCATCTCTAATTACCAAAGATGCATTTTAATGTGGTGTAACTGCAGTAGTCAATTCCTTGGTCACAGTCCAGGTTGTTCCCTCCTTAAAATCATCATCAAATACGTCACGCTAAACCGCAGGTTGTTAAGTTGTTGCAGACACAGCCACGCAGGCGTGGTGAACTTCGGGCAATGTTCTAGTGGGTGTCATTTATCCAGACAGCACAGACAGAGCTTTGGGTCCCAGCGATTACAGATGCGCAGCGGCAGGACCACGTCACTCTCGCAGTCACTGCTGTCAAGTGCTGTCCTCCCCCCTCTCTCTGCTCTGGCCATGAGGGAGGCTGGGAGATGGAACACTTGGCTCGAGCCCCTTCACACCTGCTTTCAGAATGCCAATCAGATGGCATCCCAATCAGCTTCTAGACAATACATGCTAACGTGTAATGAAACAGAGGTTACTTATTTCCCATTAGATTTGAATGGAAATTCCACATTGATGCTTTGTCCTTTCATCCAGTCATGTGTGTTATCCACTAAAGAAACATGCAAAAATAGAAGTAATTATTAGGCATAGGATGGATAGGATAAAACAAGGTCTAAAATAGAGTGGAACAGTCGGGTTCCGGAAGTTAAAACTCCAGCTATGAGGCTGTTGATCCATGGTATTTTCTTCTTTTGAAGCCGTCAACCCGCGATATTTCAGATTATCGGCTTATATAATCGTATTTAACAGCAGATTTCCTAGTGAAAAGCTACATTACCCATGATGCTGTTTACAGAAAATTACACCAATCAGTGAGTCGAAAAAAGCAACACGTGCCAAAATAACTCTTTAGCTCCACCCACTTTCATTAAAGGGGTCCTATTATGCCCTTTTACAAAGTCTTGATTTTGTTTTTGGGGTGTACTAGAATGTGTTTTCATACTTGATTGTTCAAAAAACGCATTATTTTTCACATATTTACAACATTACAGCACCTCTCTCCCCAGTCTGACTCGAACATGCCGATTTCGATGAAGCCCCTCCTTCCAAAATACGAAATGTGCTGTGATTGGTTAGCTGGCCCTGTGTGTTGTGATTGGCAGCGCTTAACGTGTGTTTGGGAAATGTCCGCCCCTCCATAACTGCAAGTTCTGCTCTATTGTAATTTCGAACCAATTCAATCCCTATTCAGACCCTGACAATGTTAACGAACAAGAGGACTGTGCAGAACACATTTCATGCACATGCTTTGCAAGCACGGATTTCACAGGACGTTTCAGAGTGGTGTGTTTTTTTGTAATTTTGTCTTACAAAAGCGAGAGCTTACAAAAGCAACAGAGAACAAGCTGTTCTTCATAAAATGTGCAGCGCACAGATCAACGTTGTGGTAATAATGTTCAGGAACAGTGTTAAAGGAACCGTATGTAAGAAATGTATTTCAATTAATCATAAAATGGCCCTGATATGTCACTAGACATTAAGAAATCATGTTCATTTCAAATACTTATATCACTGACAACAGTAGTCCGGCCAGGATATTGTCATTTAAAAGTGAAGTTGCAGCCCTCAACTGATGTTGATGTTGTCATGTTGTGTTTTGGCCTGATTCTCCACCCTCCACCTATCTACTAATCACGAAGTCAGTAGTGTTTCGGCATCCGGGTTGCCAGCTCTGCTCTAGTTACCACAGCTGCAGCTACAAACGTGTCGGATAAAAAATGTCTAACGTTACGAAACCTAAAAGACCTCGTTATGAATCCGAAATACGTCGTGACAAAGTCCGAAAAAAAACGTACTGTGTAGGACTCGTCACTTGCCATTGGAAGCTCCTTGTAGCAGCCTACGTTCCTGCTGGATCCTGCAGCCTAACTGGCAACCTCGAGTCAGGGGGGAGGGGGAGGGGATACACCGCTCTACAGTAATTTGAAAGTGATCGCAGTACCAGTTTTGGCCACAATCATAAAAATAAGTTTTAACCACTCTAAGTTCGTCAGCATTAGGAAGGTCAAACAAATGAGTTTTAGAAATGTTGTGGAAAAAACTGTCTCTTTGACATAGCGACAACACTGTCTTCTCTAATGCAGCTCAACCAGACCTCGTCCCCCTTTTTTTCGTTTTCCGTGGGTGGGGATTATTTAAACGAATACCATTGTGACTTCATAAGATCGGGAAAAATCTTGTTGTAGTCCAAACGAGCCGTTCATTGTAGTTCTTGAAAAGGGGATTCTGTTAAATAAAATGTCTCCCTTTGGAGAGGACTTTGAGCTTTGTCACCTTGCAGATCTTTTTTTTTTACACTCAAACAGCAACATTACACACTAACTAAAGTGGAAAAGCATAATAGGACCCCTTTAAGCACTGCGAATGGCGAAGTTAATCTCTCTAAGCTCTTAAAATACTTAAATATTTGTATTTATATGCATATTTTGCAATAAATGAAAAATATATTGTTTATATATATATATAAAATCAACATTTGTACATGAGAAGTTTTATATTTCTCCATCGTTTTTAATTTGAGTATGCTGTTCGCAATGCTTCATGGGATTGTAGTTCTTTCCCTCACCAAAGCCATTAAGTACATTATCTTTTACTTTTGTCATTTTGTCCAATTGTTGATTTTTTTTTTGCTTCAAATCAAAGTTTCTAATGTTATGATTCACCTTGTAGCTGATTGGCTTGGTTCATGCGTATACTTCTTTAACAAAGACTTTTTAAAAATCCCTATGGGGAAAAACCGAATGGAAAAAATACAACAGGGGGAACTGTTGAACTCTATTGCTTTCTTTTTTCTCTACAAATGGCATTGAAAAGAGGTGCTTAACCTTCAGAAAATGCTAGCTGTTAACCTGAGAATTCCTAACTAAATATTCTACAAAAAAATTTCTAAAGTTGTAAATGAAATATTCTTATTTTACAAGAAAATACAATATCGCTCTTTCTACATCAAAATTTCACGTTTAATTCATTGTCACTTGCCATTTCTCTGTAAATAATTGTGAAATCTTAGTGTATTCAGTGTTTCATGCTATATTCTTATATAAAATAATATGAAAAAAATACTACAATGAAATGAATATCAATTCAACTTATTAGGTCAAAATTAGGACATTATTGTGGGATTATAATTGTTGGATGAAATCGTGAAATCAAAGAAATCACCAAAATCACCATTTTAAGGAGTGATACAGATATTTAGCCAACATTTCATGCTTATGATATTCAATAGTTCTTACAATAAAAGCATGGGATTTGTTCAATTTTTAAAAAAAGTTATGGGGCGCCAATTTGCACCCTATTTGTGGAAAGTGCCATTACATTTATGATATGTGGGATGGGGAAGGCTCAAGGGAAAAAGGGTGACGGTTAAACAAGAAGAGTGGATTCATCCCAAGAATAACGTTATTATGGATAATGACTGCATCCATCTACGATAAAGCTGACAGATGAAGAAGGTGGCAGACATCTTGGTTCTATTTCCAGCTCCTCAAAGCACCTAGTCCCTAATCCACTCAAATTTACGCCGGTGATTCACTCGGTAAATTAATTATTATTATATTTGCCCCACGTTGCGCAGCCGTCTGTGTGATCCAAAAAGTTAGACAAAACACCTTTATGAAGCAATTCCTGGCATTCATTGATGTTTTAGACTGAATACTTTTTCCACTGCGAGGGAGTTTTCATTCTGACTGACTGTATGAAGCATTCAAACAAATGATGAGGTCAAAAGCTTAAGCGTTTTTCCGCAAAATAAAGTAGAGCAATTTTCCGTCTCCCTTCAGGCCCGGTGTCAAGTCCCATCATGACATGCGGCTGCTTTCTGACACAAATCCAACGTACCACCTCGCTGTAAAATTCGCAGATTCGCTTGTGGTCATCGATGTCACTACGATTTCAAATCAACGTCTGTAAGTGGATCACAAAACATGCCACGTGACGAAACACAGGAAGTGCCGTAGGCCCAGCGCACCGAATCCATACACGTCACGCAATGAATGTGGTTTTCACCGGTGTTTGTTGATTAATGAGAATAAAGGCATATGCTGTTTACCAGAGGCTCTAAAGACTGACACACATCAGAAAGTAACTGAACCATTAAATCTAGCTCTTGAAGCATAACAAAAAGTTCATTCAACTCTTTACCTCATATGTTCCTCTCATCTACATAAGACACTTTACTTTCATCCTTGTAATTGCATCGGATTACGGCAGCGCTGTTAACAATGATGCCGTTAAGCTGCGCACCGTCATCAACAGATATAGTCTATTCTGGTCAACTGCGACGAGATATCAATAAAGGTTGTCTTGTCAGTACTAGAAATGAGTATAAAGAGGCTCAGAGAGCCTGCTGATCTCCCTGCTCCAAATAGACTGTGGTCTGACTCAATAGAAAGGCTCATCTGTCTTCTCAATGGGGTGTTTGCTGATATGAATTGGTGTCTTTTAATTGAATCTGAAAAACTCACAATATTGGCTCCCTCCTGGATTTCAGACACGTATTATTAATGGCGCCCAGAGATGTTTAAAAACAGCACACTCGGATGTTTATAGACACCATACTGATGTTAAGTTAAAGACTAAACTGTATTATCCTATTTTTATTGTGTCCGAAATCATGTATACATTTATAGTATTTACTGAATTTGAACTTACTTGAATGTCAATCTTTGAACTTTTGTGGCACCTAAAGCACTTATTTATTATTTAAAATCATTAAAAATAAAACATTAATATTCTATATAAATGTTTAATATTTAATTTTAATATTTGGCTATGGCACTTTTATATACCATACATTTTAATATTTTTTTATATATATATATATATATATATATATATATATATACACACATACATATACATACATACATATATATTTTTTTCCATAAGTTATTCAATTACTGCAAACCAATATTTGCTCGAATATTTTTATGAAACAATAGGTTGTCTGAATTCCCATACATTATGCACTAATTTGATGAAGGACTTACTTCTTGACCATCCATATTTGAATTTCCTTGGTACTTAATGCACTTTTATTATTATTTTATATAAAATATTAATATTTAATATGTTCTAAATATATATGTTTGTATTTTTTTTTTTTTTTTGTATCGAAAAGTAAAATCAATAACTGTAAATCAATATTATGTTCAATATTTTTTATGGAATAATTATTTGTATACTATCATAGTATGTACTGAATCTGGTGAAGAACTCGCTTCTTGACTATCGATTTTTTAATGCCACTTGAAAAGATCTTCCTGGCTCACAGTGCACTGTTTTTTTTATTATCTGATGGCCCCCTCAGCTCCGGTGGGCTTATGGGATAGCAAAGTGTCCAGTTGTTGCACACTTCACTGCCAACAATATAAAGACTGTACTAGTCTTTAATCTCAAATGAATTGAATCATAATGCAAATACGGCATAGACTTCATTGTCTGACAGACATGTCTGAATTCATCAGCTGTACCATAAGTTTTAATAAGCTTGTTAAAATCCAATTTCTCATGGGTTTGTAAATGTCATCCAGGATTATAGTCCAACCAGTGGAAAGTTATAAAAATAAAAATGGAGAGCTCCAAAATCATGTTACTGCAACCCCATCAGGCGACTGTCCTTTAGGTGCATGCAAAATCTGCTCTATTTGGACATTTCATTGGGAGCAGCGAGTCCATTAGGTCTCTTAAAATACAAGGAGCTCTTGGCTGACAGGGAGAACAGATGAGGTCAGATGACCTCCTCAGGCCACGATACTCTAAATCCAACTGGATCAGCACAGGGAAGCCAAAATCACACACAGCGTCAAACATGAGCAAAATATCATCTGGCTTAATTATTCATTCAGAATGAGAGGTGATGGTCTCCTCTGCTCCGCATGCATCTTTGATTTGTTACTTTGCATTTCTGGGCCTAATTATGTTTTCTATTGATAATTTGAAGCTTGTTGTTCTGCGATGGGACGCTTTGTTAAATTGATGGATATTTTGCGAAGGCATATGCCTAATTGTGGGGAAGGAACAAAGGATTGTCTTGATTTAAAATTCAAAAGCTGAACAGTGTGTCTTACACAAGAACTGAAATGTATCTTTTGTTCTGCCACCCACAGGTCTGTTCGTTAAGAAATGTATTAGTTTACAGCAAATATGAATACAATGTGCAGTAGTTATTTTACTCATGAATGATGAGTTCTTTTTGCCATTTTAAGCACTGTTCTTTTGAATTGTTTATACAGATACTGTATATCTCTTTTAAAAGCAGTCATAACACTGCTAAAAAATAAAAGAATCACTGCATTTAGACAATTTTGCAATAATTGTAAATAAATATAATATTCCAATAAATAAATATAAAATAAATACAGATAAAATTAGATAAAACTGCTCGTATAATATTTAATTTGACAGAACACTTGGCCAAACACATTTTAAGGGCATTATTTTGTAGAAATTCCTTTTAAACTTACTCTGAATGAACCAAATATTTTTCAAAGTCCAAATTTTACTTTTCACATTCTTCACTGCTGGCCTTTGTTGTTGAATCACCTTGAGATAATGAGAAGGCACAGATATTCTTCCAGAAATGCCACGCTTTATTGCACTTGTCCCTTTCTGGTTTTATTTAACTCTTCCAGTTTTGAGTACCCGTCACAGACAGTGTAGGATCCCTGTCTTTTACCTTTTTCTGACAATTCTGCTGGGCCTGACAACACATTCTCTACTTGTTTGTGATGTGATTGATATGACATGACATGAGTAGCCCTCATGAGAAGACTTTGGGTTTGGCATGAGAATCAATCATACTTTTAAGTCAACTGTACTGACATCTTTATAAAGCTGAGATATCCTGTAAACTTAAGTCCCCATGTCCTTCTTGTCTTTAATACTAAAATTGTTACTTTTAGCAGGAGATCATAAAAACAGTAAGGATAGAAACAAACAGTGTGGGGCGGATTCACTTAACAGTTACAACAGTTGCAAAAACCTTATCATATTCTCAAACCACCCACTATCCAGTGTGACCAAACACTGAATGTGCGGGAATTGTGCTGAAATGCCATCATCGTCATCAAAGTAAACACGTCTATTTTTCTATGCAAATGAGGGTTATTTTAGAATACTACCAATTTGCTATTAAAGGAACACGCCGACTTTTTGGGACTTTAGCTTATCCCCCAGAGTTAGATAAGTCCATACATACCCTTCTCATCTCCGTGCGTGCTGTAACTCTGTCTGACGCACCCACCGCTAGCCTAGCTTAGCACAAAGACTGGAGTTAAAGGGCTCCAGCTAGCATACTGCTCCCAATAAGTGACAAAATAACGCCAACATTTTCCTATTTACATGTTGTGATTTGTATAGTCACCGCGTGTACAAATAACAAGGTCACATGAGACACAGCCATGTTCTAACCGTATACATACTGGGAACTATATTCTCAGAAGGCGAAGCACTGCTACTTCTGCTGAGTGATACGGTGAATAAGCTAAAGTCCCAAAAAGACGGCATGTTCCTTTAAAAAGTGCATGTTGGAATTAGGGATGTAAATTTACATATATTCCCATAATCGATCATTATTAAAATTAACAATCAATAATCGATTAATCGATTTATCCAAAGTGACGGGCGCTACTAAGTTATGTTACTCAATAACCACTTGCTTGACCAACACAAAAAGAAGCTTGGCTTTACAGTGATTATAGCGAATATGACCGTTCTATACTAAGTATTTGTATGAAATAGCGCCTGCCGAGGCACATGTTAACAGTAGGCTATATATATGATGCTTTTGCGCCACGTTTTGGTTTGTAACGTCGTGAAACATTAGTAAACCATAGTAGATTGCATTCCTTTATTTAGAGCAGGTGGTCTCAAATGAGCCCAAACACAAGACAATGTGTAGATCACGGAGTGACATGACATGCTGCTTGGCTAAAGGAAACTGGATCTCGGGTATGGTGGGTGGGCATAGTGGTTAGGGACGATGTGTAGAGACCAATCGGACACTGTTTTACAGCTGGAACGCGTTTGGATTGGTTTAATGGCTCAGACTGACAGGTACAGCGTGCTCGCTTAATTTTTCCGTATGACCGCACGCACCTCAAACCTACGAACTATAATGATGACCTTTTTATCGATTAAATTATTGACAATTAACCAATCGCCGATTAATCATTTAATCCCTAGTTGGAATAAACTTCACCTGAACAGCAGAATCCATTGCAATCTTCAAGAAGCATCCGAAGACCCACTCTTCTGGGAACACTAGAAGAAAACATCAGAGCAAAACATTTTATGTGAACTTATAATATCCCCGATGACATTAAACTGTGAATCCCAATTTAAGATTTGTTACAGACAGAAATCGTGATCTACAACTCAAATGGAGTTTGACAACATATGGGGTGAAGCATCACTGTTTAAAAATGCCTGTTGAAAAAACACATCACAGCTTTTTGCCTCTTTGTAAGTCAAGGTGCCTTTTTTTCTTAAGAATACCTTTAGGGCTTGCTGCTGGCTTCCAGTCCCTCTGAATTTGTTATGAGGAGTTTAAGATTTAAAGAAGAGCTTGCAGCATTAAATATATGTCTGTAAGCACCCCAATAAAAAGCATGCAAAAAGTTATTTATTATTTACAGGTATTTCAGTTTATAAATGTATAATTTAGGTACTGTAGAATATGGTTATATTGGTAAACCTGAAATGCATAAAACATCATATTATTAAAACCATATCTGTGTAAGCAATTCAAATCTTGTACTGCACGCAATGATTGTTTACTGAAGTACCTTGCCAACTAACTGCACTACCTAAGTGCAATTCCATGAATATTTTAACCAAAGTGTACTTAATTTTCTTTTGTGCAGCAGCTTTTAAACTAAAATGCTTTAGAGACATGGCATTGCACTGTAAAACACGTTTTGTTCAGGGCAGTTTCGTAAGAAAAACGTCACTCTTTTTAGTTAGGTAACCTAAATATATAAGTTTTATTCAACTCAAATACATTATTCAATACAGCTGAATCAATCAGACTACTTTAGGTAACACCAATGAAAGCAATTTTAAGGGTCAGGTCAGGTTGAAGTAGTTGCACAAGGCACAGTCACTTTTTAAAGTATGTGTTAGTAGTAATTGATCGCATTTAAAGGCTTTTCAAAACAGCACCTACATAATTTGGGGTGAAAAATTAAATTTGTTTATTTTGTATACCTTAAAAGAAAATGCATGAATATCAAATATCCTGACTTATATTGATTTATCATAAAGCAAATGTGACCACTGTTGCCTTCAACTCATTTGGTGTCTTCTCTAGATAGGGCATTCGATCCCATGGGAATGTTTCTCGGCGATCCTTGATCATGTTTCAGTGACACAGAATCAATGACTTGTGGCCTTTTCCTCCGTGACCACACAGAGAGCGTGCAGCTTTGCCCTGTCACTGCCCCTTCTCTCTCTCTCTCTCACACACACACACACACACACACACACACACTTATTAGGAGCATCATATTCACTCCGCTCCATTCTGCTGGCTTTTCATCCCAGTTTGTTGTCTAACATGATTATGAACATCATTTCCAAACTGTTCTTGCAAGAGCTCTGACCAAAAACGTTCTTACTTCATTGGTTATTTCTATATTCCACATCTTTTTATTGAAGACTTATAAAAGATACAGCAACTGTAACACAATAAAACAAGGCACTTGACAAGAAAATTCAATCAAGTAGTAGTACACAAAACAGTCAGAGACAAACGCAGTCAAACCCCCTTCATCCCAGCTACATACCAAAAAGAAAAAGAAAAGAAAAATAAACAAGTAAATAAATAATAAATTAGGACACAAGATCAAACCTCTCTCCAGAGCCCTCTAATCAGCAGGTCCTGTCCATTTTATTATCTAGCCTATTATTAAGACCATCAACAATTGCAAGTAAAGGGTTCCAGGTCACATGAAAAGAGCTCAAGGATCCCTTCAGAGCGTATCTCAATTTTTCAAATTGGATGCACTGTAATACCTCTCATATTCTCTACTCATGCGTTGGTGGGGAAGAGTGTTTCCATTTGAGGAGAATGGCACAGGCTAGCAATGTTGTAAGGGTAATAACACGGTCCATTGTAGTAGGTATAATCAGAAATGTGAAGAAACCAAACAGAGCATTTAAGGGGTTAGGGACAGTGTTGGTTTTGAGTGCCTGCAAAAGAGTTTTATAAAATGTCAGAACAATATTACCACCAGGCAAGTCCAAAACATACTGTATATGTACTGTACTGTACATACCGATTCTATGAAATGTTAAAGCGCTCTTTGAGAGTTAGTGGGAAATGGTGATAAGGAATTTATTTAGCCATAATGTGTAGATATCAGCCATCTTTGGCCATGGTCAAGGGTGAAAAACTGATTTCAGAGTCAGGAAGGCGGTTGGGGAAACAGTTTTTTAATAAAATGTCTCAATTGGAAGGTCTTTTACTCAAGTACTGCGTGTATACTTCGTCCACCAATGCAAAAGTCAGAGAGAGAAGGGGGGAATAGACCGTTATTTAGAATTGACATGAGTCAAGGCTTTGTGTAAGCCAAATTGCTTTCTAAATTGAAGCCAAATCTTAGTAATATTAGTTACTATTGGATAAAATGCATTGATTAAGATGCAATATTTGCAATTCCTTGTGGCATAGTTAAAATCATTGCAACTTTCACAGGACGTACTCAAAACTTTAAATGAAAGGGTCTACTCAGGCAAACATGAAAATTATGTCATTATTTACTCCATGTTGTTACAAACCTGCTTGGCTTTCTTTCTTTTGCTGAAAGATTTTCAAGAATATTTCAACTGGTTTTGTACAAACACTGTAAAGGACATGCTGTTAAATTTAAAGTAAAAACATTAACTAAACATAAACTGTAGCAAAAAACTAATTTACATTACTGATAACAAAAACAAAGAAACAAAACTATTTAAATAAAATAGCATCATGCGACGTGTCACGCAAGGACATCTACTGCATTTCACCGTAAATTATACAGTAATTAATAGTATTTACTTGCTAAAACTATAAATGTGCTTGTATTTTACAGTCAAATTACATATAATGCAATTTTAAACCATTTACAGTTTTTCACCTTATATGGTAAGATAACTTACATGTAAACAATTACATTTAGCAGGTTTTTGCTACAGCATCTTTTTAGTGTACGAGTTAATAGGGTCCAATACAACAAATTACACTATTGACTTTCACTGAGAAAACCCCCCAGACATTTTTCAAAAAATCTTCTTGTTATATCTTCTATATATTTCGTTCCACAGAAGAAAGAAACTTGTACAGATTTGGAACGACATGAGTACATAATGACTCAATTTTCATTTTCAGGTGAACTATCAATTTAATGGGCATATAAGCACATGGAGTCAAAGTGACTGATAAGTAAAACATCTTCATGCTTTATTCAGCATAGTGTTATTTACATAATCAGTGGCCAATTGCATCTTCCGATGAATGCAGAAGTGTGCATCCCTCAGAGCAGATAATCAAGCTGCGATGCTACGATGCACAGAAATACCATCCGAGAAACGTCAACTTAAAACTGTGAAATTTCATAATAAGTCACAGAGTACACATCCAGCTTTAAAAATCCCGAGGAATAATTACCTCGGGCAAAATTTCACTCCCTATAGATGAATGTGGAGGGCTAAAAAAAGAATTCTTAGAACAATGCCATTAAAGAATTGTCTAATTGGTGTGTGAAAAGGTCTCCTTGGTCATCTCCATCCACATCATTATGTGGATATTTCAAAACACGGTTGTGCTTTTTTCATTAGGGACCGCGAGTGTGAGCCTAAACAAAGGCGTACCAAAGTCATCCACTGCACTAATTGGTGTTGTTCATTAGCTCCAAGGTTGATACTTTGAGCTCTCTCTTCGAATCTCAGACTGAATCAGAGGATTGCACCCATCAATCAGTTTGATTTACCCTGTTAATTAATCACCATCATTAAAGTTGCTAATTGTGCAAAAAGAACGTACGTAAAGCTTCACTGTGCGTCAAACGACTCTTTGCATTCAAATCATGTTTCATTCACGCACTCGAGGCAGGGGATGTACAAAAATGACTTTCGAACAACCTATTCCTATCCGAAACCAATGTTGAGAGACACCTCTGAATTTGCTTAATTAAACGTTGTTGATTTACACAGACACATCAGTCAATTCTATGTGAACATAAATCAGAAGACACCTCTTAGAAAAGAAAAAGAAAAAAAAAGCTTAATTTAAGGACGTGGAGAGGCGAAGATATTGAGATGCTCGGCCAACCTCTCATTGGAGTAAGTGTACTGTTTATTTTTCACTTGTTGAGAGAAGTTATCAGCGTAAGTGATTGCAATAAACAAAGCTGACATCTTGTTTGGGACTGAATGACAACAGATGTCCGTGATCAATTAGAAGGAGATGCCATGCGATGGTGAATTGGCAGTGGAATTTATCGATATGTGAGTTACAGGCGCTCATCGGATGAGTCAGCTTCTCTCAAGGGAGTGGCGCACGTATCTTTATAGTTTAGGCTTAAAAAGTGTTCCCTCTCCAGGCCTCTTTCCAACTTTTAACATCAAGCAGGGAAAAAACACAGCTTGATGTTCTCTCTGAAATGAGGACAGAATATGGCACTGAATCAATAAAAACGTCGATCCGCTAAAAAGAATCTCCTCCAGTCTCTGAAAATGAAGGAAATAAATACAGTGGATTGAATTTTCCTTTGACGTGTCTAAAAATTGAGAAAGTCTCCAGCGTCTCTGGAGAGCCGGCGTTCTCTCTGAAGCACACACCTTAAGCTTTATTATATCGGTTTATGTCATTACTGAGCAAGGACGGCGTGTAGCCGATGTAAAAACAAGAAGCTCGGTTTTGTCGTAATTGTATTTTCACGCTGCACATTAGCAGTTCATTAGAGCAATTAATGGAGATGTTGTTGATTGCATTTAGTGCAAACATGTCACAACACGCATTAATGAGCAATAACAATCAATTTGAATTAGAAGAACCTGAACTATTAATTTATAATAAAAAAAACTTAGCAGATGCATATATTAGACTATGATTTATAAAATTGGGGGAAAAAACAGGGCTAGGCACATGATTTAAATGCTGTACTTTTATGCAATAAAATTCTTATACATATCTACTAATTATACATTTTAATTTAAATAAATTATAAATCTTTAATAATTTACATATTTACAATGTTTTGAGCTATATATATATTATAATTTTCACACACATAGTTTTGAGCTCAATTAATATGAATTATTATTGCTGAAAGCCATTAAATAGCCTGTTTAATACAGGTTGTCTTTGTGACAACATGCCCTGCTACTGGTTCACTATGTTTCTATACAGAAACTGACTTTCAAAAATAAATAAAAATTCAGCAGTACAAAGTAACGTTTCGAAAGGATCTTGCTCCAGTTCCCCTATTTTAAAACTTGAGTGAAAATTTTAAACTCGACAGGTCAGTGTGTTCTCAGAGAACAGACTGGCTGCTTTAAAAATGTTTTCACAAAGTTCTAAAATGACAGAAAAGTACGCTCTGTGTGTCCTTGTAATTCTTCCTGAAGCATCGTTTTCATATTCTGACGTAGTTGGAACATTTACTGAAAGCAACCACATATTCAATGTCAAAAGAGATGTATTCATGATGTTTTAGTCTATTGGGACCAGCTTTGATTTGATGTTAGAAGAATTCAAGCTCACGTTCAAAATGGTCCTAAAATGGTTTCATTTATTCCATATATTCCATTTCATTGTATGAGTCAAAATTTGTAAGCCAAAGAATTGCACGGCTTTATTCCCATGCTCATGGGACAGAAAACACCTCTGCATATTCTTGCCCTGAGGAAAAGCTGTACGTGTGCATCATTATGCGGCATTTGCTTCATGTGCCATGTACAAAGAGGAACAAAATTCCACACTCCAGCTTTCAGATCTGTTAATGTGATTGGTGAATCCACACCTCCAGGTGAATTGCCTCGCATCTAAAAAAGCCTTTACTTTTCAAGCAGTCGAGTCTCGGAAGTTGTCCAGTGGAAGTTGGGTTTTTAGAGCTCTGCTTCAATGTGCATCAAGCTTTATAGAGCTCCAGAGTAATTAAAGTGTAGGTTGTCGATTTCTCAAGATTATCTCCGTTCAGTGAGCTGCAACCTAAACGACTCTGTTGGCAATACTGAGGAAAGACTCAAAAGAACAATAGCGAAAGTGAAGTCATGACTCATGGGCAAGAAACACAATGATTCACACTGTGTGAACTGCATTATATTGCAAACAGTATATTGCCACAGGACTACTGGACTGTACATACACTGTTTTCCAATATAACAGCAGGTTTCCTTAATTATCATGATTGTCATAAAGGGATAGTTCAGCCCAAAATGAAAACGTTCCTTTCAGTTTTAAATTATATCTAAACAAACAGGTGAGTTGCCCAGCTGTGATGTTTATTTCAATCTGAAGTTTAAAAGCAGTCATCCCACAACCCAGAATGAAGAAGCCAGAGAGAAATCAAGCATGCTTCGCCCCTGGCCATTGCTGCCAACCACCTCTAGAGCAGTGCAACAATGTAAACGTGAATCCACCGCAGTGGCTTTCCCAGGAGCTCATAATGATATCTATAAAGCACAACAGGAGTTGACACATGGAGCCTCTCAACACTCTTCAAAGCAATGACTCACCAGCTTTTATTTAGAGTAGAT
This sequence comes from Leuciscus leuciscus, assembly GCF_965113295.1. NCBI lineage: Eukaryota > Metazoa > Chordata > Actinopteri > Cypriniformes > Leuciscidae > Leuciscus > Leuciscus leuciscus. The sequence goes on from NC_138735.1 coordinate 22,233,838, forward strand.
ATGCAAATCAGATGCCGCAGCCATCACCACGTTCTCTCCTGAACCCTTGACAGAGCATTAATCACCCCATCCTCGAAACGTCGCCCGCCGCCCATCGTAACGTCACAGACACCTGGAGATCAGTTCATTGTCTTCTTGCTGTAATGCCAAAGAATGTGTTAAGTACGTCTACAGGCTGGTGTGGTTGGACAGAAGAACATGATGCATCATGTGCAACTGCTGTTTTCAATATAAAGACGCATTTCAGTTGAAAAAAAAAGTTTCACAGTACGACTGTCAGAATATTGCACAATTATGTTATAATAAGCCAAGAACAGGAGCCGAATTAAGATGCAATTAAGTTGTGCTGGAATTATCTTATTGTGGGATGAGAACAGATGAAACTCAATAAGCCCAATTTCTGAGCTGGGGGTGTGTCAATTAAAGATTCATGGTGGAAATTTGTATTGCTCATAATAAGCTGTAATTGTGAATGTTAAATGTTCAATTTATTTTGATGAAGAATTGCAAACCAGTTTAGTGATAATTTACTTTGATAAAGAATAGAATCTCCGTGAACCCATGTGAAAAAAAGCAGAAACAATCGATATCATATGTAATTATGCATATGTAAAATAACATGATCATCAACATTAAACATCATATAAATCAAAACTGCCTAACGTTACTGAATGAAATGTCGACTTAGGACAAACTATAGGTAAGTGCAAGCTTTGGGGGTGTTGATGGACTCGATCTACTCTATGTTTTCATCATCATTCTGAATCCGATCCAGAAATAGTCTTTGATTTTCTCAGTTTTTTGCTCAAAATATAACTTTTTTTTATGAAACTTACCCACAACCAAGTGTTGATAAGAAAAGTATGCATGAAGTATGCAGTATGCATGAAGCTGGATTTTTTTGTTCTTTTCTGTTCTTTTGATATATTGCATGTTCAGATATTCATACAACAAAAATATTCTGGGGTCCATGAAACTTTTGTAGAAATTATCAAAAATGCTGGCGCTGTCTGGCAATTCTTTTCAAAAAACGCTGGCGGGGAAAGAGTTAAGTAAATTTAAATTTGAAATAAATGGTGTTCTTTTGAACTTTCTATTCACCAAAGAATCCTGTTATCATGGCACAAAAATGTATCAGGGTTTCCACAAAATTATTAGACAGCACAGCTGTTTTCAACATTGATAATAATAAGGAATGTTTCTTAAGCAGCAAATCAGAATATTACAATGATTTCTGAAGAGTGGAGTAATGGCAGCTGAAAATTAAGCTTTGCATCACAGGAATTAATTACATTTTAAAATATATTAAAATAGAAAACATAAGTATTTTTGATCAAATGCAGCCTCTGTGAGCAAAAGAGACTTATAATGCAAAGACATAAAAACATGGCTTAAATGTACAAATTACTTTTTGGGGTGACTGTATTAAATGACATGATTATTCAAAACATATTAACAAATTATCGAGCACTAAATTTATCATGTTGCCTGGGGTAATTGAAGCAGTGGTGAATTTATGTATCCCTCAAAGATTTCACTGCACCTTTTTTGTTATGGGTTTACAGAATCATAAGGTCATTTGCAGCAGTGGAGACAGCCCGAGACCTTCTCAGCGCTTGATGTTATCTTCCTGCCATATCTGGGATGACAATATTTAAGTGAATTTTTCTAAACTTGAGATTAATTTTGTTGGAAGCCAATTAAAAACAGAACCATGGCAGGGGTCAATTTGCTGTTCATCCAAAACTCTTCTTTAGCACACACCATTTCAACAGAAAAATCTGATTTGAGACATATTCCAAATTATCCCTTGTTTTAATAGCAGGTCTGCTGGCAGCTGACAGCTCTTTAGTCTCTAACTGCACCAAGAGGTTTAAACTTTTCCCAAGCACAAATTGTATGGGCTTTGACCATCATTTAAAGCAGGAACAAACAAGTGCAGCCAGGCTGGAGACTTTTTAATGAGAGGCATTCAGTCACATTAATAAATTATACATTTATATTCCTAAATTCTATTATTAAACTACATTTTTACATTTTCTGAAAAGAAAAAAAAGCCACAATCAAGGTTAGTTGTTACATAAACTCTCTGCAACAAGCAGCATAATTTGTAGCTTAATCATATGAGCAACAGTAAAAGTGATGCTTTCTATTTAATACATACTGTATATTGCATCTCCCATTCTTTGAGAGAGAGCTTTTGACACTTTTTAAATCAATTATCACTGCAAACAGGAAACCACAGCTAATTAAATAATGTGTGATCTTCAACTATTTTTAGATATAAAGGTGAGGCATTAAATATTCCACAAAAGTGAAGCTCACAGCACCTGATTTCTGTTTTTAGCTCTTTAATCTAATTTTGAAAAATAAAGTTGAAGGTGTCATTTGCATAACAGGATGTCTTGCGTACACATAATCTAAATTATTTATGGCAAACCAGAGTGGTACTGGATTTTACACAGTTCGGAAGCTTTCATGCTCAATGAAACAGACGGTTCAGCAAGTTAGCAAATGTGGCGGCTTGTCTCGGCCAAGAGCATTACACCTTACATTAATCACTGCCAGCAACTGATCTGGAATATTTGGTGCCAGAATATCACAGGTGACGTGGATGTGCGACAATAACGCTTGGCAGCCACTGGAGATAATTGCCACATTGTGTGAGCGATTTGACTACTGACTTCTGAACTCTGACTGACATTGACTGTGTTTGTACATCAAGAAACTGAAAGTCGTTCAGGGGGATTCTTTCTACGTACTCAGGAGCACATAATAGCGTTTACGTGCAGGCAGGTGCGTGCCTGGCATGTTGGAGAGCACAGCACAAAGAAATTGAAAAAGGTCAGGCTTGTCACATAGAACTGCGTTTGCAGGGGTGTCGCCAGTCCATGAAGCCAAACTCCAGCTGTGTGGGAGTTCTGTGAAAAATATGCTGTTTAATTAGCTCTGTAAGTGTGTTAAAATAGATCACTCGCTGTAAAGGGTTAAAATTCTTTGGGCTCAACTCCATAGAGGCTTCTGCCTTAAAATTAGCTGCTGATGAGGTATCAACAGTCTTTCACACTTTGATTTTTTTTTCTTTTTTTCTGATGTTAGTCACTTTCAAGTCATCACATAAATTAACAGATGGTCTAACAAGTGTTGAAATACTGCACTTTTCAAACACTCAAAGGTTGTTTATACATGAAAAGAGTTTTTTTTCTTTTTTTTTTCTGTATGACTTAATGAAAAGTCGCAATCAAACTGTCTCCATACTTGATGCAGCTTTGCACAAATTTGGATGTAGAGTGTAGGGTGAACGTCACTTGGTAAGCGGCCCCATGGGATACGAGAACCGCTGTAATGGCCTCAGAACATCTCTCAAAAGGCTAATTTGTCACTTGTCAAATGCAGATTTGGTGAGAAGTCATTTCTTTCAGATTTAACTGTTCCCAGCGGTCGTACTCTGTCAGTTCACATAGTGTCAGAAGAGGGTGTGCTGACGACCAATTAGATGTTTAAAACTCTCAAACCGCCCAACCTCTCAATTAGATCCATTGAGTTAAAATGACATCTTCGCATAATTGCGCACAACTCAATCAGATATTTTTGCCCACTAACAAGACGCTAACTAAGTGTTTAATATCAGGAGTCAGCAACTAAAATGGTCGCTAACTTCTTTAGAGGTACATGGGACATTGCAGCAAATACTATTTTTGCATTCTCAGTTTCTCTTTTTTTTTTTAATAGAGAAGAGTGAAAGACATTAAAGGGATAGTTCACTTAGAAATAAAATTTTGGTATGTTTTAGCTTACCTCAAGGGCATCCAAGATGTAGGTTTCTTTTTTTCCGCAGTAGTTTCAATTTTGATATTTTTAGGTAAAACCGTTCTTGTCTGTCAGTCATATAATGCAGGTCTATGGTCACTGTCTCAAAGAGCATGCACAGAGTCCAAATTAAAACAATTCCCCGTCGTCCAAATTAAACAATTCCCCATCGTTAGTACACATTGATGGCCTAAGACACGAAACGAGCGGTTTGTGTGAGAAAACGAACAGTATTTATATCGTTTTTACCTCTTGTACACAGCCACGTCCAAGTGATCTGAGAGCGCGGGCGGGTATAGATATATACAATAGAAGTCGCCTTGGCTACGGCAGTTCCTTATGTACCCTAATATAACAGCTTCGAAATAATTTAGATGGTAAACGAACTCGTAGTAGGGTGAATCATCCCGATAGCAAAGCAGGGGGGACTCCGCAGGCAAAGCCAGCAATGCAGGTTTGAGATGTGGTGCCCCGCCAAATCTCGTGAGAATCACGACTTGCTTTGCTGCACGACGTCACATACATCAACAACATATGAAGCAGCCTCTATGGAAGACACTAGCACGCATTTCAGACGTGAATCATGGCAGAGTCGACGAAGAAAACGAAGAAAGCACGGTCGGAAGAGTGGAGAGACGGCTCTGCGTGAGTGGTATTCACGACAGTAACGTTAAATACAAGTACTCTACAGCGACTCTAAGGGTCGCTGTTTGAGAAAAACGGAAACTGCATAGTGTGCCTTTAATAGTTTTGTTGCAATCAATTATTAATGGTATTCTAAGAAAAAAACTTTCAGATATTTCACACAATATTTTTTATTGGTGATTGTTTGGCACAAATACGTTCTTTTCTCAGGGTTTGTTTGGTTAGCATAGTCAGTTTAGCCCTATGGTTTAGCCCCTGGTGTTAGATGCTGTAACTACATCACTGTTTAATTACATTTCATTGGTCAAATTACAACCTGGTCATACTCCAATTAAAGAGCAATTAATAAAGAGAGCTTATGACCTCCTGCCTGGATCTTTGGTTCAACACGTTTGGCACTTCAAAGGGAATTTCTGTGGGCTCTGTTCCCAGAGGCAAACACCGAATATTTGCATGCATGATATTTCCATTTTGTCTTGCACTCTGGCTGAGATTATGAGAATATAAAAAGAATTTAGCCCTGAGCTTTTTGACAAGTTTGGGTAATAATAGTCTGATTTCTCAGGTTTATTGACACTGTGGAGATTAGTCAGAGTGTTTGAGAACAGAGAAAAGTGGGAAAAAAGGGACAATTTGTCTTGTAGCTAAAATATTGAGCTTGGTGAATGATGTCACTGTTTTTTTAATGAGGCCTTGAATGGTGGAGGGGTTGGGGATGACCTCTGTGATTAATGCGGCTTGCCTTTATAGTTAGTCCAGGCCACAGCATGAAAGCGTATGACTTCCTGCTGTAGCAGCATGTCCTAGATGGATGAAAAAATGCTAGAAAAACCTTGGAATGTAATTTCAAGGACGCAAGCTCGCATGCTGGGATTTTATAGGATACCAGCCAGATCGTGCAGAATGTTAGCCATGGCAAATGTGGCCAGAGTCTCTTCCATCTCATATCTGATCATGTGAGAATACCCTACGAAACACGCAACATCACATCATCATGTGAGAGAAGACCGGAGCTATGTATTGAAATGGTTATCAGTCTTTCTTATGAAGGATTCAGATGTTATTTTAATTTTTCCAGAGTGGTTTTATATGGAAAACCATTTTATATAAAGTAAATAAATGTATAGGGTAACCTCTTATCACAAAGGAAAAGATAGCCTAATGCTTTATTATATCATTCGTATCATTATTATATCATCATCATATCATTTTAGTTAACAAATGAATGAACGTGGTGCTCATCTTTGACCAAACAACAGATTTAAGCTAAGTAAGTGCAATCAGCTTGTTTTCTAAATTTATATTCTGGGAACTGTGGAAATTTGTGGTATTTTGGGGGAATTTTTGGAAAAGGTTACTACTAAATCAAGGTTACTACAAATATTCAGAAACATGTTTTAACCATGTGGTCAAAAATTATGTCACTCCCTTAAATACTGTATGATGTCAGAAATATCAAAACAATATTTTAAAGAGGAAATCTCAAGTGTTCTAAAAAAGCTAATTTCCTATGTATAACCCATTAACATTCATTGGTTGTGAATGGACACATCTTGATAAAAACTTTTCAGACTTTTCTCTCATTACACAAATGTGACCCTTCAATCCAGTGCATTATTTCTATTAAATAAATGGGATTTATTCAGGAAAATATTAACAGAACAAATTTCAGGGTAAATTGTTTCTTATAACAAATTTCTGTATAAATGGTTTGTATAGCCTAACCATTCTTATGTAAATTGTCACATTCAATTCAATGCAACAATGCATTCATAAGCAACTTAGACAAAAAATTAAATCATTGCTCATGTTCATGTTTGATGGCCAAGTGTTTGTAATGTGACTCTTTATTAAAAACATTATTTTTGTGACACCTTGAACCGGCTGCTCCAATGAATCCCCTAAGTCGACGGGACAAATATGATTCAGTGGGAAATCACGGTCTGTGGACTTCCTGACACAGTTTTCCCTCCATGTGATTCCATATAATTGGATGTCCCAGGCAAAGTGGGTCAGTTTAATTTATATAACACTAGACTAAAAATACAAGAACACGTCCAACTGAGCGTCTTTCTTTATATGGTCACTTGGATTAAGTCAGACGGGCATGAAATCATTGCCCTTTTGTTAGCTTCCCTTCTCTGCCCATCATGCCCTCTGTTTGTGACAGGTCAACAGCAATCTCCCTGAGAAGTGGATGGCCAACACAACAACGCTTTACCTTCCATTTAGGAAATGTCGGTCCCTCCCGTTTCATGATTCATGGATCACCGAAGGTGCAACCAGTCACAAAGTGTTACAGGGAGAGCCTGATCACTCCCACCACTGACACAACAACAGCGTGACCTTCAGGTCCATGTGCATTCTCAAAACTGATCATGCTCTGCTGCGGAAATATTACTTAACTTTAAGGCCATGATACATCCAATAAAATAACGCTCGGAAAGCCTTAGGGAAATTTAACAGTGATTCGTCGTCACATCTTGGTGACTCAAAGAGTGCAATAACAAAATAAATTCACTAAACAAAACACATGCGTGCTCCGATTACAAAACAAGCACTCAATAACCCTTCACGATAACCAACTTCTTTGCGTGCGTCATCAAACAACCAGCAGTGATGGAAACTGCTGGAACAACAGAACATGGGACTTCACACGAAGACCTAAACAAAAACTGTTTGCGACTGTTAATATTGCGCTCACCTCATTAAAATTCTCACAGTCACACTACTTGCAGGCAAACACGAGAGCGTCATTCCTATTCTCATTTCCATAGCTGTCAGAAGCTTCACTTTCACAAGAAGCCTTCAATACCGGGTGTAATTAGTGATGCCCAAAATAAAACGGTGCCATTTGGTGATCTGTTGACATTGTTAAATCCAGAATCACAGCTTTGGGTGCTGTAACAAGATTCTTCACATACCTGTAAGCTATCTATAGTAAACGATTAGATGGATGCTGTGTAGCTTTGGGCTTCTCATCAAACAAATGGTATGTGATGCTTTGTTTGTTGTTTTATCATATGAAAATTCTTAACTATGCAAACCAGATGTCGGACATAATTAGGCTTTATTTTCACACAGAGCATGTATGATCAGGCCCTTATTGTCAGGAAATTGCTCCTGCTGTGACATGAATTTTATTTCAAAGGCTCTATATCGGGCAACTTAATTAATTTATTGCAACTAGCTGCGATCCGTAACTACATCAATTGTCCTGAGCGCGTTTCACACAGAGCTCTTCAAACTGAGAAAGCCCTTGTGGCTTAAGCTTTTTCACTCTAAATATATATTGCCTGAATAGCTATACATAGGTCTGACAAAACAATGGGAATCAAGGCACTCTATTGTTGACATGCATGTCAGCATGAATTCACATCATAATACTCTGACATCAGCTTTCTCCTGATTTTTCCTGCAATAGTCTCCCACATAACTGCATTGTCAAAAAAATAAGAAATTTGAAAGGAATACATAAGGGATAATCCACAGCTAGAGGTGTATTAAACTATTTTAATGCACAACGTGGAGGCGAAGAACCACCCGTTGCGAAGTGAATAAGGTTAGTTGCGAAGCGGAGTGCATTCAAATTGTTTAATGCACAGCTAGCAGTGGATTATCCTGCTTATACCGTGGTCATTTACTAAGTTAACAACAAGTTAAAGCTGTTGATGTTGCAGTGCAATATTTGCCTGGATGGGTGAAAATCAGGGTTATTTTCGTCAGTTACAACTCCTTAGGTCTATTCTGACCGCTTTAAATGACACCGATAGGGATAACGTAGGGCGATAATTTGTTAATTTGATAATTTATTTGAATTAATTGTTGAGAAAAAGAGAGAGAGAGAGAGAGAGAGAGAGAGATGTGTGCGTGTGTGTGAATTACCTCCGTCTGCAGCATTTTCCTACTAATAGAAATAGACCCTTTTCACAGACTGTGTTTTAACAGTCATCAACATCATAAATACTGCAAGGTTTAATTTTTTTTTTGTTTTTTTGTTTTTTTAAATGTAGGCTATGTCCATAAACACTATACTTTAAACTTTGCATCAAATTGACATCTTTCTCTCTTCTAACAAACGGTATAAATCACTCTCAATTTGTTTCCTCTCTTTTAAAAGTTTTGAAAACACTATTGTGGAGTTTTTTCTTTTGCTATTTGACCAAATGGGAACACAAAAAATATATTTGATACAGTCTCTCATTCACCACTACAGAAGTTGACCCAACTATGACGACTTCCGCTTCTGAGAAACCCGGAAATGTGAAAAGGGTCCATCATGAACCTACTTTTATGCAAACGTAACAACAGCAATTTTACCCCTTGTTGATGAAAAATATAATGTAACGTTAGCGATTCAGTATCAAAGGTATTTTATTACTAAAAGTCACGGGCCGCGTTAATAACAAGCTTCTGCTCCATCATGTTTCTATGTGTGCAGGCTGTGTACAAAAAAATCTCTGTGTGTGTGTGCGCGCGCTTAAAGCCGGGGACACCTATAAATGAAAGAAGGAGCGCATTAATATAGAAAGTCAAGTATATTTGTATAGCGCTTTTCACAATACAGATTGTATCAAAGCAGCTTCACAGTATTAAATTAAAATAATACAACAAGGTTTGTTTCTAGTAGAATTTATTGATTGATAAAATTAAATTAAATATCCCCAAAATATCCCCAACTGAAAGGTGATTAACTGACTGGAACTACTTGTGCATTGAACAGTTTTATTTTAAACTGTTTTTAATTTCATCACACAACGCGATTAATGAAGTAAGTTACTATAGCCCCTTTCACACAGCGCTTTGAACCCGGCAAATTGCCAGAGCGCCTTCTGTGTGAACGCAAACTCGACCCGGGATTTATGCCGGGATCGATGCCGGGTCGGGACCTAGTAACATTGCCGTGTTCAGTCCCGGAACGCGCGCTGTGTGAACAAAAGCCGTAATAATGCCGTGTCATAGTGATGACGCTGAAGCGCGGGATCGTTCGCCAGCTGTGAAACGGTACGTAAAGCGCAATTTTATGATCGAATCAGAGAAAAAAATGCACAAGCGTGGTTTCTAGAGAGAGAGATCGCAGCTCATAAGCAAACTTAAGACGCTGCTGAGATTACAAGTCACATCGATGTCACGTGTCTTTACGGCATTTTTACGGGTTGTGTGTGAACGCACTCTCTGATTCCGGAAAATCACTGGCAGTGTGAATGAACCAAAATCAAACGAACCCGGGTCAAATCCCGGGTCACTTTATCCGTGTATTTTCCTGAATCTCTGTGTGAAAGGGGCTAATCATGGACATTTTTTACTCATTAAGTTACTAATATTTCACTGGGGCGCTCGCCCGTGCCTGGTGCCTCAGTAAAAAAAGGGTCTAGCGACGCCCCTGCTTAGAATAATTTGTTTGTGAATCGTTATCGGACTAATTTACACAGGACAGGTGCATGTTTTCCCGTGCTGTTAGCGAGGAAGAGAGCCGTTTGAAAGTGGTAAACAGAGAAAACAGGGACCTGCCTCATGCCAAAAATTATGTAAATGCAAGTTATGAGCACTGCATTTACTCGAATTTATGTTTTAATATGAACTCGAGAATTTATGTTTTAATAGTTCTGCGTGCCATGAACGCATCAGGATTGGCACTCGGCGCAACCTAGCTGCTACTTATTTCCACTCTGCAACCCACCACCAGAGGTGAGTGCAGTGGCGGTTCTAGAGGGGGGGCCGGGGGGGCCAGTGCCCCCGTGTCACCAAGCTTGGCCCCCCCTCTGGCCCCCCTAAATTTGGAATCGTAAAATCACACCAAACAACTGCGCATTTTATCAGTTGCGGTGCCTTCATCTATAGGCTACACTGCAGCACGACGTATATTCACATCAAATGTTAACGCAGAGGAACGGGACACTGCAGTTCACAAAAGTTCATTATTTGCATGTGCTTTAAAGCCTTGCCGGTTAAACATGTCATTCGCTGCTGATGCGCTGTTCAAATATGCGCTTTACTGAGCGCGTACACTCGACGCGCACATGCACTAAAAGCCTGTTACTGGACTAAGTTATCTTTTGAGTCTTATATTGCGCTAATACTGTCCAATACAGACAATGTTTACATAAACAAAGTTGGTTATGTCTAAAGTGAAAGTAAACAGAGAAAATTAATTAAAATCTGCTTGTCATATGCGTGTATATTAGACGCGTCGCGTGCAGTTCTTAAAGAGACAGTAGCCCTAATAATAAACATGCTGCCGCTTGTCCTTAAAGAGATAGTTCACCCAAAACCAAACAGTTGCTGGTCACCATTGACTTCCATACATAGTAGGAAAAATATATACTATGGAAGTCACAGGGGTACATCAACTGTTTGGTTACTCACATTCTTTCAAATAACGTTTATTTTCAACAGAAGAAAGAAACTTATTCAGGTTTAAAACAACTTAAGAGAGTAAATTATGACTTTTGGGGGGGAGAACTATCCCTTTAATGTTAATAAAACAACAAAACACACAGAGGAAATCATTCACTGCTCTTGACTGAGAACTTTAAGTCTGTTGTGTTTTATTTTCATATGTGTTCATTTAATTACTTTCTTCAATTCTACTGTTAAATACACCTATAGCTGAAAAAATAAAGCACTGTTTATTTCATTTGTATATTAAGTTGTGTATGTGTAATATGTATCTCTGTTCTTAATTTTTATAACAAAGAAAATAGTGACAAAGATTTTTATCTTCGCCACTTTGGCCTAAATGTCTGCCATTCTTTTTTATTTTATATTTTGTTACCTATATTTTGTTACCTATAAGGCTTTGCTTTTAAAATAGGGACATTAGTTTGGCTGTAATGCTCAATCACATGCAAAATAGTAAAACCAACATGAAATAAGAATCGTGATAAAATCGTGATTTTCCAAAAAAAAAAAAAAAAATTGTGATATGATATTATTGCCAAATCGCCCACCCCAGGTGTAAAAAAGTGCCTAGATGTGCTTAGATGCTAAAAATGTGTTATTATTGATCATTATATCACACTACAATTAAACATAATGAAACATTCATTTGAATTGAAATTGTTTTATTAGCTTAGCTAATATAATTTATTAGCTTTTTCTAGAGATTGCAGTCATGCATGACATGGTGAAAAATGACTTGAAATAATACTGAAAATAGGTTAAGATGAATGTTAAAGGTGTGCCCCCTAAAAGCACAAGTGGCCCCTGCCTGGCCCCCCCAGTTACTGTGGTCTAGAACCGCCACTGGGTGAGTGTGATATTTCTATAGAAATTTCTCATTAAAAAAGTCGTTGAAATTGAGCTAACGTTACTTACATTTAAGTCAGTAACTTATATCGACAGTTGCTTCGACTCTTTGCAGCGCCGACGAACATAGTTCCAAACAAAACTACAGCAGAACTGACCGTTGCCTCTCCGAACAACACTGCGTCAAAATTCGTAGTAGCCTATGTTGAAGTGAGTATTTCAAAGATACCCGGATGATATTTTTACTCTTAGAATCCGAAGTGCAGAATTGCACACGCTAATTGCTAACATTGCCTTTTAGTATGAATTTGTGAGCCTTACAGTTGTCTATAAGCTAGTGTGCTCCAAAACAAAAGCATTTAGAAGATATAGCCTAGGTATTCAAAACTTACAGTCTCTCACTTCAATGATTTTGATGACATCACTCTGCACTTTGAACAAATCGGTTTTGTCAATGATTCAATGCACCATCACTCACTCTGCCACCTACTGGCAGAACGATGTCTAACCACTGCCAGCAACCAATGGTCTCTACGATCAACTTACCTCACGATGCTTTTGTGAAATGCAGCCAAGACCACTTAGTGATACAAACAATGTGAAGTTTGTCTAAATACCTAATTAGCCAAATCGAATTCTAGCATACTAACTAATTGATGAATAAAAAAATGACTTAAACTTATGTTTATGAATAAATATATATATATTTTTTTATTCTAGTGAACTATTCTTTTAAAACTAGTATTTAGCATGAAATATTCCTACAGTGTGTCTTGCATGCACTTACTCATTTAGCAAGGATGCTACAGTGGATGCTGATTAACATTTAAATTGATTAGGAAGTAAATAAGCATGCATTTCCCTTGCAGTGTCTTATTTTGCATGTCTGTGAAAATGAAAAATTAATTAGTTTGTTTGTAAGGCCAGAATGAAATTAATGTCACTTAAAAGAAGTTACTTTGCCAGATTACGTCAAACAATTCTCAGGGGAATCTCAGTATTCAAGAGAGATAAAAGAATATCCTTAACCTTGAATCAGCACACTTGTAGCACATTGGAATTGTCTCAAAAAGGAAGTGTTTTTTTCTTCTTCTCCAGACCCTCTCAACGCCTTGGAGGGAAGAGTCTCTTCTCTTTGTCAAGGATCTTCCTGTTTATTCTCTATTTGATTATGACACAGACCGATAACCTTTTTGAGCTGGAGCGCAGCTGCTTCACAAGCCGTGAGAGTTGAATCAATTAGCTACGGCCCCACTGATAGAAGTGTTATTCACAGTACTGTTGCCCTCTGAGTCTCTGGGGATACAGCAGTCAAAAGTACATACCCCCAGTCTAAGAGGAAAATGAGACTTGGTCTTCATGCTGATGAGGAGAGGAGCTCACAGAAAACACATAAGAGGATATCGAATGTCTCGCCAGCCCTCCTGGACCACATAGGGGGTGGTTCTTCAAAGCACTTCTGTTCTGTCCTGTGACTGAAATAATTACCTGCTGAATGAGTAGACTGAATGAAAGCAACACTGGCACTCAATGGAGAGATGCACACAGGACATGTTCAGGGAAACGGCTGTCAGAAGAAAAGTTTGTGCTGAATGGAGCTACTCTTGATCCTGTTTATCATGAAACATTGTCAACTAATATTAAGAAACTTAAAAATGTTCGGTTTTGTTAACTTGATTAGCCATGGGACTGACAGCAGAGAGTAAATGGATGGAAGCTGTATGGGGAAATATTAACAAGTACTGCTTGTCTAATTTCCAACCCTTATTTTATTCGGTAGCATCTTGTAACTATTTTAAATAACCACTTTGTGCCATGTTCAAACCTATTTTTTACAGTCTATGGTTCAAACACACTAACTTAAATTGAAACAATGGTGCCACCAAGTGGATAACAACTGAACAGTTCTCAAAATGTTTTCTGAACTGGAAGTAAATCCCAGTGAAAAATAAAACATAATACAGCAATATTTTATGGCTTTATTAGATACACTGCCTGGGCAAAAAAATAAAAATAAATAAATTGGATTTAAATAGGCAAATGCTTAAGAGTCTATGATTGGATCATTATTGCAGTGATTATGTTTCTAGTTATTTGTGCAACAGTTCTTCTAACCCTAATTTAGTAGATTTTCATTTCTTAAACAACCATGTTGGAAGACACATCATGACCATATTCCAGGATGACAATGTCAAGATTTATCAGGCTCAAATTGTGAAAGAATGGTTGGGAGGGAGCATGAAGAATCATTTTCACACATGAAGTGCTAGAGGAGACTTTACAGAGTGCTTGACTCTTGCATCCTCAATACAAGATCTTGACCAAAAGTTGATGCATCTCTTGATGGAAATAACATTACAACATTTATTTCCATCAAGAGGTGCGTCAAATTTTGGTCAAGATCTTGTATTGACGGTGCAAAAGTCCAGCACTCTGTAAAGTCTCCTCCTCCTATATGTATATATATATATATATGTATGTATGTATATATGTATGTGTATATATATATATATATATATATATATATATATATATATATATATATATATATATATATACTGTATATGTGTGTGTGTGTATTATATGTATAGTAGTATGGAATCTATTAAATACCTGTTTTATGAAACAAAAAATGAAACATTACATAAAAGCAATTAAATAAACAAATAAAAATAGCACAGAACTGTGGTAAGCTTCAATAGATTACTGTTAAATTATTATATATTAATTAAATTACCATAAATATATTTATATTATTATAAATATTATAATTATTTATAATCATCAATCATTTAATTGTTTTATATTTTTTCCTGTTTTTGAAAAAATGATAGCGAACCTGCATATAAAAATATGACCTTCGCTAGACGGATCAAATTCAAGTAGTAAATGTTTTCAGAACTACACAAAACTAATACAAAAATCAGCTTAGGTCTTTGTTTTGCATAGCCTAAAAGGGTTAAACCTATGTTTGAAATCATGTTTGCAAACTTAATTTAATGAACAAAATTCTAATAAATATAAAAAGACGTCACGTGAAATTAAAATATCTTTACTTTATTTTTAAAATATAACGGTGCATGGTTGTTTTTAATAGTATGAAAAGGAAAATTAATACAAATAGCTACAAACGCCTTACACTTCACTGTCATGTCTAAAGTTTAGGGCTGATAAATGGGGATCAGATGAGAAATCTACGTTACTATCCCAACTTAACTGTATTGTTGTCTCTTTCAGCAAGCCTTTGTGATCCACCACAATGAGGAAGCAAGATGAAGAGCACTCAGAGATACTCAGCAGTGGGTTCACAGTGATGGTGCTATAGCCTGCTCAGCCAATCACACTCTCGTATGTAAATTAGGTAGGAGGGCATGTTTTGCTGATTGGTCCTCCCCACACTTGCCACTGCCCTCATCAACAGACTCTTCCTTGTTGTTGTTGTGCCATCATAGAGGTCCTGTGTGTGTGCGCAGGGAGGGGCCGAGAGGAAGAGAAGAGCGAGTGGGCGGGATCTAGACACAGGCTGGAGTAGAGCATCCCTGACCGAGGCTCGGCTAACGGCTAGAAAAGCGCCTCCAGACTGATGCTGAGTCAGGTACAGGTGGAGTCACATCCTGTTTGGCTTGGACCCTCCAGAAATCATGGAGGAGCTGGAACATACCTGTCCACTGCCACGAACGGTGAGATATATGCGTTTTGTTGTCGTCGAGGGGCATCCGTGAAACGTTGAGGAGAGGCTGGATCACTTTTTCTTTGTTTTCATCTGTCCTTTTTATTGTCCTGCTGTCTGGGTGACGCTGAGCTTGTGAAACTGCAGTTAAAGTGAGATGTTTTGTACTGAATGTGTGTGTGTGTGTTTGTGCTAATGCCATGTCATAATGCTGCTATCAGCTCTTTTAATCCTTTGCATCTACCAGATGTTGTTTTTAAGTGAGAGAGCCAACACATTGGTTGGATGCTGCAGGGCTAATGTTACAGACACCATCCAGATTGCATTTATCTGCAGGTTGCCCTTTTGTGATGTTGCTCCTCCTCTTCACCTTGTATAGAATTCTGGGAAAGGTACCCAGCATCCTTCGAAACACCATCTCCGTTGCTATGGGAATGAATCATGCATTGCTCCATGGAGATTTTTCCTCCATATCACACCTACATTGCATATCTTCATTGTAAAATGTAAATGCATATGTACCGGCTGTTTCCTGTTGACCGGCAGGAATAAGCTCTCACTGGGTATTTCCTGAAAGGACAGATGGCCACCATTGTCCCAAAGGTCCCAAAAGCCAATGGAAGGTTAAAAACGAAAATATTCTTTAACATTTCTGTAATGTGTTTGACCAGTATTTATTTAAGCAGCATCTGGTGGCTCCGCCCACATTTATGGAAACAGATCGGGGCTAGTTGTCACAATAGAAGGTTGACTTTAGGATAATATCTCTGTAACTACAAAGTTTTAAGTCAAAGGCCACTATATACTTGATATCTCCTGATTTCATAAATATTTTTTTTTCTGTAGAAAAGGTTTTGTATTGGTTTCAAACACCAAGTTCAAAATGGTCTTAAATTATAATAATGCAAAATTTTTTTTTGAAATTTACTGAGTAAACAAGTGAACTCCGAAAACCACAATTTAATGGTTTGATATTTTTTGTTACCTTTTTCATTTTGTTGTTTCATGATGTTTATTTTACTCTTTAAATTAAGCAAAAACCATAATAGAATACATTATATAAAATATAAAATAAAATAAATGATGTATAATATAATATATAAAATACAATATAATGTAAGACTTGAAGTGGATGATGTTTTTATTGGGCAAAACCCCACTGCCTAATATATCAAAGTAAAATGCATTTATAATATAATATTATTAATATAATACAGACTTGAAGTGGTCAATGTTTTTATTAAACAAAAACCCATTAAATATAACATTGTTTCAAAAGATCAAATTCAAATCTGTCTTAAATTAGAATACTTAAAAAAATGTTTTTGCTAGTTTATATTATTAAATAGTTTGCTAGATGTTGGGTAAAAAAGTGAGCACAATAAAACCACATTTCAATAATTTGATATTTTTGTATGTTACCGTTTTCTTTCTTTTTTCATGAATTATTATTAAATATTATATATGTATATGCTCCAGCTATTAACATAATACAGACTTGAAGTGGACAGTGTTTTTAACAAGATAATATTTCATATTTTTAAAATTCTTTACATATCGAAATAGATTTTAGCCTATTTCAATCATTTTTAGCCAAAATTCAATACACTTTTGACAACTAACCCCATTCTTCCCCACATTTAAACTGAAAGATGCACAAAAAATGAAGTGTATCCCTGCTGCCTTGCTATACATTGAAATTCCATGTGTTGTCACAGTCTCTGCAGACCTTTTGTTCTCTGTTTATGCAATAAGCCTCTAGGAGGTTTGAATAGATTGAAATATCTGTGTTATGTACAGCATGTCTGTGTCTATCTCCCCCACTCTGTGCTGCTGTGGACGAATGATTTGTCTTTAGTCAACGATATCAGAGAAGCCTCTACTGGACAAATCAATATTCGGCGTTACACTGTTACACAGATTGTCTTGAAATCAATACGTCAGATAATAACCTGTATTAGTACAAAAAGGAAAACATTTTTGAAAAGATTAGATAGTATGTCAAGTCAGCAGGATCTAGGCTTGTTTAACCTAAACAGTATTTTATTTGGGAAGCTACAATGTGTATATATATTTCTCATAATTTCTCTCAAATCAATGTATTCTTCATTCTTCTCTTTAGACTCTTATAGAGCCAGCCTTATTTACCCCCGAGACGAGTTGTAAGTGTCGGGCGCCACATGAGAAGCTGACTGTAGAGCAAGCTCGACTCGGAACGCCCGGTCAGTCTGTACTTTCTCTCTTCACACTTTATCATTACAAAAAGATACACACTAGTTTAAAAAAATACTTTTGTAATAAGGTCATTCCTTTTACGCTATAACCTAAGAAAATGAATATGCTCACATCATGAAGTAGTTCTGTAACTGGGTGTAACACACTCAGAAATATGCTATCTCAAGCTCTTACATAGTAACTAAAACTTGACTTTATTGAAGCGCATAACTTCATTCATTATATCTTGATTTATTACAACCCCATTTCCAGAAAAGTTTTGTAAAATGCAATAAAATCAAGAATCTGTGATTTTGTTAATTCTCTTTAACCTTTATTTAACTGACAAAAGTATAAAGAAAAGATTTTCAAAGTTTTTCACTGACCAACTTAAGTGTATTTTGTAAATATAAACAAATTTTGATTTTGATGGCTGCTACACACTCCAAAAAAGTTGGGACAGAGGCATGTTTAACACTAGCCTGGGAAAACCCAGATAACTTCCGGCAAATTTAGATTTGCTCTGCAAGTAGTCTGGCAAAGAGCTCATTCAAGGCCATTTCCATGCCGTGGAAATTGCGGCACCAATCAGAAACGTTGAGGCGGGCTTTACACGATGACGATCGCTCTGATTGGTTTTAGGTCTAGCCTATCCAATTGTGCCCAGAGGCATTTGAGCGACGTCCACTCCGTTGGTGAAGCGCACCAACTTTTAAATGCAGCATTATTATATTCAAATTGCAAACACATGAGGACAGTCTCCATGAAAGACCCACTGGCAGATGAACATATGCTACTACATTTCTCTCCGAAACGGTAGGAAATTAAATTAGATTTAATAGAGGATTTTAACTGTGACACGATGATTGACAGGGCAGTTTACATGACGGGATGCACGCGACAGATCCGTCCGATAAAGATGATGAAGTAGTATGTCCAAAAGTTGCCTACTTTTTTGCTACACATTCAAAAGTAAATACATTTTCTTCAAAAAAAGAGTACATACTTTTATGGCGTAGTGTAACATAGGCGAATTTGGACGCAGCATATGGCTTTACACATGACGATCGCTCTGATTGGTTTTTGGAGTTTTAGGTCTATCCAATTGCGCCGAGAGGCATTTGAGCGACGTCCGTTGGTGACGCCCCTTTGGAAATGATTTGTCTATGGAGCTTTGCCAGACCATAACTCAGTTACTACTGAGAATGGTCTGGTTTTAACCAGGCTAGTTTAACACTGTGTCACATCACCTTTCCTTTTAATTACACTTTTTAAATGTTTGGGAATTGAGGATACTAATTGTTGCAGTTTTATAAGTGGAATTTTTGCCCAATCTCGTCTGATACAAGACAGCTGCTCAACAGTCCGTGGTCTTCGTTGTCTGATTCTCCTTTTGATGATGGGATAGATCTGGACTTCTGCTTGGCAGTCAGGCACATCCAGTCTACTGTGTCGAGAGTCTAGAAACCACTCTGTTTTAGCATGTGCAGAATGAGGCCTGGCATTGTCTTGCTTCCCAAGATGTCTTCTTAATGCCATTAAATGTGTGTACAATCCCAATATACGCCTCCATGTCAGTGATACCTTCACACAAATGCAAGTCACCCTTGCTGTTTGGACTGATGCAACTCCATACATTGACAGATGTTTGCTTTTGCACCTGTCGCTGATGGAAGTCTGGATGGTCCCCTTCGTCTTTGGGACTGAGAACTTGATGTCCATTTTTTTCCAAAAACAAGCTGAAACATGGACTCATCTGACCACAGCACACATTTCAACTGTCAGACTGTGTTAAGTGACAAAATTTTTCCAAAGTATTCCAGAGCACATGTGGGTATATTTAACACAGTTGCATGATAGTTTCTCATGCAATGCTGTCTGAGGGCTCAAAGGTCACACATTCGACAGAGGTCTCCTGCCTTGCTCTACACAGACTGAGATTTCTCTGGATTCCCTGAATCTTTTCACAATATTTTTTATGGTAGATGGTGAAAGACATAGATTCTTTACAATCTTATATAGAAATGTGATTTGTGAATTGTTTAACAATTCTCTCATGATATTTGGCACAAAGTGATGACCCATGACCCATCTTTGCAAAAAAAGAGATGGTCCTTTTACACTCAATCACAATACCCTCACCTATTACCAGTTCACCTGCTAATTGTGGACTGTTTCAAAAGAGTTTAACTTAGATTTTCTATAAGCTTTTCACTTTTATTTAGCCTCTCTCCCAACTTTTTTGGAGTGTGTTGCAGCCATCAAAATTAAAATGTGTTTCTATTTACAAATAGAGATAGAATACACTTAAGTTGGTCAGTGAAAACTTTGAAAATCTTTTCTTTGTACATTTGTCAGTTAAATAAAGGTTAAAGAGAATTAACAAATAAAATATTGTGAATTGTATTGCATTTTATATGTCCCAACTTTTCTGGAAATGGGGTTGTATATAATTGCAAGAAAATTTACAGGATGAAACCTAAGCTATATATATATATTATGTATGTATGTATGTATGTATGCATAATTATTGATACAATCCAAAGACAAGTAAGGCTTTAAGTCTAAGACCCATGGTAGTTGATTTATTAAAAAGTAACAAAAAATGTATAAGTGTGTTGTAAGTGTACATGTGCAAAAAAACATTTCAAAGTTCTTTTCTGGAAAAGAACAAGTTTACTTTTATCTTTTGGACCCTTTTCTCTAATCCTATCAAACATTGATAAGTTAAGCTACTTAAACTGATCCCATATCAGTGGCTGAGGAAAATGCAGTGCTTGTAGAATAGCCCACCACTGGGATCAGAAACAGCAAGACTAGATTCAGGGATTCCCTGTTCATTCTGTGACCCAGATTCTCACAGTCACAAAGCTCTAGCATACCACAGTTCTGCTGGGCAACGATAACTGAGCTCGGCTACAGTGAAGAAGAGACCAAAGGAGAAGGGGTGAAAGGTTTTTGATGCCCTTAAGGACTTTTTTAAGTTTGTGGCAGGTAAAACTGAGGAAAAAGTTGAACATGACCATCTTAAAGGCGTTCAATACCGTTCAAACTTTGGGGTCAATCATTTTTAAATAAGACTTTTATGCTCACTAAGGCTGGATTAATTTGATCAAAATTACAGTAAACATAGTAACATTGTGAATAACTGTTTTCTATTTAAATATATTTTAAAATGTAATTTATTCCTGTCATGGCAAAGCTGAATTTTCAGCATAATTACTCCAGTCTTCAGTGTCACATGATCCTTCAGAAATCATTCTAATATGCTGATTTGTTGCTCAAAAACATTTCTTATTATTATCAATGTTGAAAAAGTTTATGCTGCTGCTTAATATTTTTTTCAAGATACTTTGATGAATTCAAAGTTCAAAAGAACAGCATTTATTTGAGAAATAAATATTTTGTAACATTCTAAATGTCTTTACTGGTACTTTTGCATCCTTGCTGAATAAAAGTATTAATTTCCAAAAAAAAAAAAAAAAACGTAGTGACCCAAAACTTTTGAACGTTAATGTATAAACCAATTTTTTTGTGTATGTTCAGGAAAATGTTTAATAATTTCTAATTTCCCATTCTCAGTGGACCGGCCGGTGCGAATCTATGCAGATGGCATCTTCGATCTTTTTCATTCTGGACACGCTCGCGCCCTGATGCAGGCTAAGAATCTGTTCCCAAACGCCTACCTTATAGTTGGAGGTACAGACACACTTAATTTACTGATCCAGACTTTTCAGTATTCTGTAGGAGATGTGGAATTAAGAATTGTGTGGTCCTAAACTGATGAAATATGTATTTGTGTGTGTTTGTGTGTGTGTGTGTTAAGTATGCAGTGATGAACTCACTCACAAGTTCAAGGGTTTCACCGTAATGACGGAAGACGAGCGGTACGAGGCGTTGAGACACTGCCGCTACGTCGATGAGATTTTGCGTGATGCGCCATGGACTCTTACTCCAGATTTTTTAGAAAAACACAAGGTTAGTCAAGTCTTAGCACAGTACCGTACCCATAATTCCCTGCGATTAACCCTCTGGTTCGTATTCTCTAGATTGACTTTGTGGCACATGATGACATCCCATACTCCTCTGCTGGATCTGAGGACGTGTACAAGCATATTAAGGAGGCAGGTAAAGAAAAGCATTCTTCGGTTAAGAGCATGTGTATGTTTGTGCTTCAGACCAGGTCTAACATGTGTGAGTGTCTCAGGTATGTTTGTGCCCACTAAAAGGACTGAGGGGATATCAACGTCCGACCTGATCACCCGGATAGTGAGAGACTATGACGTGTACGCTAGACGCAACTTGCAGAGGGGCTACACCGCTAAAGAACTGAATGTCAGTTATATTAATGTAAGAAAGTGAACTTAATGTATTTAAATGTTGAATCCAATTTCAGTTTATTTTAATAAATAAAACTTTTCTGAAACAAAATAACCATTTTTCAGATAAACATTTTTTTGTGGCAAATATCATGAATTGTTAATTCATAAATATGAACTTTTTGGGGTCACATCACATCATATGTTACAACCTGAACTAAAAAAAATATATCTAAATATATTTTAATTCATAAATTTAAACATGCTCATCATAGAGGGGTGTATTTGGGTCACTATATGTATGAACTGAATATATAAATATAGTGAGAGAATATGAATGTTTAAATAGTTTTGGAAAAATATATAAAAAGTAGATCAAAAACATTCCATTACGAAGTGTTGCATGATTTGACCCATAATTAAAATCAATAAAACGATATCATTGAAAATCCAAATTTTCTCTGAAGTACGAAACATTACAAAAGTAAAGTGTGTTTTGAATGCCATGGACATATATAAAATGCTTGCTGAACTGACGCTGAACTGTTTATGGACAGGAAAAAAAGTACCGTCTGCAGAATCAGGTGGACAAGATGAAAGAGAAAGTGCGGACGGTGGAGGAGAAGTCCAAGCACTTTGTATATAGAGTGGAAGAGAAGAGCCATGATCTTATCCAGAAGTGGGAGGAGAAATCACGAGAGTTCATTGGGAACTTCCTGGAGCTGTTCGGCCCAGATGGGACATGGGTAAGCAAATATGTATTTGTTTGTGTGTGTGTATATATATATGTATGTATATACACACACACACACTTTACCGTTCAAAAGGGGTCAGTAAAAATGTGTAATGTTTTTGAAAGAAGACTTATGCTCACAGAGGGTTCATTTATTTAATCAAAAATATAGTAAAAACAGTAATATTGTGAAATATTATTAATGTAAAATAACTGTTTTCTATTTGATTATATTTTAAAATGCAGATTTTTCAGCTTCATTACTCCAGTCTTCAGTGCCACATGATCCTTCAGAAATCATTCTAACTAATTTCTTTAATAAAAAAATAAAAAAATCCTGCTGACCCTAAACTTTTGAATGGTGTATTTGTATATAGTATGACCTTTTCATTTTTCCAGAAGCAGATGTTTCAGGATCGTAGTGGACGCATGATCCAGGCGTTATCTCCGCGCGGTTCACCCAGCAACAGCCCACCAAGGGAATTTTCCCCATCCCGCTCCCCGTCACCCCCCTCCCGCTGGGCCATGCCCAGAACCTCACCGCCCTCGTCCCCGAAGGGTGCTTCAGCCTCCATCAGCAGCATGAGCGAGGGAGACGAGGATGAGAAGTGAAAAGTGGCCCATCACACACAGAATAGACTGCACTTTACCCATTCACACATCACATACATAACACACACTGGCAGCAATGACAGGTCAACTACCCTCATGGGAAAATTTTTAAGTACTGTACACAGCGCAGGGTTGTTGAAGTCCTGTTTAGTTGTGCTGGTATTACAGCAAAAAAGCCATTGCAGCCCTGAACAGATCCTGAGAGGAGATTTAGTAAACAGAGGGGGGATTCACTGAATAAATAGTGGCCACATTTGAACACGCTGTGTGAGCTTTTCACACCCAAATCCCTGAACATGAATGCAAATCAACAGGGATACCAGTAAAGCATTGTTTTTTTTGGATGATATTAGAATTTATTGAATATTTAATTGTGTGTGTGCTCAATTACCGTGTTTTTAAATTGAAATTACCTTTGTCATTATCTAACACACACTTAAAGTTCATATTTACCACAATAATAATTTAATAACTTTAATGTAACCTTAAGCAAATCTCAAAATAAATGTCCATCTGTCATACTGTACATTATAATGTTAGTTTAGTTTTTTATTTAGACAAAATATAGTATAGAAATATAACAAATAATATACAAAATGAAGTATCGATTTAGTATCAGTTATCAGCTAAAACAAGAAAACATTATTATTTGCTTATTTTAAGTTTACTTTAATTAGGTTAATGACAGAGTAGTGGCCAAAAAAAGTGCGGTTAGTGAAATAGAACCGATTTTTGCACTGAAATACTGAGCAAAAGTACCACAACTTTAGTGAATTCGCCCCAAATGTTTAAAAGGATGAGGACTGATTCTGTCGTATATTGCTCAGGACTGCCCTACTGTAACATACTGTACATACACCAATCCCTGTTCCTTGTTTTCAAGAAAAATGATGTCTGATCCACCTCATGAATATGTATCAGTGCACCAATGAGGAGGCCGCTAGCGTTCACTAAATTGTCTGTGCATGAATGTGTTTAATTCTCATTAACAGTCATTAACTTGTGTTATTGCAGCTTTTACCACAAAATAAAGCAATTTCTTTGCACATGTTGTGGTACGATTAAGAATGGTCTTAAGAATAATACAGCCAAAAAGGTCTAGTAGCTTTTAGATAAATGATAATAAAATGAAAAAAAAAAAAAAAATCATGAAAATGAGGGATATCACATTACAGGGATAGTTCACCCAAAAATGAAAATTCTGTCATCATTTGCTCACCCTCAAGTTGTTTCAAACCTGTATGAATTTATTTTTTCTGCTGAACAAGAAGATATTTAGAAAAATGTCTGTAACCAAACAGTTGATGGACCCCATTGACTTCCATAGTATTTTTTTTTTCCTACTATGGAAGTCATTGGGGTCCATCAACTGTTTGGTTACCGACATTTTTCAAAATATCTTCTTGTGTTCAGCAGAAAAAAGAAATTCATACAGGTTTGAAACAACTTGAGGGTGAGCAAATGATGACAGAATTTTCATTTTTGGGTGAAATATCCCTTGAATCTGTGCTGCTCAATTTACATGTAATTCCTCCCGTCTTGTCTAGTTATGCCATTATATGTATGCAAGAGTCTCGTCAATTTACATAATCTGTACTTTGTAAAAATTGTCTTTATTTGGTTTGTATATGTTTTCTTTTACATTAAAACTAGCTTAAAATGTAAATAATAAACTGAGAAACAGAACAATTGTCAGCTATGAGATTCATTACAAATTCAAGTACACAAAATCAATGATAATACTGGAAGATCTCTTTATTGTTCTTCTTTTATACAAGTACTTTATGGAATGTCTTCATCATGATGATTTATGTGTGAATGTCAGGCTTACACAAAATCATCTAACACATTTTGTATTTTTGTTTCAAACAGCATTTATCTATAAGCAGTGGTGTTTTACTTGAGAAGAACAAGAAAACAAATCCAAAAAAACAACAATAATCACACAAAAATGTCCATTTTGCAGATACAAGATTGTTGTATGTCAAGACTAGAATATCAGGTAAGATATTTCACTGTAGGTAAAAGTTTTTCCTATTGTGTTGTAGCATGAACAGACCTTACGCATGCATAAACGAGAGTACACTAGCTAAATCAAAGACTGTTTGAGCTTGACGACGACAAGGCTTGGTTTCACAAGGAAAATGCTTGCATACTTCAGTCTGCTCTTCTGAACGCTCTGAATCCAAGGCATCAAAGTGCATTCTTCATTGACTTAAACATAAAAACTAACAAATCATTTAAAAAATATTTTTAAATAAATACTGAATTCTACACTTCAATAACATGAGAAAATGTAAGGTACAGTATGCACTTCGTCACCAAAAAAAAGTTCCCTTGAGGACTAACAAACCAGCATTAAGACAGATGTAGATGGTTTTGTATGATTTCTATGGAAAGATTATGACATGTGGAACAGTAATAGAACATCAGCAAATATCATGGGGAAAATCATATTTTATCATCTCAAAATTTTGCTTAAAGAGGAAAGTCTACTTTAGGACCATTAAGGTCTTTTGAACCGTAATACTATTTTCATGAGAATTTAATAGATTTCAAGTACTCAAGTATTTCAAGTACTGTAATGCAAAGAAATCTCATTGTAAAAATAGGATTTATTTTTCTTATGCAGAATATTTTTTTTAGGATGAAATATGATTCAGACGTGTTCTTGACCGGTTTCGTGAGATTCATCATGGAGTGTTGCAGTAAAAACACAAAGTTCATCCTATTGGAGTTTACTAAAAGCAACTATAGAAATATCATTCAGGTTCACCTAAATATACTTGTGCGTACAAAATCCTCTTTTAAGTGATCAATGACAGGGTAACAGACAAACTTACTAGCCTGGGCAAAGTTACGCTTGTAGTTAAGACAAGCCGCCCTGTATTTCATCTAATGTCAAAGAATCATTGCACTCAAACGGTCCCAAATTGTATCCCTGTCAGGAATTATTTTAAGATGAGGTTCTCTAGAAAACAAGAAATGACTGAGAGGTAGTGGTATAATAAAAATATATTTAGCTAAAAAGTTACATCTATGAGTTTATATCTAGCTATGCATTTTCTCTCTCAATCCAAACATCTAAACTTTCTGGTCCATCAAAGTCTGCAAGCAAATATCTTTCTATCAACTATCAAATGTCACCATGCAGGGGCCATAATGTTGTGAAAGCAGAAGACAAAAAAAGACAAATTAATGACTATAGCACTAATGCTATAATAGGCTATTGTGGTGCATTCTTCTTTAAAGTTTATCACAGTCTCTCACCATTTACATTAGTAGGAAGCTCTGTATTGTTGACCTATAAGTGAATGTATGAGATGTACTTCTGCTGGTCGCACTTAAAGACTGAGGCCCAGCTCAGAGTCTTGGGGGGGGGAAATGCTAAATAAATTGGGGTTAAATAAATAAATAAATACATGTTTGAAACAACATTGATTTTTTTAAAAGTGCATTCCTGCATGCTTGGAAACATCAGTTCATCAGCATACTCCCTGACCGCATCTAACGAGGAAATGTCCTGCTCACGTTTCATCTAAAACATTAAAAGAACAAAATTAAGAACGATTTTGCATTAAGAAAATTATTTTTAGGATCACTGAAATTGTTTGCATTGTAATATTTTCATGAGAACTAAGCTAACGTTCCTCCTCAAATTCTCACTACTGTAATACAATTGTATTCAGCATTTTTTAACTTAAATAACTTGAATTTATAAATATATTAATGTATATATTTTATTATAAATAAATATATAAACATAACTAGGAAATATAGTATTGTGTGTATATGTATATTGCTGTCAAATCGATTAATCACAATTAATCGCATCAAACATAAAAAATATACACACATACACACATACATTTCAATTAATCTATTTGACAGCACTAATATATACATATACACATAATATATGTATTATGTTATTTATGCATGTAGTTATCTTATACTTATATTTATTACATATATTTATTTATATTATTTATTATATATATATATATATATATAATGCAATATAACTTCAATATACTACATTATTGTACTACAAAGTACTTTAGTATAATTGTACAAAGTTCAATTAGTATATTGTACTACAGTATTATACTAATTGTATTACAAAGCAATATTATTTATGCAAAATATACATTTTTCTTTCATTTAATTTTGGGGTGAAAAATAACCTCAACAAGTTTGAGATTTCATGAGATTTTGAGTTTCTCCTCAGCCTTTTTAAAGTAGTTCTCCATTAGTTCACTGCCAAGAAAATCATAGTGGAAGCCACAGAAACTGAGGACAAGCTCTCTCTCTCTCTCTCTCTCTCTCTCTCTCTCTCTCTATTGCTGCGAATTTTTGAATGGCAGTGAAAGAAATGCTCTTTTTTGACCATCTCAAACTCCAGGCTTCCTTCTCTGACTGCTATAGAAAATGAAACAGGGGAGCTACTGTGTGGCACAATAAAAAAAGTATCTTACACCCTGGACACAAATGCTCACCCTTTCCTCTCACCACCCTGGAAGACGCTTAAACAAGGCTCTGTGTCTTACGTCTGTAGCTGCACAAAGGAGGAAGGAGCAGAGACTTAATGACACTTGCATCATCAGATGTTCTGCTCTGGAAATGCTAACAAGTATAGAACACTCAGCATCGATGTGATGTTGCCACGGCAACTGAAGCTAGACTAAAGACGGAAAGGTCTGTAATGGGTGCAGTGGGACATGGATGGGGGTGAGTGCAATTATCTTTTGGCCTTGTATTTTGAGGCATCTCTGGGCTCTTTGCTCGGGTTGCTCCAGTCATCCGCTCCTGGGCCTCCTTGGTAGTGCCGCCAAGCAGATTTGTTAAAGACGGGCAGACGCTCAAATGATTCACTGGAGAGGGCCTGGTCAGAGAAAGGTGATTGGGTGGATGTCATTGAAATCCTATCAGTGAAACGATTAACTAAAGTGCAAATTGAGAGCTGCTGTTACCTTCAAGTAGATGACGGCATCGGTCCCCACGCCTTCCATTGAGTACAGTTTCAGGTCTCCTTGAAAGTAGCGGGCGTACAGTCTGGATATCGGCAAACCATGTCCAAAACCAGCCTACAGACGCATGGAGATCAGGTTACAGAGGACACTGCTACATTTAGAGCTGCTGTTCAAGGTTAAAGTTCAATGGTTCACTTAAAATCGTGTCGTCATTTGCTCACCCTCGAGTCGTTCCAAACCCTTATGGCTTACTTTCTTTCAACACTGGTACTGAAATAATACAATAGCTTTCATTGAGGAACAGACAAATTATATTAAAATAAAAAAAATGCCAGGTTTGATGCCCTGTCACTTGAATGACTATGACATAGCAAGGTTGAATATGTGGATGAACAAATGAGATTTAAAGGGATAGTTCTCACAAAAATGAAAAGTTTGTCATCATTTACTCACCCTCATGTTGTTCCAAACCTGTATGAGTTTCTTTCTTTTACTGAACACCCAAAACAATTTTTTTTAAAGAATGTTGGTAACCAGACAGTTGACGGCACCCATTGACTTCCATAGTATTTTTTTCCTACAATGGAAGTCAATGGGTGCCGTCAACTGTCTGGTTACCAACATTCTACAAATTTTTTCTTTTGTGTTTAACAGAAGAAAGAAACTCATACAGGTTTGGAACAACAAAAGAGTGAGTACATGATGACAGAATTTTCATTTTTGGGTGAACTTTCCCTTTAAGTTTGGCAATAGAATAGAAGATTTTTGACAAATATCAACTTAAATTTGGGTCTGCTTGACTTCAAAAGACAATTTAAAGTCATTTTCAATACATGCTGTTATGTGTTCTTTTAGAGTTTGAAAGCCCAAGAGCAGCGTTAACATTCTGCTAAATGTCTCCTTTTGTGTTCCACAATCTTATAAAAAGTCAAACGGGCGGTTCGTATACACATAAGGGTGACTAAGTGATGACACGAGGAAGTTTGTTGCTGTAAGAATACTGTAGCCACACTTCATTTTTACCAATGGCACGCGTTTAGAGTCCAGACTGGGTGTTGGCGCAGTCGAGTAGGTGTAGTTGAACAACCTGTCAATCTTCCGTAAAGCCACACCCCCTCCCCTGTCACTGATCTATGATGAAAATAACAGGAAGTTTAGGATCAAGGCATGTCATTTGTACGTGTAGAAAACGGACTCGCAAACAAACTGACCTTCACAGAGAGATCTTCCTTCCCCAGGGTCACTTTTGCTTTTATAAGAGGAAGACCCTCTTTACTACCCTCGTGGAGCTCATTGGTGGCCCGCATCGCGTTCTGAAAACACAAACACAAGCCGTTACAGCAATACGTCAGGGCCTTGGGAAAAGCACAAAGATGAGGGCTGCTGAAAACTGAATTGCGTAACAGATGCCAGCACTTTGATGTATCAAATTCAATATGTGTGTGCAAGTTTTAGAAACGTACCTTAAACAATTCAAACAGCATGTGGAATAGGTGGGAGGGAACATACACAGCCTGGATGGGTTTTTGAGGAGCCTTAGCTGCACAGAAAAGTTACATATTTAAAACATTTTTGAGAAATTCTAACTCCAGAAATTGAGTTACATGAATTAGAAATGAATGAACTCTGAAACAAACATTACATATTGAGTTTTGCGAGAGAATAATAAGAAAAAGTACCATTGAATTCCTCTGTCTTCAGTTCAGGGGCAGCTTGATAATATTGCTCACATACCATCTTGGCGGTCTCGTAAGCATCTGAAAACAACATCGCATTTGATCAGTAGAGAACAAAATCCAAACTAAAGATTCCAAGCTTTTCCTACTCTATTGCTGAAAAGTTTGGGGTTTGATAAAGAAAGAAGTCTCTTATGCTCACCAATGATGCATTTTATTTGATCAAAAATACAGTAAAAACAATAATATTGTGAAATATTACTACAATTTAAAAGAACTGTTTTCTATTTTAATATATTTTACATGTAATTTATTCCTGTGATGGAAAAACTGCATTTTCAGCAGTCTTCAGTGTCACATGATCCTTTAGAAATAATTCTACTATGCTAATCTGCTGCTCGCTTTCTTATTATTATCAATGTTGAAAACATTTCAGCTGTTGAATACTTTTGTGGAAACTGATACATTTTTTTGTTCAGGATTCTTTGATGAATAGAAAGTTCAAATGAACGGCATTTATTTGAAATAGAATTATTTTGTAACATAATTGACTTAACTGTCACTTTTGATCAATTTAATATGCCCTTGCTGAATAAAATATTAATTTATTTAAAGAAAAAGAAAAATCTTACTGACATCAAACTTCTGAACGGCATGTAATAGAACAAAAAATAAAATAAAAGTGAACTTACCAGTCACCACCTCTGCAACATTGCAGTTGGGATCAATACTGCCAATGTGTTTGGGATGGGCTGGGTTGATGTCATTGCCAAAAAGGAGAGCTGTAATAAAGAGAAAAGCAATTACGATAAAACATGATGAAAAGCTGTTGTCCAATATGTGGTGACTGTCTTTCTTTTGGGTGACGTACTGTGCTGGTTTATGAGCATTCGAAAGGAGATTCGGTTGGTGTAGAAGCGGTCCAAAAAGTACTGGATGTTGGAGCTGACGAACGGATCGAAGCCAAACTTCTCCTTATATTCGATCACACCCTGGGCCATGGTCGGGACCACATCATTGTGTCTATTCCTGATCTCAATAAGAGTCTCCAAGAAGCTATAGATACAGAAGTTTAGAAAACACATTTTGTTATACAGAAACACTGAATAGTTAAACAGTCATTATTCAGTTAATCATTTCTGTGTTATTTCAGTTTAGTTCAATAACTGTGTAAAATTATGGAATGAGTTCAGTTTCATCTATAAAGCAGATCTGGAGAAAACAGTGATTTCAAAGTCAATAATATTGCCGAAAGTTACTGCCCCAACTAAGAAAGGCAAAAGTCGACAGTGGCAAGGAACCCGAACTCCATCGGTGACAGAAATGGAGAAAAAAACCTTGGGAGAAAACCAATTCTCCTCTGGCCAGACGAACAAACATGATGTGGTTTTAATTCCAGGCTGTATCACAAGTCAGATTGAGGATTGGTATCATCCAGAATATCACGCCAGCATATGGAGGGAGGAGGAGTTGAAGCTGGCCATAGAGTCTGTGCAGAGGACTCGTCTGGTTCCCTTGATCTTCGATGAGGATCTGTGCCGATGGCTGTCTAGTCTAGGTCTTCACAGATTGTCCATTATTCAGATCATTTACAGTAGTTTGTATCAATAATAAATGCCATTGTATGTAGAAATGGTATGCGAGTAGGATTC
Organism: Leuciscus leuciscus; assembly: GCF_965113295.1. Classification (NCBI taxonomy): domain Eukaryota; kingdom Metazoa; phylum Chordata; class Actinopteri; order Cypriniformes; family Leuciscidae; genus Leuciscus; species Leuciscus leuciscus. Next base: position 22,265,390 of record NC_138735.1, read on the forward strand.
TTTCTCTGTTTTTCGCTGACCCAGCATGCATATTTGCTCTGTCAGGGTGGCTTTCAGTTACTGATTCCTCTGTTGTTAACTCTAGCCTGAATTCACCTCGCGTGAAAATATAATACTCTTGTTTTTCAGGCTGTTGCACGGCATGCTATCTAGATGTCTCACAAAAAGCAAAAAAACACCTACTCACTCATTCAGGGCATGTGGGTCTTCTGGCTTCCTGTTCTCAAACTCCAGAAGTTCTAAAAAACTTTGCATGTACCTGTGGAGAGATTCGGCACAGCTCAGGACAGGCTTCAATGAAGCATGCACGTACTCCGATTCAAACTCATTTATACTCACCATTTCTGCACCAGTTTGACTGAAGGTTGACTGAGGAGCTTGTCAGGCAGCAGATTGACCTCTCTCATAGTGTTAGCCAAGCGCACCGGCAGCTCCTTCCGCAGGAACATGTAAGATGTCTTCTCACATGCATTATCTCTACCTGAAAATCAGGCAACCAGAAACATAAACAACTGCGAACGCAGGAGGGGAAAGCAACAAAAAAAATGCTTTATCATCATCCACACATGAAACCTGAGAAACCTGCAGAGGACTGAACAACAACTCATTAATCAGGCTGAACGTAAGCCAAAAAAAAAGAAAAAAAGAAGTAATTTAAAGCGATATATTTTAAATAGCAACTACTTGATTGTTTATGTCATCGCAAAATGGAATCTACATTAGCTCTACTCCGGAAAATGCAGCTATAAGTAATGAAGATATTAAGATACCACAAACATTAAAGTCCAAAGTCCAAAATTTTTTGGAATACTGCAGTATTTATTATAAATGATTTATCCGTGCACATGATTATTTAAAAAAAATCCACGTGCCCTTGTAATCTTAAATCAAAATCAACACCTCTTCTCTGATGACATTGGACGTTTCACTTGGATTTACCATCACAATAGCGCAAAAAAGACTAATCACAACTTCCATTTTATGCCGACTTTAAACATTTTTTGTAAAGCTGCTTTGATACAGTGTAAATCTTCTTTGTGAAAAGTGCTATACAAATAAAATTGACTTAGTGTGACTTAATTTATGTGACAAATATGCCTTCATAGTGCACCAATATGTTTAGTTGGAACATCAAGCAGGTTTAACTATCCCTATAATAATTTATTTAAGTTTGTAAATAATATCACAATTATCCTTGTTGCATAAGACATACAGTTATAGGGCAACATATGAGTTAATGCCATTTTTGGGTGAACAATACATTAAAAACTATTTATTTTGACTAACTTTTGCGTTTGACTCACCTAGGTGTAGTCAATATATTATTCATATCACACACTGAATACATACGTAGATTCAAAAGCATCTCCCTTTTGCTTAGAAGGAATACGGTTAGATTAAAGAACAACTATTTTATATTATTATAATCATATTTAATATCATTATAATATGCAAATAGTTTATGACGTCAGCAAACAACATAAATTAAATCCTAATGACAGGTTGGAAAAATTTCTAGGCATACATGGCCTACCCAACAAAATTAACTTTGAAAGTCATTAGATGACATGCCTTGTATAGTCATAAAAAACAGAACCATTACCTCAATAATACAAAATACAAACGTCGAATGTTTTCCAACTGAACAAAGTTATTGTTTATCAGATCACGTAATTTGTCGCATTTATTAAAAAAGCGTTATTATATATATATATAAATAAAAAAGGTTATACATTTTTTTTATGAGACGATCGACAATCATGCTGAATTAAACGTAACAAGTTCCGCTATCAGGGTCTGTCTGTCATTGTGCATGTGATGGATGCGCTCGCACTTACCAAATTCCAGAAACTGTTTAATTGACAAGGGCGATGGTGAAAACCTTGAATAATATTCTATCTTTGGTAAATGGTTATTCAGAAGAAATGCGTAAAGTCTCATTGTGAGGGAAAATGTTAAACGACCGAGGCAAGGCTGTTCTTTATATTAGGATCATGGCAGGGGTCGTCCAAAGAGTAGAGCTGACAGCAACATCCGTATCCGAACATTTACCGCGGTTTCATATTATTATTATAACAGGCCACTGCATTAAATGTCAGTGTCTTATGTTTTCTAGCACGGCCACTGTTGCGCTAAACAGCACGTACACAAGAGCGAAGCAGCGAACACACAACCAACCATGATTTAAACAGCGAGCACTGTGATTTGCTGAGAAGAGCCCGGAAAAAGACTGTGCTTTATGATTGGTCTATTTACTTTCCTGAATGAACACCTCTCTGTTGGCAGTTAGGTTGCAGAACAGCGGGTATAAGTTGTTGTTGTTGTTGTTGTTGTTGTTGTTGTTGTTTTAAATGACATTTATGTGTATTTACATTCTGTGTACATCCTGAAACCCACCAATTTATTACTACAGATTATTTATTTTTTTATAATTATTTTTGAGACCCACATGACATTGTTTGTCTATAAAATACTTACATTTTAGGGACATTACCCTGCAGTAAAAAAAATGAAATTAAACCAGCATATTAAGCTGGTCTTAGCTGATTTAGAATGGTGTAGCTGGTCTCCCAGTCTGACCAACTGAAAAGTTGAGCATAAAAAGGCCAAAGTTTGCATTTACATTTATTGTTGCGTGGGCAAACAAGTGTTATTTTAGTATTATTTATAGGCTACTTATAGTATTTATTAACATTCTGAATTAGCTTTCATTTTCATTTTTTTGTTTTTGATATATATATTTATTTTATTATTTCAGTTTAAGTTTTTCCTTTAATATTTATGTTTTATTTCAGCATTGTTTCTAACTTTTTTTATAGTTTTTATTTAACAATAACAACAACAGACAAATAACATGATTACTGCAAAAATCTGTATTCAACAATATGAAGTGACAGATTTTACAAGGGTAATATATATATCGACATACAATTTAGCAACATAAACAAATCCTGACCTTTATACAATTCCAAAAGTCTTTTATGCAGCTTATCATTATGCCATAGAGATGACTTTATCTCACTTTATCAGGAATGTGCACCGTGACTCACGGATTTATTATACTTTGTGGTCCTATAAACAGACCAAGCATTCCAAATAAGAACAGAATCTTGATGTAAATCTCCAGATTGACGCACCCAATACAAAGTGTAAACATCAATATCAGGGCCCTCAAAGTCATGGTTGACTCTACAGTCAGATTCTGCTGCCTAGTAACCTCAATATAAAACCTATCTACCAAATTATTAGATCTAGCATGTACATGCATATAGAAAATACAAAGTTAATGACCATCAATGTTGACATTACTTTTTCCCCCCAACAAACCGGCCCCAAATATATAACACAATCTCATTCACACACAACAGTCTGTTCTTCTCAGGCAATATCCTTTGCGGTTAGGACAGTCTTTGTCTCCTCAACATCGTCCGCATCTGGTATGGGGTCATACGGGCGTCTATATAAAACTCGAGTCACTAGCGTGATGATGAACATCTCCACGATCAACAGCTGTTGACTCATCACTGTGAAAAGAAATTGAGGGTATTTTTGAGAACCATTAATACCAGACAGTCTCTTTAAGCAGGTGTAGACAAATTAAGCAAAAATTAAAAGGACAGTCCAACCAAAGAAAAAGTATTTTTGTCTTTTGAAAGTCATATGACTTTCTTTTTTCAGTGGAACACAAAATTAGTTATTTACAGTAGAATGCCATAGCTTATATGAAAGTGAATGTGGTGACCGTGGCCGTCAATAAGATTATCACAGAATAATGACTTAAAATCTACTTAAATCCTTTAAATGAAGTGCACAGGTTGTATTACTTTTATGACAGTTTTATGATGTTTTGGGGAGCTTGATAACCCCTGGTGGTCCCCTTCCACTTTCATTAAGAGAGCAGCTCATTCTGCTAAACCTCTTTTTTGTGTGTGTTTCTATTGCAAGTAAAATTTTGGGGTGAACTCTCCCTTTAAATCGTGTGCTCTATGATAATTTAAGAGGATTGTTGTGTTTTGTTCTGCAACATGGCGGTACTCACAGTATCCACGGGTCTGGGAGGTGTAGGGTGGTACGCAGGCAATAGTCCCGTTCATTGCCAGTATGTTAATGATGGCAGTTTGCAGCTGGCTAAGAATCAACACCAACTACGGGCAGATATAATTGATGAATCATGGGCAACATTTATTCTAGGGCTGGGTACTGACACAAATCTCACGATTCAATTTGATTTATTTGGACACATATCACTATCAGGTACAAGGCCAATTTTCTCAAGGAAAAAAATCAGCTAATGTTGTAAACTATACAGGGAGTCAGGTACTACATTACTAATATTGAAGGTATATTAACTATACAAACACTTAAATTACACGCAAGGAAGTTTTTATAATAATAAAGTTCTAATAATACATGATTATGTATCTACTCCTATTCATTTTTTTATTTATTTAAATGGTGGCTGTCGTAAAAACGGTCTGTCAAGCCACATTAAAGAGCGCCAAAACGGTTTCGTTATAATTTCGTTATAAAATGGGCAGAATTTGAAATCTGAGACTTTGTTTCATATCAAAAGTAACAAAGCTTATTGTGATTTATTGGAAAGCAGGCGTGCTACAATTTTCTGTTCATTCATTAACTGAAAACAGCATAGACTAAGATTTAAAGCTGCAGTCCGTAACTGTCGGCGCTCTAGCGGTTAATAACAAAGTCCCTTTAAGACAAGTCATTTCACTCGGCGGCCATCTTTGAAACGCCTCTCGGGCATGCAAGTGGAGCTACAATCTTTTTGAATGGGGAAACATCAAATTTTCCAAAACTGTTCGCCAAGCTTACGATTATATTTCATATTTGAAATCACCAATGAAATCTGACAACAACTCATAAATTTTGTTTCTAAACGCCTGAATCATGACAGAAAACGAAAATTTTCAAGCTAATGCGCATGTGCAGTGGATTCGCGCATCTGACTGGCTCCAGAGCTTCTAACGGCAGCTGCAGTGACGCGACGACTTTACCAATCGGCGATTGGTATTTATTTAGAAGGTGGGACTTATTCCGCCATATTGAGCATTGCACTTTTCCCCATTCAAAACAATACGAGTGACGCGTCTTGTGTAATTCTATAGTCTTTGGTTAATAAACACAACTGCATGTGTCTTGCGGAAGAACATTGTAGTCTGAGCTACTTCTCTCTGTTTATGTCTATGACAAGTCATGCATCACGCAGGTTCTGGGCTACTCCGCAGCGGTGGTGACCCAAACCAGTCTAACATAGTCAGAATATAAACACTTATTATAGGTGTACCGTAGTGATTCAGGATAAGACAAAAATTTATTCATGATGTACTTGCTTATTATATACATTTTAACACAAAAGCAAAGTTAAGGACTGCATCTTTAAGAGTCGATATTGGTTCATTCAAATCAAGAAATCTATATTTTTACCCAGCCCTAATTAATTCTAGCAATACTACGGAGCCCGGGAAGTCACCTGTGGGAGAAAAAAAAACAATCCGTGGCGACGGTTTTGCAATCCGTCCGCTCAGTTTATAAACCGTACTCACGAATTCTCAAACTGTTCCCTCGGTTTAACAAATCGTGCCCACGGATTAATAAACCGTACCCACGAGTTTCTAATCCGCGCTCTCAGATTTGTAAACCGTGCCTTCAGTTTTTGCAATCTGTACCCACAAATTCATAAACCGTGCCCACGCTTTCACAATCCATTCCCACGGGTTTGTAATCTGTACTCACGGATTTGTGGCTCACTCTCATTTTAGAAGAACACGTTGTTGTTAACGAATCTTAATGTATATTGTTTTATTGAATATTAAGGGGAATACATCAAATTGTCTTAACTGCGTCTGCATACTTAAAGTGATTCTCAATTTTAGCGGGTATGGGTGGAATATACTATTTAATATGAATGACCTGCATCAAAATCTTTTGTTTATTTGTGATAATCTTAGCACTTAATTATTATTTTCTAACCTGTATTATGACTGATATTTGATGAATTGCTTTGTTCATTTTTTTGTACGTTTTGGAAAAAAGCGTCTTCTAAATATGTAGCCTAAAATGTAATAATAATAATAATTATAATAATAATAATTATTATTATTATTATTATTTGAGTTAATAACTATAAATGAGTTCACTTAAGACAGTAATATGTTTATCATAAAATAATTTATGAATGTTTTATTTTTAAGCAAAAATTATGCAAAAAATGTAGGCCTATTTTATCCAAAACTGTAAAAGGTTAGGTTATAGCCTATAATAATAAAGCATTGATAAATTATTTGATGACAAACATATTACTGTATTACTAAGTGAACTCGTTTATAGTTCATTTATAACTCAAATAATAATAATAATAATAATTATTATTATTATAATTATTATTATTATTACATTTTAGGCTACATATTTAGAAGACGCTTTTGTCCAAAACGTACAAAAAAAGGAACAAAGCAATTCGTCAAATATCAGTCATAATAGCCTACAGGTTAGAAAATAATAATAAAGTGCTAAGATTATCACAAATAAACAAAAGATTTTGATGCACGTCATTCATATTAAATTGTATATTCCACCCATACCCGCTAAAATTGAGAATCACTTTAAGCATGCAGACGCAGTTAAGACAATTTGATGTATTCCACTTAATATTCAATAAAACAATATACAATAAGATTCGTTAACAACGTGTTCTTCTAAAATGAGAGTGAGCCACAAATCCATGAGTACAGATTACAAACCCGTGGGAACGGATTGTGAAAGCGTGGGCACGGTTTATGAATTTGTGGGTACAGATTGCAAAAACTGAAGGCACGGTTTACAAATCTGAGAGCGCGGATTAGAAACTCGTGAGTACGGTTTATAAACTGAGCGGACGGATTGCAAAACCGTCGCCACTGATTGTTGTTTTTTCTCCCACAGGTGACTTCCCGGGCTCCGTACAATACTGAAGATCAATGATGTTCTAAAATATAAGGAATAAGTACAAAACACACACAAACCTGATACATGGCATATTTAGGGATAATTTTTAGGGTGCGTAAAGCCTCTCGCACATGCATGAACATGATTGCAACAGGCCAAAGTGCAATAATGGTGAGAACGCCTACAAATGAGTTTATCCATATGGCTCCTCCAGTTGCCGAAACCTAAAGACCAGAGAAAGAGTCACTCTGCAAGTCTTTCTCAAGTTCATAAATAAAATTAGCAATTAAAATACTTGCACAGTCTATACTTACATCAGATAAATTAAAGTTGCCATTCGTCCAAAGGACTATAGAGAGGATGGTGAAGACTAATTTCAAGAGCGCAAACTGGTAGGACCCCAGTTTCAATATAAACAGAGATCGTCTGAAAAATCAAGGCACAGTAAAAAAAAGAAAATCTGTTACACTTAATATTCCAGTTCACATGATCCCACCCACAGGTATCTCATGAAGTAGGATTATATTGCATTCAACTGTTTACGTTGAGTTTGATAATGGAAGTCTTACATAACACTGATAAAGTGTAAAGCCAATGGTTCCAGGAGCCACAAACTACTCCTTTCTTCCAGATAGCAAAGGGTGCAATGGCCCAGAGGTGCCCATTTAAAGGTATGCACTAAGCATGATAAAGACCTCATATTTGCAGAAGAGTTGAATGGCCAGAGGTGCACTCATCCTGTTGACATTCAGTCGAAGATATGGGCAATTAATGGCAAACTGGCCAAAATTTCAGATGCTAATTTCAATGTTTGTTAGTAAGATAGAGGTGCAAGTTTTAGTTAACTAATTCAGTTAATATGAGTGATTAATTTATTTCTATACAGGCTACTAAGAATTTACCAAATGATTAGAGGTGTTCTAATTTTCATTTAGTAACTATGTACTAAAATAAAGTAAAACGGATTTTTTTTCCCAATAAAAACTATATAATATGTTAAAAACACAACAAAATTACAAAAGTTTTTATAAAAACCATTAGTTTTATATCAATTTCTACATGATAAAATATTTTAGAGCCTGGCATAACTAGAAAAATGTATTCATTATGAAAAAATGCACATGGAGTTTTTAAGATTTGTCTTATGTTAAATACTTTTAAGTCATCTTGAGGCCCCCTAGTGGGCCCTAGGCCCCAGGTTAAGAACCACTGTCATAGATACTTCAGGATTGGCTATTTTGATTTGGCCCAATAAACGATCACCTAGCAACCACCCAAAACACCCTTGCAACTGCACAGCAATGCACTCCTAGAACACTTAAAATGGCCTAGCAACACCCTAGCAACCACCCCCAACAGCATAGCATAGTGGTAGTGATTTTTGAACAGGTAAAATCCTCTTGGGTCTGACGGCAAGCACACTTTAAGGTTTACCGTGTGATGGGGACATTTGGCAGGCATGGGCAGCAGCAACAGCAAGGTCCTGTGCTGATCTTAAACGACTGTTTCTCACAGCGCCTGAGAAAAGCATCATCCCCTCCGACCTCTTCAATCATGAGAATCAGGAACTTGAAGACCACAACGGCAAAGTATCTGCCAATTGAGTCAGAGATATGTCAATGTTATAACTTGCTGCTGTTGTGTGTCACACTTGTACACACCCACAAATCCGATTCAAAGTTCCGTACACTACAATATATCTGGGACAGTAAGTACTTTCTGAAAAGTGAAAATAAAACTGAATTACAGTTACTAATGGTTTACAGAATTACAGTTACTACACTGGACAAATGTAGAGCACTAATGGTAAACTCACGTGGCTGATGTCATATCAGTGAACATTGTGGCCCTTGGAACCCACATGCCCAAACAAGACATGGTAGCAATGATCTGAAAAAGAGAGAGATAAACATAATGCCTCAGAAGCCAAGATGAACTTGAGACTCATAATCACTCATCCAGACTCATAATCCCTCATCCAGGCATGGTCACGCACTAGAAATGACTAACCGTACCATTGCCTCAGTTTCCATCAGGGTGGGTTACAGATAAAACTCATTTTTGACATGTTAGTTCTTATACGTAGTTATTAGGAAAGATTTTTTAAAAAACAAAAAACACCAGAAGACAGGGAGGGACATAACCGATAGGATAAAAATTGATTGATTGATAGAACTTACTGGTGCTGCTCCGGTTACCCAGATGATTATGCTTTTCTTATTTGGCGGTACTTTCTTATAGATGTAGATGCATTCTTCAAGGAAAACCAGCATAGACACTGTGGCCATTAAAGTCAGCACAGAGTAGAGGACTATGCCAAAGATATCCAACTCTGAGAAACACAAGCACAAACACGTTTTGTATAATAGGGTTGTAGGTTTGGTGGAATCTAAGTATTAGATGAAAAACTTACACTTGAAAAACTTAAGTTGTAGTACTAAAATTACTAAAACGAATAAAAATGACCAAAACACAATTGTTAAAGGGATAGTTCACCAAAAAAAAGATATTTTAAAGAATGTTGGAAACTTGGTAACCAGACAGTTGCCATTTATTTCTATAGTAATTTTTTCCTACTATGGAAGTCAGTGTCTGTCTGGTTACTTACTACCTGTAGTTAGTAGGCTACTCCTAAAATATCTTATTTTGTGTTCAACAGAAGAAATAAACTCATATAGGTTTGGAACAACTTGAGGGAGTAAGTGATGACAAAATTTTCATTTTTGGGTGCTAATTCACAATACTGATACATACTATAATATTATATAAATAGTAGTGCTGTCAAATCGATTAATCGTGATTAAAAGTTTGTAAATATATAATATATGTGTGTGTGATATATATATATACATACATAGGCTACATATACACACACACACATTTATATGTATATATATAATATTATATATATATAAACAAACTTTTATGTTTGATGCAATTAATCGCAATTAATCAATTTGACAGCACTAATAAATAGCAGTACTAAATGCTTATTGTTTAAAAGTGGAAAAATATACATATAATGATACAAGATTAAGTTTAGTTGTCCCACTTTGTCTTTAAAGACTATTTCAACTATTTGGACCAATTAAAGCAATAAAATAATCAGTTAAAGGCACATCGCATTGAGTAAAAGGACAACTCTAGACTTATAGAAGTAAACCATTTTAAAAGTTTCCAAACTCTTTTAAAAACCACTATATCCTTTTGAAACCTTATAAATCACTTCATAACTATCCATGTGTTTTCAATCAGAATGAAGAACGCTGGAGAAATCTAGTCAGGGTTTTCTTGAGAATTTCAGGAATAACGGTTTCACAACTTTCTCAAACAAACACACACACTAAAAAGTCAAATGTTGTAATCAGTGGCACAGGAATTTATACCAACCTACGCTGAAGCCAGCTTAGATGAAAGCACTTATTACTCTTTTCTCATTTTAATAATACTTTTTGTTTTACACATTGTTCTGCTGTGTAGTTTTACACAAACCAGGAGTCTCATCATTTTTTATTCTGTTCACAGATGTGATGTTTCATTACCTAACTTGCATTGTCCAACTGATCTCCTAAAGCGTCCGCATGCACTTTCCTGTAAGTCATTTTAACAAGAGCACATCTGCCTAACATCTGCCTAACAATTGTGAATGTACACAGTTCATCTCTGGACAAATCAACCCTTACATTTACAATCACTGCTGTTACTCCAGAAACCTTCCCTCGATTGCAAGTTTAAGTAAAGGTAAGAACTATTAAAACAAGAATGCGAGTTTGACACACGTATAGTTTACTGTAGTTGAGGGTGACACCGGGAAAGAATCCACATCAGTGCCATTCAACACTATCATGCCATGTGTACGAAGTCAAGTCCAGGTGCACTGAACTACAGGATAATCACTTCTTATCAACAATGAGTGGGAAGCAGCATAAGATATTAACTAGTGGTTTTCAGGGGCATTTCTTTTTTCTTTATGAGTTTTTTTTACAACCACATAAAAAAAAAATACAGCATGCCATCCATTTATCAATCAACACTTTTATCTGAATAATTATGGGTGTCGCCATCAAATGTCAAATTCAAAAGTAACTGTAAATGATGAACAAAATATTTTAACTTAACTTTGTTGAATACATCAAAAATATATATTCCAGATCCAGTCGTATGAATGAATATAGGCTACATTGTTGTACTATCACAGAAGAGTTGATTATCTCACAATATTCCAGGTTCAGGAAAAATATAAAAATATGACCACAGTAATATATGCCAATTTGGAGACTAGAATTTCCAACGTACCATTGTTATTAGCTAGAGTCACTAAAATATAATTGTATATATTAAAAATAATATTAATAATAATATTAATAATAATGGTTTATTTTAAGAAATAAACTTCTTAAAATAGTTTTAAAAAACTTCCAGAAACTGTCTTTTTGATAAATTAAAATTTTTGAGAATGGTGGATACGGTTACGTCAAATAGTTAATATATCTTTACGTATCTACTACACTATCAACAACAAAAATATCCAGTGAAAGCAACTTTATACAAACATCAGGGAGCAACTTTAAGGAAAAGCAACACATTAAATACTTACGCATAATAACATCGATAGAGAACGGAGCATCTTGTCTGCATCTCGGATCAAAAAGTGTGAAATTTGAATTTTCCATCTTCAGTCACCGTTTGTTTATAAGAGCCAGGGCAAACTGTAATCCGTGCAAACCCCACTGCCCGAAACACCTGTTGGTTTCAGCATGCGTGAAACCAGTAAACTGAGGAGAAAGCAGGCGGGTTATGTAGACTGTGTGTAGAGGAATCCCAGCACTTGTTAAAGGGCCGCCCATACACGGGGTAAATAGTGATGGATCACTGACCAATGAAAAAACGACTCTTTCATCCGACTACACTGCGCCTGCGCAATAGTGTCACACAAGCACACGAGTGGCTTCTGTGGGATTTTATCATAATATGCGAAGTGAGTCGGAGAAGTGAGTGAGCAAAATATGCGACAAAATATGCCGAAATGTAGCGGATAGGCACTTAATTCACTTAAAAAAAGACTAGAGTAGGCTATAGTATAGTGTTAAAGTTAGTCACTCATTACTGACATTATGACATAAGAAAAAGGAAACAAATGACAGAAAAACCGAGAGCTTTTTACACACTGTTTAGGGAACTAACGTTACTAAGTAAAAATACGGTTCAAAATCACTTCTGAGAATAGATAGACAAACAGATAGATAGATCTCTAGTCTACCACTATGCAAGCGAAACAAAACTGAGACTTGAGAACGTTTGTTGTACAAGCATAAACAGTAACTGGGAGGGTGTATGTTACAAGATCCGACAGACCAAAGTTCACATAAGACTGACAATACATACACGTTTTTACAAAGATGGTTAAACTCAAAACTAGTGTGAGAATAGTATGTTTAAAATGCTGAACTTGTGATTTGCAAGAGTTGAATGGCCTCTGGGCTAATGAGCTGGACAGAGTTCAGGGTAGAGAACCGCCCTTGAAACCAACACACACACACACACACACGTTTGATTATTAATGAGGACATCTCACAAACTTCCATCGTTTTATCTACCAGATTAATGGAATTTTTCTACAGAACTCAAGTCAAACCTGTAGAATATAAATGCTGCAGAAACACAATCAGTTTTGTTTTTAAAAAATTGACATTTATTGTTACTTGTTACATATATGTATGTACTTTGTTCACAAAAATTAAAAAATATGTATTTCTTTTTACATTATCTGTACCATATGCATTTAAAAACATGTAATCCAGACTTTCACATCAGTAGATCAAATATGTAGCTGTGTTTGCCATGCATTGAAGCACCATGCTTCAGTTTTTTATCGGATTGTAACAGAAATAAAGAAAATGGTACAAAGACACCAACAAATATTCTATATTAATTTCAATATGGCTTCATGTTTACTTATTAATAAAGTATAAAATGTAATGAAAGACAACACTTTCTTTTTTTTTTCTGTAAATAAAATAAAAAATGGTTTTGGTGCCATGCTTTGAAACAGAACTGAGATACACCATAAAAAACATCTTTTTTAATTTCATCAAGGCTGTGTAATTCATACCTATAAGAAAGCTGTTTAAAAGACAAAAACAATCTCTAAACCCATTCTGTACCACTATATGCATTCCTTAAGATCACAAAACAGGTACACCATTTATTTCACATAAAACATTACTTCATAACCAGTAGCAATCTTCAATGTGTGGTCACTGATGGTAAAAGTGATGACAAACTTTGATTTTCTCAGCAGATAAACAGTCAAAGATATCTTAAAAAAAAAAAAAACCTTCATCTGGTAATACTTAGAAGTCATTCCAGATTTGAGACAGTACATCGTTCCATAAATGCTGTGGGCATAGAAAATCTCTTTTTACTGGTTTATTTACTTGCTTCACCCTCATTAACAACAAACACTCCAGAACAGTGGCACGCTAGTGCGTGTACGCATGAATGTCATGATTTGTCATTTCTTTAGATACGTCAGAACACAAATGAAGCAATACTGCGATACATAACACATCTGGATTTCCACACATCAGTTCCACGTTAGCTCACACTACAGTCACAGCCGACGGGCACAATTATTATTCCACGCTGGACCAAAGGTAACAAATGCTAACTTGCGACAAATATAAATAGAGTAAAAGAACGTTTCACTTTTTACGCTTTGCAAAAATGGCTAAAAAAATTTGCATTTTGAATCTGAAGAGCTATTCACAAAGCTTATGTATAAAATATAAGGTATACGGAAAAAAGGTAAAAACATCATTTAAAGGGTTAGTTCACACAAAAATGAAATTTCTGTCATTAATTACTCACCCTCGTGTCGTGGGTATTTCCTTTGTTGATCTTCAGAACACAAATTAAGATATTTTTGATGAAATCCAATAGCTTTCTGACCCCCTATAGACAGCAACATCATAACCACTTTAAAGGCACAGAAAGGTAGTAAAGACATTGTTAAAATAGTCTGTGACTGCATTGGTTCAACCTTAATGTTATGAAGCGATGAGAATACTTTTTGTGCGCAAAAAAACACAAAAATAACCACTTTATTCAACAATTTCTTCTCTTCTGTGTCATTCTGACACTGTGCACGTTGTAAACAGTGCAGCGCTTCCATCAGAACACTTGTACCACTGTAGTCACATGGACTATTTTAACGATGTCTTTGCTACCTTTCTGGGCCTTGAAAGTGGTAATGATGTTGCTGTCAATAGGGTGTAATAAATTTGTGTTCCGAAGATCAACAAAGGTCTTACAGGTTTGAAACGACATGAGAGTAATTAATAACAATTTTCTTTTCTGGGTGAACTAACCCTTTAAATCGAGGCTTGAGAACAAAAATCTGGTGATACAATACCAAAGACCACTGACCGCGCAATACAATATCTTTACAATATCTTCACTGTAACATTTACAGTGTAAATGCCGCCTGCTGGCCAGTTCTGATACTGCAGGAGGAACCTACAAAGATTTTCATTTGGTTTCCAAAGTGACACTGGCTACACTGCAAGAGCAGAGAGGTATTACTGACATTTTGTAAACACTCCTGTAGAGTTCAGAGCTCTGGTAATAAGCCCTTTATTTGGCATACGTAAAGTGGCCGACGTGTGCACAACATTTCACACCAGAATCATCTCAAGACTGGCAAAAGAAAATAGTCACCATACAATTGGAGCAGCTTAAGAATACACAAAAAGGGTCTTTTGCAGGCGTCCTCGGCCTGGTCACACTCTGTCGCACTTTGTGAACACGTGTGCGTTTATATCTTAGACGAACGTCAATGAAGTTTAAAAAAAGTATATTCCAAAAACAAAAAAACTCTTTAGTAATGAATTTCAAAGTGCGAATGAGCCATCGTGTCCATTAACTCTGAAGCTGGTGACACTCTGTGGCACAAGGGATTCCAGATGAGCTCAGTTAGACCGTTCACTTGGTATGGATTCAGAACTTTTTTTTTTTTTATCACCTTCCCTTCACGTAAACCACAGTTGTGGTGTAAAGTACCAGATGTGGTGCATTTCCTGGTAAACACTTGGGGAACTGTTTCAAAAATCTGTCTCGCCTGTATCAATTCATGTCTTGTTGGGTCTTTGCAGGCCTGAGCAACGAAACGGTTTACTGTGCAAAAAACGATGGATGCGAAAAAGACATGCGTGCAAATCTTTGTTAAAAGAGTGCAGCTACTATAGTTGAACGGGGGGCTGGGAGTCATTTTAAAGACATGATGTACAGCACAGATTTGGGATGCTCTGTAATCGATGGGAAATGGAAAGTGTTTAGGAGCTTTCAGAGAAAAAGCGCTGTTTAAGGCATCAGCTTTGATGGCTGTGATTCTCCTCAACAGTACTGGGAGTCAAAGGCACGAAACCGCTGAGGACTCACCCCTCACCAGCTTCAGTCCTAGGGAAGGAAATGACATCAGTTATGCTCAACAAGGCTACATTTATTGGATCAAAAATACAGTAAAAAATTTAAAATTGTGAAATATAATTACAATCGGTTTCTATTGTAATATATTTTAAAATGTAATTTATTCCTGTGAAGGCAAAGTATCATTACTTCAGTCTTCAGTGTCACATGATCCTTCAGAAATCAAGTAACATTTCTTATTATCAATTGTTGTGTAAACTGTGATACATTTTTGTTCAGGATTCTCTGATGAATAGAAAGTTGAAAAGAACAGTGTTTATTTGAAACAGAAATAGCATACAATTATAAGTCTTTCCTTTTATTTTTGATAAATTTGATGCATACATGTTGAATAAAAGTATATATTTCTTAAATTTTTTTTTTTTACTAAAGGCCCGTTTGCACCAAGAATGATAACTATAAAGATATCTATATAAGCATCCACACCTATGCATGACATTGTTCTGTTTATTCAGTTTTGTCATCTGCCGCTTTTAAATGTCCAAGCTCTTAAAATAGGGCGAATTTTAATTGGTTGTTTTTATCATTCATCAAAAAAAAAAAAAATTTGTTCTGAAAGTGATTCCAACGACGACATTTCTCGGTGCCGTTATAGTTTTGGTGTGAACTCTGCTATTCTTACATATTTAGAATCATTTTTATAACTATATCTTTATCATTATAGTTATAGTTATATCATCTTTGTTTAAACGGGCCTTGACACTAAACTTTTTAAATGTAGTGTAGTATATATTGCATATATTACATAGCAATGCTTAGTGTGAAATAACCTTACCTAGCTATGACTCGCTCTCAATAGAGATAGTGATGGCCTCACTTTCATCTGAAAGGCAAGATGAAAGATATTCTCAACAATTTTTCCATTTAGGAAATGTTTGCTAGAATGGAGCAAAAAAAAAAAGAAACGTACCAGATTTTAAGAAATCTATCTCTTTGTGATCTTCTTCAATGTGGTAATCGTTGCCTAACAGGCGGTTTTGGGATTCACTGAGAGGGCTGGTTTGCTCAGCAGGTCCTTCTACAGCACTGTGGGAATGAACGACACAGAGTTACCGCTATTGTATTCATCTCTTTTTGGTTGGTTTTCCACAAACACTGCCACTCAATGGTGAGAGCAGAAATGTCACCTCACCCTTTATCCAACCCGCCAGGCTGGGGACATTCAATGGGCTGCTCTGGATCAACAGTGACCAACCGTGTAGGAAAAGAAAGGCCGTCTCCTTGACTATAACAGAAGAAAAACATACTTTATCTCATTTCTACAAGTCAAATATTACAATTATTGAACTAGATTTTAAGGACACTTTGGTAAGAAGGTTTTTGAAAAGTCTTATGCTTACCAATGCTGCATTTATTTGATCAAAAATACAGTAAAAACAGTAATATTGTGAAATATTATGGCAATTTAAAATAAAAATGTTCTATTTGAATGTAATTTATTTTCAGCATCATTACTCCAGTCTTCAGTGTCACATTATCCTTCAGAAACCATTCTAATATGCTGATTTGGTGCTCAGGAAACATTTCTTATTATTAATGTTCAAAACAGCTGTCCTGCTTAATATTTTGTGGACACCGTGATACATATTTTATTCACGATTCTTTGATGAAAATAACATTTCAAAAGAACAGCATTTACTTGAAATAGAAATCTTTTGCAACATTATAAATGTCTTTACTGTCACTTTAGATCAATTTAATCGGTCCTTGCTGAATAAATGTATTTATTTCAAAAGAAAAAACAACAACAACCCCAAACTTTTCAACGGTAATGTATGACGATAACAGAGAATGTCTGGCTAAGGTGTTGTAAGTGGTTACCAGGGCATTTATATGTGGTTACTAAGGTATTCAGAGTGATTAGTAGTGTGTTGCTATGTGGTAGCACTGTACTGTAGTACCCAAGTGGAAAAGAAAAACAGAAAGCACCCAAATGTAATACTTAGGGTGCTTTTCAAAACCATGAACCGTATGTATGAGCCAAAATATTGCCCTAGCAAGCAGCACAAAAAAAACCACACATTAATATTCAAATTCACCTGGTAAAGACAGGGAGTAGCCAGTACTTCTTCTGGTCCCCAAACACCTGAGCAATGTTCTTGCTGAAGCCCAGGGAAAATCCACTTTTATCAGGACCGTTTCTGAAGACCGGGGCTCTGAACGCTTCTGAACATAAAGAACAATCCAAAAAAGGTTTAAAATGCTGTTCAAAAGTTTGGAGGGGAAAAAAAGTGAAGAAATTACTACTTTTATTTAGCAAGGATGCATTAAATGTGATGGTAAAATGTTACATAAGATTTTTATTTCAAATAAAGACTTTCTATTCATCACAGAATCCTGAATAAAACGTATCACAGTTTTCACCAAAAAGGCAGCACAACTGTTTTCAACACTGATGATAATAAGATAATAAGAACCAAATCCTCATATTAGATCATGTGACACTGAAGACTGGAGTAATGATGCTGAAAATCCAGCTTGGCATCACAGGGATAAATTACATTTTAAAATATATTAAGAAAGAAAACAGTTCTATTAAATTGTAATAATATTTCACAATATTACAGTTCTTACTGTATTTTTTATCAAATAAATGCAGCCTTGGTGATCATGACACTTCTTTCAAAAACCTTTTAAAAAAATCGTACCGATTCCAAACTTTTGAACGCAAGTAAATACATGAAAAACCACAACATGAAATCACTGAGCTCTTGTGACTGAAGCTGACTGAGTGGATTTATGCTGTAAATTACAGGGGCTGATGGGAAAACAAGCAGGAAATTGCTTCAAAGACTGCTTGATTGATTTGGTCAACACATGGAAATTTGAAGGACAAGTTTACCGAAATAAATCTGAACAAGGTTTTGCTTGTGCACAGCAGGCCTACTGTTGTTGCTATGGTAACTACAGTGAGCAAATTGTCTACATGCATGACAGCTTTGTTAGAAACGTGAATCTATCTACACAGTACATGTAGACAAAGATACAGAGAAGTGAGTATGGTCAGGTGTGTTACCTATGGTGGACCTGTTTTTTCCCACAAGCCACAAGTGGTAAGTGAAGAGTGAAAGAATGCTGATGCAGAACATGGCCGCCACAAAAAAGAGAAACAAGACATGGAATTTGGCGTGAGACTCTGGCAGGTCACTCTGAGAGAGGGGGGAGAGAGAAAGGAGAGCTGTGAGACAGAGATCAACAACGAGCAAGACATGGGCAACATGTCACTCCGACACAACCTGACGGGTACGTTAGGGTCACAGGGATAAAACGACAAAAAACAGTCAACGTAACTCAATGACACGTTTACTAAACACTGTGAGGGATTACCTTTGGACAATTCTCTGCCGATTTCCTCCGGCAAAGCTTATTGCAAACAGAGACAGACTGTTAGACACAGGAAGAACACAGCAGGAGAGCAAAAGCTGACGAGAAGAAGGGTTTAAAGCAGCAAACAAGTGCTTGTCGAAACATATACACTACTGCTCAAAAGTTTGACATTAGTAAGATTTTGTTTATGTTTATAAAATAAGTCTCTTATGCTCAACAAGGCTGCATTTACTTGAATACAGTAATATTGTGAAATGATTACAATTTAAAATAACTTTTCTATTTTAATCTATTTTAAAATGTTATTTATTCCTGTGGTGGCAAAGCTGAACTTTCAGCATCATTACTCTTTTCAGTGTCACATGATCCTTCAGAAATCATTCTAATATGCTGATTTGCTGCTAAAGAAACATTTCTTAATTATCAATGTTGAAAACAGCTGTGCTGCTTAATATTTCTGTGGAAACAGTGATACTTTTTTTTATTTTTTTTTATTTTGATGAACAGATTTATTTGAAATATATATCTTTTGTAACATTTTAAATGTCTTCAATGTCACTTTTGATCAATTTAACGCATCTTTGCTACATATACGTTTTTTTAGTTTTTTTTTTAACTGATTTTAACCTGAGTAGTGCAAGTAAAACAAGCAGATGAAATGGAAATGACAGAACAACAGTAGAATGAAGGTCACAGAGTGGACAAGGTTGGTAGATGGGAAATAAACTGATGCATGACTAGCACATGGAGGAAACCGCCGAGATCACACATCTATCCACACGTGTAACACATGATGACCCACATATGACACAATATGACAATCAAAACTTTTACGTACAAGGAAGAAAGGTCCACGAATGAGTATGATGAAAGGTGAGGGATCTACTCACTGTCCAGAACTTTATGAAGTATTGGAGGACAGAGGCTGCGATGAATAAGCAGTAAACAAGCGAGTAGGTCAGGAACAGGATGAAGAACTTGTAGTTGGAGAAACCCACACAGTTATTTACCCTGTGGATAATGGAGGGAAAAAGAGATGTTTACCTACTATTTAAAATGTCAGTGTCAACAACTTGTATCTCACTCACCACGGACAGTGATGATCCATCTTTAGTACACACCTGTCAGAAACAAAGACCAAGCGTTTAGAAGAAAGAAGTCGCTAAAATGACACAAATTGAAACTAATGAAACTAAATGCCTTCGGAACTGACCATGAGGCACTACAGTAACTTACATGTCACACGCAGAACAATGATGACATCTGTCTGGCTTGATGACCTGGCAGCGGTCACAGTACCGGATAGCTACAAGAAGAGGGGGAAAAAATCATGCCAGTTTCAGTTTTTTATGGCAAAATACCAAAAGGTAAAAATGTATTAATAATAATAAATAGGTAATGATGGATGAATAAATAATAATAAATAGGTAATAAAATAATAATGAATAGATTATACCGGTAATAAAAATAAAAATAAATAGATAATAATAAAAGATAGATTCAGAGGGATTTTAGATCTGCGGCGGAGTGAGCCAGAGATGGTCTTAAAGTGGCTTTGAGTGAGCAAACAACCAACAAACAACCCTCAAATTATGATAAACTTATGTGAGAAATTAGAGGATAGGCACTTTATCAGTACTGACATCTGAAAAAGAAAGAAATGACAGAAAATCTTGAAGCTTCACACACTGCTGATTCATGCTGAAGAACTTCTCATAACAATCTATTGTGGCTGTACAGTACTGAAATAAAATTATAACAACAAAAAAAATTAAAAGATAATAAAAAATTATATAATATTGAAATTACATTATATAAAAATTATAATAATTGTGGAATTTTTGGGTTTTGTGGTATTTTTTGTGGTATTGTGGTAATTTTTTGGGTTTTGTGGTATTAGAAATAAACATAATCAGTTATGAGAACGGACAGATAGACAGACGGACAGAAAGACAGACAAAAGACAACGTTTTTTTTTTTTCGTTTACAATAAAGTCTATACAAGACAATTTAATTTGAAATTTGACAGAATACTTAAAGTAAAACTTTAAAGAGTTCCATAATGAATGAATCGATGTATAACTACTGACTATTTACACTTAACTAGGGTGGTAATCTTGGATGCCTATAAAATGGATTGCCAGCTAAACTAAAAACTTAAACAGGCTGTTTGTGCAGATAGTTTAAAGTTAATCACTTTAATTAAATAATTAAAGTACATCATTTAAAATGTAAAACACGTCTCACTCAAAAAAAGAAAGAAAAGAAAAGACTAAGAGGCTATGCCTGTGTTTGACAAAATCTAGTACTCATGCCCTTGAGGTAGAAGCTAGTGGGTCATATTTTGTTAAATATTCTATGTGTTTGAGGGTGTAAAGTCAGTCTCTAACCTCCTGCCCCGGTGCGGGTGTAGAGGGGCAGGCTAGTGGCCACTCTCTTCAGGATCTCCTGCTGAGTTTCTGGACGCTGTTCCTTCTCATACTGTTCCTTCTCAGATTTAGGTAGACAGAACTAAGACACAATACAATACAATCAGCTCATTGTGTGATATATCAGCAGCATATTCCATTTTGAGCAACAACAGTGTGTAAAATGATACATAAAAGCACTCTCCATAGAAACTGTCCAAAACAAATACGCAACGGTTTGTTTTATACTTGCTGTACCTCTTTGGAAGGGTTTGCTGGTCTTGTAAAGATGGTTTTCCAGTACGACCACACAAACATGATGAATGACAGGTGAAACACAACCAGGTAGATGACTGAAAGGAACAAACAGTATACGGTTATTAACAACAAGACAGCATGAGCCTGCAGAGAAGCCTGCCAGAAAGAGCCGGAGTATAAATCAGTCACTTTAAAGGCGTTTGTGATTACTAATGCAGTCTGACTGTGCTGAAGGGGCCGGCCCGCACAAGTCAGCACAAGCACGGACCGAATGAAGCCGTAATTGCCTGTCCAACTGTGCCAAAGTGGCTTTGTACTTTTATAAACATACATACAAATATCTGTAACTCCTAAAAACACATAATAGTTATTTGGGGTGTGAATTTAAGAATATTTTTTACTAGGCTCTTTGGTATACTTGATTCTGATTGGTTAAGACCAACGACTAATTTATACAGTACAATCATTTCAACTCAAATTAATATTTAATGTACATTTATTTATTTACATCAAATGTATTAATTTATTTTGCAAGAACTGATATAATCTATGCAATGCAAATCACCTTGGATAAAAGCATCTGCCAAATGTATAAATGTACATTTATTTATTTATTTTTTGATAATTTACCGCACAAGAAGCAGAATTATATACAGGTCATAGAGTTAGACACCTTAAAAGTGATTAAACATCATGATTGTACATTATTCCTCGAGTAAAAGTTGTACTCACATTTTTCGCCCGTGCTGGGAATAGTTACTGCAGAGAAAATAAAAACAGAGAAATAAACTGTTTAGCAGAACTGTGACTCGAGTCATGGCACATCTGCCTTATCAATCACACTTCTGCTTCTTGAAGATATGGATTTGCGACATAGGCTACTTCACTTGGACATGTGACATAAGACTTGAGGCTTTACCCTACGTCAGGGACTTTTGAACATGTCTGCTTATAAACTAATAGTAAGCAGATTGTCCATATTGAAAATACAATTTGTGCTATTATTTCAGTAAGAAACTCAACAATCTGGTGTCTGATGTCTGCTCTGGACACTGAATAAACAGGGACGCCTGAAGAAATATTTATGTGTTTCCTACTGTAACACTGGGGGGGTAGTAGTATAGAATAGTATAGAATAGTATAGTATTCCTGTTTGGCTATTTAACATAAATATTTACATTAAAATGAACTGTAAATTAAAGAAATAAGATTATCTTAGTGTCCACAAACATTACCGGATGCTAAACCGCACAATATATGCCCCAAAACCACATTGAAACCATATGTCTTGTTGTTTTGTTCCAGTTTGAAATCAATACGCCAGTTTATGTAAACAAATCATTCATTGTGGTTTCAGTTCAGTGACTTCCGGTAGGCGTGTGCCCGTCTAGTGTGAAAAATAAGGCGCACTTACATATACACAGCTCCACCACGTATGCATAATACGACCAGCACACAACTAAGGCAATGAATATCACCGGTATCCACGCCAAACCCCTCTGGCAGCATCTCAGTACATGTGTAGGCGCCATCTTTCTTCTTCCTTGACTACAAAAGACGGGAAAGGGAGGGATGTTGTCCGTCCACCCGTGCCCCACCAACCTCGGCGGTTCGGCTCCGCCTTTGCGCCGCCTCTATTTTGCAGTGCTACGGTAACGACTGAGTTATGAATATTCATGACGTTGCACGACATTAACCCAGTAGACCTATCTGATTGGCTGTAAAGCAGACGTTGCTAAGCGGGTGCCAGTCTACTGGCGAATTGATTAGGTTACGTGCCTCGACGCCCGGGAAGTTTACCAAGCAACATCCGCACGAATCCAAAATCGGACCCTAAGCCTCATTCACTATTCTCTACGTTAATCCACTAATACTGTTCACTTGAAGGAGTGAATTAAAACGAGTGAGCGAATTCGGACAGCCGTTGAGCGTACATCGGTTGTACACACGTTAGTACAGTGCAATGTGGGACTGAATGATTGCATTCAGTAACGTCCACTATGGTTTCGGACACCACTACAAAAGCGCCCTATTTGAGGGTATGGGGATGATTTCGGATTCAGCCTCAGATTTCTCTCACACGTAATTTTTGTTCATTTCACGCCAGTCTGGCATGGACATGGTGTATGGGTGCATTTAAGCTAGGTTTAAACTCCAGAACAAGTCTGATAGAACAGTTAAAATAGAAGCTGACATATTGCCTTTTCAAATGCACACTTAATTATTAGTCAAATGAATAAAAATATGAATATATATATATATATATATATATATATATATATATATAAGCAATTACCAAATGCATTCTTCATACAAATTTCTGATACATACAAAAAGAGACTCAAAACAATATAACTGTCGCTTCTTTTAATAACACAAACTTTTCGAAAAATACATGTTTGCACAAAGTCTGCTTAAGTATAGAAATTTTTCACTATTTGGTAACAAAGAGACAAAAACAAAAATGGGGTATACAAACGTAACATTCTTATACAGGCTGACATCTATTTGGTACAATTTACCAGGAAACCGATTACATAGGTCATCTTAATAGAATGGGTTGACATTTACAATCACAGCGCATGTGGTTTAAAATAAAGCCACTGACACAGGTAAACTTAGTTCAAAAGTATCTTCAATTCCAAGAGCATCTACATCAAAATTCCTTCACGGGTGTTCTTGTGCATCAGTTAGCTCTTATGCAATTCATTGGAAAACAGTAAACAAGAGAACACAGCACAATCACAAGGGGTAAAAGGGAGAGCCGAACAAATCCTTTAATGGCATTCAACAGAGAAAACATGTATGCGCACACACACACACATATATATAAAAATAAAGATCTGAGAGACGCATCATCTTTACCTCGTGACATTTCCCTTTACCCCACAACAACTTGCTGTTTTATCTCTTGCCCCTCTTGTTTCCCGCTGGTGGTTTTTTGAGCTGTAGCAGTGGCCCACCTGCCCCAAATCCAGGAGTTTGTGTGTTGGAAACGCCAAAGGTCAACCCAGCCGATGCATTGATGCCTGGGTTACTGAAGTTGAAGCCTGAGGTGTTAGATGTTCCAAACCCTGATAAAGAAATAGAGTTTAAAATGAGAGTGGAGAAAATGATCAACTTTCACTGCTAACAACAAGCATTATTGGGCATTTAAGCAAGCCACATTACAGTAGTTAAATAAACCATGCAAATTTTACATTTCAGTTTCTCTGATATGCAGTGCTTGCCCTTAAGCAGCATGATGTTAATGCATTCTGGGGGAAAAGGGAGATTAGATTTAAGGGGTAGCTGTTGGTAATGGTTAGTGTTGATGAAAGCGGGGAAGAGGGAGGAGGGTGCTAACAAACACACCTGCGCTCAGGCTCCCTCCAGATGGCTTGCTAGAGGAAAACCCGAACGACAAACCTCCTGTTGCGCCCCCAAACCCAGGGCCGCTACCAAACGCTGCCGAGAGACAGAGGGGGGGCATTTAGGCGTTACGACTACATATACACCAGAGATAACCTCGCAGTCATAGGGCAGGGGAATGGGGGCTAGGAATGAATGATGAGTTATATATGAAATTAAAAAAATAAAAATAAAAATCATGAAGGAAAAACATGGTGAAGGAAATGTGAAAAATACAAGTTTCTCTTTGCATTATTACGACAAAACAAGAGTCCTGATTTGTTCCACATCCTTGAAGGAATTGTTCACTCAGTAACAAAAATTTTTATGTATTCAAAGTAAATTAAAACCCGTTTTTGCAATAAAACACTATAGATATCATGCTTGCATATCAAGATTTGTCTAAATGACTTATGCACTATATTCAACATTTTCACAAGTTTTTTTTTTTTGTTGAAAAATAAAAAAAATTAAGAATCTTTCCCTCTAGTGATTTAATAGTTTAATACAATTTGTGAACTGAACACACCATCTCTCACTAAAAGAACTAGCTCTTAAGACCGATTTGTTCATAATTCAGACTCATGCATTGCCTCAATAATGACCCAGTCACAGCAATTCTTGAAATTACAGAAAACTGGAGGGGAAGATTAAAGGTGAATAACTTTACACAAAGTTATTGTATAACTTCAGAAGACTTAAGATCCTTGCACACAGAGTCAGAAATTGTCAGCCAAAGATTTTGCACTTTAAAAAATAAATACCTCACGTTGTGTTTTTCGCATCCATAGCAAGCATTTTGAAAGGTGTTTTGTCAATTCTGAGCCACCGAATGACAAATACGAAAAAACGCATACGAAAATTTCGGACTGTGTGCAAGGACCTTAAATACAGTGCATGGACCTTATTTATGTTGCTTTATGCAGTATTTTGGAGCTTAACAGCATGCTCACTATGAACTGTCATTGTATGACAAAGGCCTGCATGAAGATTTCTCAAAATATCTCATTTTTTATCATATGGGTTCAGTGTAGCATGAGGGTGAATAAACAATAAGGATTTTCATTTTGGGGTGAATTATCCCTTTAAGATTGAATGAGAGTGAAAGACTTGTGAAGAGTGTAGAGATGGAAAGGGAGAGGAGAGGTATATTACAGGAAGTACCTCCGAGGCTTGATGAGCCCATGCTAGTGCCAATACCCGAGGAAAATGGAGTGCCAAAACTGGCCCCCAAGGGCGCCTGAGGTCCTGGGACAAAGAAAGAGAGCAGAGGAACTTACTCTCATGCACTCTCATATATCAGATCCATATTATCAATGAGCAAAAAAATTGATCACAGCCTTGTGAGAGAAAAACATGCTTTGAAAGCATCTTTTGGACACAGTCCTTATTGAAAGGAAGTGGCACAGTGTGGTTTTTAATTAACAAATAAGAGCTAAACAAAAGCATCATCTGAATTACTGTTCATTATGATGGAGCAAATGCAAACTACAATATCAAAAAATAGGCGCTACTGGTTGCAATTTCAATCTTTTTTTCAATTTACGCACTAATCCGCTTCTAGTTTAGTTTTTACTTACCTTGGAGCAACACTTGTGTTCTTATTTTGATGGATTAACTAAATCACTTAACTTGGGACAAAAGTTACTTATTCCTAAACTACATCTGCTGAACCTGCTGCTACTTAATGCATAAAATGTGCTCCTGTCTCGTTTCCTTTTAGCTGGTTTAAATTTGATTAAATTTTTAATTTAGAGATGTGATAAATCAGCATCTCAAATGCAGTCTTTTTATCCAATTCATTGAGAAATATCAATGATTTATCAGTCAAAAAGAAACAAAGACAAGGGCTTTTTTTTAATAAAAAAACTGATTTATTGTCAATTCAAATTACATTAAACATGACAGACAATTGAGGACAAACTGATTCCTAGTAGTAGCTATGGCATTAACACTGTTCAAAACGATTAAAGCCAACCTGTGCCAAATATGCATTTCAAACAATGGTTAGGACTAAATGCTGTATCCAAAAGGCACACAATTTCATATGTATCAACAAGCATAATCAAAACAAAAAAATAAAGAAATCAAATTATAAGTTAGATTATAGAATTCACTATGATACTATTTGTAAACAACCAAAATAATAAGCCCCATATTTGTTCCAAGGAATGGAAACGTATACCGAGATTCAGACATGTCTATAAACAGACATCCTGTTTAAGAGCTTTGATAAAGTACCAACACACAAAAGCCACAACTTCCTAAAAGCGTTTTTTAAAACCATGACATGCAGTAAGATCATTTGTTCGTATAGTAGATTGGCGATTAAAAGCAAAAGAAAGCCTGAAAGATCTGAGATTCACAATGGCCTGTAGAGGACATCTATAGGCGGACTATCTGATCTGATTCTCACATCTTTCCCACAAATTGGAAAGTGTGTCGCTTTAGTAAAAGTTATTTGAAACGGTGTTAGAAAAGGCATTACCACCTCTACTATTACTCAGACCTTCAAGTTATGACAGCCATGGTAGAGAAAGATGGATTTAAGCATGAAATAGCAGCTTTGAGCCACCGAAAGGCTGAGAATCACAAAAACGGCAGTTCTGAATACTGAAGTTTGGCACAATCCTTCACCGTGGACCCCTCAACAGTCCCATAAAGCAGCAAGTTCACTCAAACTGAAGGCTTGAACGTTGTAGCCCTTAAATAAAGTGAGACCATGCACTGTAAAGTGATCACTTGACTTAACTTAAAGTGAGGAAAACAGCTGCCTTAAAACTATCAAGTAAATAAAATTCATGCGTAATTGAAAAAGAATAAGCTGTGGAATTGTCAAGTTCACATAACTTAGGCTAGTTTATTCAATCACTCATGTAGTTTATTTAATTTTAAGGCAACTGGTTTCCTTGCTTTTTTAAGTTAAGTCAAATGATCACTTTTTACAGTATGAACAACTACTAGTGTTTGTGTATGATTTTCATCTTTATCAGACTTTACTGCAGTGTCTTATAGCCATTTATGATTGGGCTGATTCTATAAGGAAACGCCAATAATTATCTCTCACAACTGGTGCTGTGTGTATATATACACTGTGCAACTAAATAAGCCATGCCATTGGTTTAGCGCACTACATATTTACAGTTAATATAATATGCAAAAATCACCCACAACAGCCTAGACTTTCTTAGGCACGAAGGCAACGTCCATTTAAAAAAAACAAAAAAACATTTGTATTACTGTTAAAAATCGAGATATTGGGAAACCGACAAAATGTGAATGAGGAACAGTCAAGTTTTCGGTCAAATGAGTTTGGTTAATGGATCACACTGATAAAGCCCTTTTGTCGACTTATTTCTAGTAAAATCACAAATAATAAATGTCTGTAACTTGATTCTTCTCTATAGACTGAGAACCCAGATTCTGTGGAAGTGGAACATCTCTCACACCTCCAACCTGCTATTATTGCCAGCAAGTCTCCATGGAAACCACAAATGCAACCATGGTTACAGACGGATGGAGGGTATCACCAAAGCAAAGGAAACTTCAATCAAGAACAAAATACACACAAATTGTGTCATATTCACTGAGCTGTCGAATGAAATACAGTAAATGACCTTAATGCACCTCCGAGTCAGTAGCTTACACACTCCCTTCATACATATCTACACATGCATATGCAAAGCAAACCTCACAGAAATCCAGTTAATTCAAATCATCACAACCACAAAAAGAAAGTGAATGTATATATTTGGGAATAAAACAGCCTGACATTATCACTAAACCAAACAAGAACCTAATTGCTGTTCTTCTGACAGATTAAGACGTTACAATGCAAGTTTTCTGTATTTAAACTGATCGATCGCAGATGAGATGTGGAAGCTCAAGCAAAAAGCTTACCTTTAAAACTATTAATTATGAACATTATTCAAGAAGAGTTTTGTATGCAGCTAACAAAATGCATGTTAGCAGTAGAATGCCACCAACTGAGAAAAATATGGAAAGAACTAAATGTGTTCCTGTCCTGAGGTACGACTATCTCTTTCCTGCATAGCATGTTCATTTTGAACAGAATTACACCGCTTTTATCTGTATATTGCCATCTAAAAACAACATATTGCTCAGAAAGCCTCAGCTGTTGTGTTGGCAGAAAAGTGTATGTTGGCACTTCAAAATATCAACTTTCACATCTTCCATGGAATATAGGTTTAGTCGATGATTATTATAAAAGTGTTTCAATCCGTGCGTAGCGGGTATGAGTCTACTCTACAAAGAGTTTGGCTACTTTGTGTAGTGTGGCTACATTAGTGCTGTTGGAATATCAGATTTCAAATCCGATGACGTTCGGTGCCACTCGTCCCACCAAAACACAAACAGACCACCTTAAGATGGCAAACCCCC
This sequence comes from Leuciscus leuciscus, assembly GCF_965113295.1. Lineage (NCBI taxonomy): Eukaryota > Metazoa > Chordata > Actinopteri > Cypriniformes > Leuciscidae > Leuciscus > Leuciscus leuciscus. The sequence goes on from NC_138735.1 coordinate 22,294,606, forward strand.
TTCTAAACCTTTACTTGATTTGGAATGTGCCCATTTGACCAGGGCTGTATCAAAATAGCATTTGATGCTACTGGTTTACATCATCTTTTTTTTTTCTTGATAGAGGAAAAGAGATAAAAAGAAAACGGAAGTGGGCAAAAAATCTCACATCACTAGTTGGCACACGAAGAGTCACATGATGTATGTTAAAAGAACCCTGATGCATGTTAAAAGAACCCTGTTGCTCCATATCTCCAAGAGAGACAGTTTAAAAATATATAAAATAAAAACAGACATGGCACTGACTGAATTTACGGTTTATTCTTGAATTCTTTTGTCTGCTCTGCCTTTCTCCGACATTTCCCCCCTCCCTCATCTTTCTATTCATCCCTTCCCTCGTCATTCTATCAGTCTAGAGGTCAAGATGTCTAGAACTTGAAGGCGGTCAGACCTGGAGCCGGCTGCTGCTGCTGAGTGAGAGTGGCAGCCATGGCAACGGCTGCTGCGTTGGGAACGCTGCCGAAGGGGGCGGGGCCTGTGGTGACGTGCGGAGAGCTCTGCCATTTCTTGCCAGCAACGCGCTTCGACTCGAACACATCAGAGGAGTCATCGAGGAAGGCTCGTCTGTAGCCCAGGTACTGATGTTTGAGAGTCTACAGAGAACAAAAGAAAATACTTTAAACACAATAATTCTGCTTTAATTCGATCATGAAATCTATATGTATTGATAAATTACTGTGCTTGAGTTAGTGCATTATATTCTAAAGAATGTGTATAATAGACAACCATTCAAAACTTTGGGGTCAAAGATGTTTTTGAAAAGTAAAATACCTTTTAGCATTAAAATGATCAAATGACAGTAAAAACATTTATGATATAAAATATTAATATTTAAAATAAATGAAGTACTTCCTATTTGCCAAAGACTCCTCAAAAAATGTATCACTAGCTACATTTACATGCACACCTTTTTTTTCAGTCGGAATAAATTCATTTTGATTGATGAATCCGAACGAAGTGTTTAGATGAATGTTAACTAAAGTGATCGGACTGATGTGCGCGTTTATGTCACAAGCTTCAAATCAGAATTAACTTTTGTTGACGTGCACACAGCATGCATATACAGAGTTTCCCGCTGTTTGCACATACTATTCTTCTAAATTGCAAATTTTCTTTGTTTTAAAGAGCAAACTTGATATTTATCTATTTTATGTCCTAATTAGGAGACGACGAGCACATGAAGCTTTGTGTCGTGCTGCTTATATTAATCAAGCAGTAAAAACGGCCATTCCCGAGCCCAAAACAAGGCGTCTGTCAATGAAACTTGTTCCGAAACAAGGACTGGCGGGGTGTTATTCTGCTCCACTTCACAGACGATGAGCGGAAGGAACATTTTTAGAATGACACGACAGTTAATTATGACACTTCATTCAACAACAGCTCGTTTACATGTCCTCTCGATCAGATTAGATGGTTTAAACCACCCCTAACAATCCGAATGAAATATATTAATCGGATATGGCCATTTCATTCAGATTGACGTGGTTACATGTGACTTTTTATTCCGACTGTGCTACTAGTCCGACTACAATCAGATTATTAGGATTAAACGTAGCTACGGTTTCCACAAAAATTTCACAATATTACTGTTTTCCCCCCCTGTAATTTTAAACAAACAAAAGCAGCCTTGGTGAACAGGACTTTCAAAAACATGAAACAAATCTTAATGACCTCAAACTTTTGAACAGTACTGTGTGTGTATATTTAAATGAAATATATATATTTTTTTTTTTTAACTATTAAATTATCCCATATAAGAAACTTACCTTAACATTCTCATGAACTGCATGCAACTGTGCAGCAAGTGCAACAAACGTCTGGTAGAGTCTCTGCATGGCCAAGGACAAATCTACATGACAGATGACATCATATAGTCACTAGGATACAAGATCTACGTTTCTATCATGTGAATCAGAGCAGTGTTTTATTTAGTTGACCGATAGCATAGTGCAGATTAAGACCTTGAGGTGTGATGTGGGAGCCACTGCTCTGGGTGGTCAGATGATTCTCGAGTTCTTCAATCTGCTGACGGTACTGCTGTAACTGCACCTCAAATTGCTCCACCAGAGACCGGAAATAACTGGAGGGAGAGATGGACAACACATTGGTGGACAATTAATAGTAGCAACTTTTACTGCTATCAATGGTCTTCAGTAGTAGAAGCACACTAATTCACTCACTCAGACGGTGCTGTGTTTTCATGTTGGAGTCCAGGAGGGGTCTTCTGGGTGCGAAGTGCGATATCAGCATTCTTCAATTCCTAGATGAAGAAAAAGATAGATTACAAGATTGCACAATGCTTAGCTGAACTGTTTGCAATGGTCTAAAGGATATTTGTCTAACCTGAGAAGTTTCCAACTTCAGTTTGTCTATGGAGAGTGAATTTCTCTGCAGCCCGCTGGCACAGACAGAGAGGAGCTGTCTGAGCGTCTTGATGTCCTCCTGCACTTTGAGAATGGCTTTAGAGGACATTCTGCTGATCTCTTCCTGGACTTGCTTCTGTTCCTTGACAAACTTCCTGAGAAACAACAGATATTAAAGTTTGCATGAAACAGAAGTTGTGATTAGGGCTGCACAATATTGGAAAAAAACTGACATTGCGATATTTTGTTTTTCTGTGATATATTGTGATATGAAAACAGTTTCACCAGAGGAACAGCTCTCTTTGGAAATAATTAATCATTCTAGACTGATTTGGGTTGGTTTTGTAGGGGAGTGAATCAGCATAGATAAATAAGATATAATTAAACAAATAACAAGCACACAAATACAATAGGACAAAGATTCAAATGGAAAAAAAAAGTACATAGTCTTTACTGCATAAATGAAATATAATCAGTTAGAGCTGCTCGATTATGGCAAAAATGAGAATCACGATTATTTTTGGCCAATATTGAAATCACAGTTATTTAACACGATTATTGTTGGGCTATATGATCTAAGTCTTATTTCACGATATGAGTACATTTTAAATATCAGTGAAATTTCACAGTTATCGATACTTCAGCAAAAACTAATACTAGGTTAACTAATGTCAAAAACGTCATCAGAGAAGAGAAGTCATGCAGGAAGGAAGGAGTAATTCTGATTAAAGATTAGGAGGGCACATGAATTAAAAATAAATAATGATGTGCAGAGATAAATCATTTAAAATAAACACTGCAATATTTCTTAATTAACTTTGATTTCATCGTGACTTTAAGCAACAGATCAACTTGCAATCAGCCCAAAAAGTGGTGAACTCACTGAAAGTTATCCACATCTTGACAGATCGGACCAGGGAGGTTTTCCTCTTTGAGGGCTTTACTGTCCCTGTAGAGATAAACAGCAGGGTAAGGACAATAATATAATACCCTATGATGAGTCAAAAGGTCATTGTGGTGTGGTTCTTACTCCGGTCTGGTGCTGGATAACTTGTCAGTATTTTTTTCAGAGGAAGTGCTGAAGTCCACTCCACCCAGGCCGAGACTGGGTGCTGCGACAGAGGTGGCTGCGACAGAGGAAGAGACTAAACCACCCAGACTCAGAGCTCCACCTAATGTAGACTGTCCCAACCCTGAAACACACAATAAATAAGTAAGAGAGCAAAAATACTAGTTTAAACTGAATGTAACATGATCACAGAGCGAAAAAAGACTGACCTGTCAAGGTAGGGTTGGAAAAGAGACTGGAACTAAAGGAAAAACCCGGGGCAGGTGCAGATGAAGTGGTGGTTGCTCCTCCCAAATTAAGGGAGAAGCCAGTGGAGCTGTTCTGGGGTGCTGTGGAGCTGAGGACGGAGCCCAGAGTCAGACCTGTGCCTGGAGGTGCAGAGGTGGTGGTGGTCAGTGAGAATGGTGCAGCAGAGGCCGCTGGCTTGCCGAAACCCAGGCTGAACCCAGTGGATCCAGCAGTAGAGGTGGTAAGACTCCCTAAGGACAGGCAAAAACAAAAAGTGGAAATGAGTCAAGCATAACTGACAGATTAAACTGGTGGTTCTCAAACAGGGGGCCTCAGCAAATGTCCAAGGGGCTTTAAGATGATTTAAAATCAGACAAAAGTAGAAATTAAATAAGTTAATACAACTAAAAATCAAGATATTTCTTATTTATACTCGCCCTTCAGATTCGCCCTTTTTTTTCTTTGAAGAACCAGAGTTCAAACAATCTTGGAAAAACAGGATGTATGAGGTAGCCTATTTTTAAAGTGCCCCTATAATGTGTTTTTGAATATTGAATGCGTCCTATTACGCTTTTACACTTTTTTTAACTTTAGTTAGTGTGTAATGTTGCTGTTTGAGCATAAAAAAGATCTGCAAGGTTCCAAAACTCAAAGTCCACTATAAAGGGAGATATTTTATTTAACAGAATTCCCCTTTTCAGCACACAACAAATAAAGTTACTGTCTCCTAAAAGAAAGATTGATTCTAAACTGCATCAATGAGTCATCAGCAATTCCAGTCTCACTTCCTGTAACAAAACTATCAACTAGGTATGCCAAGCTCTACAATATTTTATCAGGTGGAAATAGTGAGTTTGTTTGTTTTTTACCGTCATGCCAGCTTCTATGGCTATTTTCATGGTGAGAATTTTATTTTTGCTAAAAACTCAAACTATATTTGTTTTAAATGTCAAAAATGTCTTCAAATGAGTTAACTGAATAAAAAAATATTTCTCAGAGTTAAAACTAACAATCTAATAAAACATGCTTCAGTTATAAAGAATTTAGAAATAGTGAGTAAAAAATAGATATAGATATTATGTTTTAAATATGAATTATATTTTATAAAAAAGAATATTGCTGTTGACAATTTGGGGGGCAGCATTGAAGTCAAAAAGGTTGAGATCCACTGGAATAAAGTGATATAAAAAAGCAACGGAATAAAGTGATATAGAAATGATTAAATCTCTTCTGCTTACCTAAAGTAAGGCCAGTAGTGGAAGGAGCAGCCCCTAAAAGTGTTAAAAAGATGGTGAATTAATAAAGAATTAACAATGACATCGTATTTATAAGCTACCAAATTATAACAATGTTAAGTAAATCAGTGTTTATGTCATAAGAGCAGCCAGGAACCTGAGGCAGGTGTGTTAAAGGAGAATCCAGTTGTTGGTTTCTGTGCAAATACACTGGACCCAAATCCCAGTGTGGAGGTGGTACTAGTTGCGGCCGGTGCGGAGGACGGCGTGCCAAAACCTCCGAGTGTGAATCCACCCGTGCCTGCAGCAGGTGTGCTGGAAAAGGATATATCAGACATTTCAAATATTTGAAGTTCAAATATTACCTAGTGATATTAAATATATACCTGCACCTTAAAGCGATAGATCACTCAAAACGTGCATGTATAAATATGTGTGCGTGTATGTATGTATATATATATATATATATATATATATATATATATATATATGTGTGTGTGTGTGTGTGTGTGTGTGTGATATATATCACATGTGTGTGTGTGTGATATATATCACATGTGTGTGTGTGTGTGTGTGTAATATATATATATAGAGAGAGAGAGAGAGAGAGAGGTGTGTGTGTGTGTGTGTGTGTGTGTGTGTGTGTGTGTGTGTGTGTGTGTGTGTGTGTGTGTGTGTGTGTGTATCTATAGCCTATATATTCTAAATCTGTTGATGAACAGAAAAGGAGACAGGCTAAATAACTCAAGTTGACATTATGCTTAACATCAACTATAGAGGTTGACAATGACAGAATTTGATTACAGACCTTTGGTATTTTTTGTATTGTAAACATTTAAAGAATACATTTAGGGAACCATTTAAGAAACCATTTAGGAAATACACTTTTCTGTACGCCAGTGGAACTGGAAGTGGATTCTTAATTGTGAGCTTGCATTGTAAACAGCAAATTGTAATTGACCAGCCAATTCAAGTTAATATGTGTTCATGTTTTACATAACGTTAGTTAGTTGAGGATAACTCATTTAAACTGAACACAACGTTGAAAGCTGACATGATCATACCTGGTCGCAGCTCCAAATGAGAAGCCCCCGCCGGTGGCGCTGGACCCGAGGGTACTTGTGCCGAAGTTAAAGCTGGACATTCTGGACTTAAATTCCCAAAACTTGACAATCAAATCAAGCGGGTCCGACCTCGTGGAGGCCCTAAACACACTACCTAGGACATACGCAGCATAATAAAAGCAACTAGCACAAAATTCTGAAGCGTATGGAGAAAATATAAATAAAAGACTCTAAACAAAGTGGCCAAGGCCTACTTCGTTGTTTTTTTAAACGATTAACGTTATGAGTTTTTAAATATTGAAAACGTTGCTGCTCTGTGTTTCCGCGCAAAAGCTCCTCTCTTCTTCTGTTTCTTTGGTTTTGCCGTATAGTTCAAACATTATTTGCTGCGCCGTATTGCCCCCTACTGGCTTGGAGAGTCCATGCAGGTGCGTTTTAAATGCAGTGTGATTTTGAACTCTTTCTAGGACTTTCTTTTGAATATTCTGAAATAAAAAAATCAAGTCAAACAGATAAATTATTTGTATTATTTTTCTAAATCTAATGCAAGGAATTTAAAACTGGGATCATAGGTGGTCCTTGGAAAAGTTTAGAGAGAGAAAAGTAGAAAAACTAACTAGCTAAATAATCAATAAAAAAATTAAACAAACATAAATACAAATATTAAATAGATGTTTACAGAAACAATAAATACAAAATAAATAAATCTAACAGTACTAAAAATAGTAGTTCATAGAAAAAAATATTTATATTATAAAAATGTCAGAGTATAAATGAGAAATATATAGCTCCTTATTACATTTTAGAATGGCGGTCCCTGGCACGAGGATGATCATTGGCATCTAAAAGATTGAAAAACCTTGCTCTAATGATAAGGATAAAGGCTAACTTACAAAGCGAATACAAATCATATATGATTGATCTTACGTGGAAGTCACAAAACTACTTTTCCCAGAATGCACCTGTCTGTTTTTCACACAGACACGCCCCGTGAACGAAGTGCTGAGTAGAGCAGCAGAAACTGTTAGCTGCTAGTTGAAGAGATGTTTTGAACGTGGCTTCAAATGTAAAGGATTTATTCTTCACTCATTCATCCGATGTGTGAACGCAGCTATTTTGGATATTGTCATCCATTCCTTGTGCTGACCAGGCGAAAAACAGCGGCATCATGGAGCACATTCGCACACCAAAGGTAGAATTGACTAAACACAAGAATTCTGCGAGATCTGTCCTGGTATGGCAGAATCAGTCATGATTTCAAAGTCACAAACACTTGTTAAATGTCATTGAATGTATGTATCTATATATGTATTTGAACTAGGCTATAACGTGGTTTCACTTTATAAATATGCCGCGCGGCTCTCATCAGTGTTTCTGTTCATTTATATCTTCTGGCCTTATTTGAGACGAATGCACTAGTACCGGTGATCCGTATGTGGATGTTCTTTGCCTTTGTGGCCATTTTGACAGATTTCTAAAGCTGTGCAGAACTGGATTGTCCTGAAAGCTTTAACTTAGGCCTTAGAGGCTGATTCTGCATTTTTATGTTGTCTGATAGAAGGCTCCCAAGACAGATTTCTTTCTTACTCAGTTGTCTTTTTTTGTTGTGACATAATGTATCACTTTACAGTAACTTTAGTGTCAGTGTACTGAACTGTATCTTTTTCTCCTTTTCCATCTTCATGTGAGGGGTCTGTATATATATATATACTATTACTTTTTTTTATCAATTTAACACATCCTTGCTGAATAGAAGTATTACTTTCTTTCAAAAAAAGAAAGAAAAAAATTACTGACCCCAAATTTTTGAATGGTAGTGTATATTGTTACAAAACATTCTATTTTAAATAAATTATGAATAAAAAGTACAGCAAAGAATCCTGAAAAAGTATCACAGGTTATACTTTTTTTTTTTTAAGCAACACAACTGTTTCCAACATTAATAATAAATCAGCATATTAGAATGATTTCTGGAAGACTGGAGTAATGATGCTGAAAATTCAGCTTTGCATCACAGAAATAAATTAATATTTTTAAAGTATATAAAAAATGTAAAAACATTATTTTAACTTGTTTTACACTATTACTGTTTTTTTCTGTGTTTTTGATCAAATAAATGCAGGCTTGATGAGCACAAAAAACGTTAACAATAGCAATGTTTCCAAACTTGACTGATACTGTATATATATCTCTGTAAAGTTATCTCGTCGCACTCATGTAGAATATGTCTTGAGTTTTGCATTTGACATCTGAACTACTGTATAAACAACTGTTTAAAGTTTCTACACTCTGTTGCTTTTGTCAAATTCCTGTTTGTTTTGTGATGTCTGCAGATTTTATTGCAATCACAGGAAGTGTGTTGCTTAGCTGCAGGCCAGTTGCCGGGAAACTGGATCTAATTGTAATAAACAGTAGTTTTAGATAATATGAATGGATGTCTATTGATGTCTGTGTTCAGTGTCTCAGTCATTTTTTTTTACTAAATGGATTCTTTAATCATGTTTCCTGTCTTACTGAATGTCAAAATACGTGGTAGAATATCATTTATGATATGATTTCGGCCAATAGCATATGAATTGCCAGTTAGTGTGATGTTAACATAATACAAAGTTATTTAAAGAGTTAGTTCACCCAAAAAAGAAAATTCTTTAGTTTAATTAATTACTCACTCTCATGTCGTTCCAAACCCGTAAGACTTTTGTTCATCTTCTGAACACAAATGTAGATCTTTTGATGAAATCGGAGAGCTTTATGTCCTTCCACTTTCATGCTTCAAAACCTTTTTTTGTGTTCCGAAGAAGAAGATGAATGAAAGTCTGACAGAATTGACGGAATTTTTGGGTGAACTAACACTTTAACTGTAAGGACTAGGAGTCTGTTGTACTGATGGTTTATCAGCTTGAAAATGATGTGATGTATGTGACACACATGAACTCCCAATTCCCCACTCTTTGCGTTTTCTATAATGTCTAAATTGCTCATGATTTACAAGGAGGAAGATACTTATGGCTTGACTCTTTCACAGTTAATCTCAAAGAATTAAAAAAGTTAACTAACTGGTGCTTTCTTCCACAGGTAGAGCAAGTGAAGCTGCTGGATCGCTTTAACAACAAGTCTGTCACAGGAACCCTGCATCTGACGGCCACACATCTGATCTTCGTGGAGAGTAATTCAGCCAGTGCCCAGGAGATATGGGTATGAACAGCCACCCTTAACCGTCTCTAAATGATCTGTCAGGATGTGATAAAGAATTCCTGTGTGACCGGCAGGGTTTAGCTTGGGTATAGTACAACTAAGCCACTCTTTTTGTGTACAGGATAATAGTGAATTAGATCATGGGAATGAGGTTACTAGTTCTTCACGTTGGCGGTAGGCATTGTTGCTGTGGAAACCTGTCGGCTAAACTTGCCCTTAAGGCCAAGCGAATACGAGAGTGTAGGGGAGGCCAGGAGAGGACATGAATACCAATGACCCACATAGCTCAAGACGTGATCTGCCACTGAGTCTGAGCCATCTGAGTCCACTGATCTGTCCTTCTCAAAGAATGGATGTGAGCGTGTATCGCAGATGAATATCCATATCTCACCATCTTCTCCGCAAGCAGGTCAGAGCAGATGCTAACACTGACAAACAAAGTTTATCATTATAATATACTCTTGAGAGGTTATTGCTTTTATACTATTAGTTATCTAATTGATTGAATTTACGATTTTTGCCTGGATGATGATAAAACTTGTGAAACAATCCCATAGATTACCTGCAAGACTTTGAGGAGGTCCTTTTGATTCCGGCCAGTATGTAACCACCCATAACAACCTAGTAACTGCTTGTTAACATCTTAACCACCCAGAATACCCTAGCAATTGTTCAGACAAGCATTATTAACTTAAAGGTGCTCTAAGCGGTGTCACGCGTTAGGCTAAAACATTTTTTGTCACATCCAGAAAACGTCTCCTCACTATCCGCTAGCTGCCTGTCCCCTGAACACACTGTAAAAAAATGCGGTCTCTGTAGACAGCCCTGCTCCACAAACGGCAAGAAAAACAAACTGGCCCAGCCTTGGCCACGAAACATAACAAACAGTGTTCCAGCCAATAACCGACAAGAATGATTTGGGGGTTGGGGGGTTAGTGCGCATGCACATGAAGGGGGGTATGTGGAGTGGAGGAGAGAGAAGCATGAAGAGGGAAGTTAGCTAGAGGAGAGATGTCCTAACTAACAACGACTAACGTTAAAATTGTATATTCTTGAGAATTTTTATATGGCCGACACACGACCGAAGAGACGACGATCCGATGAACAAATAACAAAGAATAGGGAAAAGGAGAAGGAAGGCGACAGCACTGAAATATATATATCAGTGCTGTCTAATCACATCTAACGTAAAAGTTTGTTAATACAGTATGTTTCTGTATAATTTATATATATATATATACAGTGCGTGCAGAATTATTAGGCACGTTGATTTTCTGATCATATTTTATTCCCAGGCACATTTTGCCAATTCCAAAACATATTAATCTTAATAACTACTATTAATTTTGTATTTAATCATTTATAAGTGATATATAATTGTTCATGAAGGCTAGAAATGAAAAACGCCTTATATTCAGATGTGCAGAATTATTAGGCACGTTTTCTTTTACAGATAAAATAAGCCAAAAAGAGATTTAACTAAGACTGAAAAGTCAAAAATTATTAAATGCCCATGAGAAAGATGCAATACTAATGCAATACTAGAAATTGCAGTTAAGGCATGACCATTGGACAGTGAAATGCTCATTGGGTCAGCAGGGTCAGACAAAATCAGGTGGAGAAGAAAAGACACATGTTAACTGTAAAAGAACGAAGAATTAAGGTGAAGAATTAAGTGTGAAACCATCAGGAACCCTTTAGTTTCCAGTGCCACCATTTTCCAGAATTGCAACCTACCTGGAGTCTCCGGAAGAGCAAGGTGTCAGGATCTCAGAGACTTAGGTTAGATAAAGAATCCTAAAAATGTACCCCCTCTTAATAAGAATCACAAGCTGAAGTGTAGTAAAATACATGAAGACTGTTTTTTTTATAGACTTTATAGACAGACAGATTGAGAGTGACTCTTGAAGGACCAGCACCACATCCTCTTCTACCACTGTTTGAAGAATTCATCTTCTAGAATCTGACAGTAAGTTTTGGGAGTTCATTTTTAGTCCATCTCTGCAAAACGGACTTCAGGGTAGGAGATGGACTAAAAATGAACTAAAAATGAACTCCCAAAACTTACTGTCAGATTCTAGAAGATGTCTTTTCTTCTCCACCTGTTTTTGTCTGACCCTGCTGACCCAATGAGCATTTCACTGTCCAATGGTCATGCCTTAACTTTAAAAAAAAAAATATGATCAGAAAATCAACGTGCCTAATAATTCTGCACGCACTGTATATATGTATATGTATGTCTGTGTTTGTGCATGTCTGTGTATATATACACACAAACACACACATTTAAATATATGTTTGTGTATATACAGTATACACACACACAGACATATCTTTAATATAAATAAATATAACAATACATACACACACATATTATGTAAACAAAACTTTTATGTTAGATGCGATTAATCGTAATTGATTTGACAGCACTAATATATATATATATATTATTTATTTTTTCAAGTAGGACACGTTAAATTGATCAAAAGTGACAAAAATTACTTACTTGCAAAAATGTATTAAGGGTTTCCACAAAATATTAAGCAGCACAACGGTGTATGACATTAATAATAAGAAATGTTTCTTGAGCACCAAGTCAGTACATTAGAAAGATTTCTGAAAAATCATGTGATGCTGAAGACTGGAGGAATGATGCTAAAAAAAATCAGGTTTGCCATCACAGGAATGAATTACATTTAAATATTAAAATAGACATTTTAAATTGTAACCTTTTTATTGTTTTTTTGATCGAATAATGCAGACTTCTTTTTCCAGAAAACTACAGTACAATTTTTTGAATATTTACACAATGCATAATTAGGTATATATTGAATTCTGTTTATACTAGCAGTTTTTCCAGGGTCATCCTTGATCTAATTTTAGTTAGATTTATGAGCAGAAGAGATCTGGCCTCAGTAGCACTTTTTTTGAGACTTTGTTCCAGCACTTTCTAAAAACTAGCTGACTGGTTGGAGCAACAGATGTTCACATGACGGTCTGAAACCCAACTGAAATAAATTCTGCATCCACATGTGTTGCTTCTTCACTCTCAGGACTAGCTCTGACAAAACGTCTCTCCGTCTGCTTGTAGTTCTGCCTTCTGGTCCTTATGCATTATGCATTATATAACACACTTCAGTGATCAATGACAACAGCACCCTGAGTCACGATGCAAAAGGGAATGCAGATACATGCGCATTTTAATAACACCCAGATTTTGACCTTCCGAACTGCTGTGTAGTTAGTTGAATATGGTAATCGTGTGTGTAGTGAATTCTCCTTGTCATGCACATTACATTCGTCTTAAAGATAGAGGAACAGCAGAAGAGGAAGAAGAATAAAAAGGATGTTTCAACATATCTTAAAAAAAGGATCCAGACCAATCTGAGACTTGTTGATGTAGTAGGTAATGCAGTATTTAGATAAAAAATAGTTCATCACAATAACATGTTCCCTGGTGTGACAACCACAAATATGTTTTCATTGTAAACAGTGTATATATTCATTGTTTTGTCGTTTTAAACCTAACAAGCTTATTTTTGTAAAAATGTTTTGCACAATATACTTGTTATCAGCCGATATTTGACGTTTTAAAATTATCGGCATTGAACAATATTGTATCATAACTGTGGATGCTCATTACTCAATTTTACATTTAGATTGCCTTTGCCTTTATGTAACACTCAAAAGTTAAAGGAATAGTTCACTTAAAAATGAAAATGTTGTCATCATTTACTTTGATGTAATTACTTTACATTTACTATTTTTAAGAATGTCAGTAATCAAACAGTTGATGGACCCCATTGACTTCCATAGTATTTTTTTTCCTACTATGGAAGTCAATGGTGTTCAACAACTGTCTGGTTACCGACATTCTTCAAAATATCTTCTTTTGTGTTCAGCAGAAGAAAGAAATTCATACAGGTTTGAAACAACTTGAGGGTGAGTAAATTATGACAGAATTTTCATTAAGTGAACTATTCCTTTAATATTTAAAAACAGTAATGTAATTACACTGTTTAATTAAGTCTTTAGTAATTGAAGTGAATATCCATTTTTCATACTGTGTATTATAATGTTGTGAAGTCTAAATTCACTTGCAGCATTTAAAAGGATTTATTTTATTTTTTATTTATTTAGACAAAATAGTATTGAATTTTAATACTGAATGCATTTTATCCGTTTTCGCCCATATCTTGAAAAATTATGGGGCAAAATGATATCGGCCAGAATTAACAATACATTCCTACTTTACATGAAAAGTGCTGTAATTAATGCAATGACATTTAATATTTTTTTAAATAGGGTTAGGGTTATGGTCCAAATCCTTTCACTAGGCTATAGTTGAATATTGTTAATGCATTTTGACTGTATTGATAAGTTCAAGTCCTCCTGGGAAGTTTGTAACGATTTGGGAAGTCATGTTTACGACGACGGGTGCGTTCATAACACTTTAATTGGAGAAAGATGGCGATGTACCTTCTCTTAATTAACTACACCAAAATACATCAAGGTTTTTATACTCTACTTCTAGAAAATGAAGAACAAAGAATGTCATCAGGTGTTTTGCTTTTTTGTTTTTAATTAATTAATTAAGCCACTATAAACTTTGTTACATATTATATTGTTATATTACAATGTTATTATATTTTGTGCATGCAGTTAGTATGTTTTGTTGTAAATAAAAAAGCCTGACAATGTCACTTCTAAATACCTAAGTATCCACATTTCACACTGATACGCCCTCAACTCGTAAACTCTGGGCCCGAGCTTCCTACTCATATTTACGACTTTGTGGTGACGTTCATGTGCGTTCAACTCATAAATGCAATCTTTCCGACATGACTTGAACGCACCTTATGTGTTTTGTGTGTTCAGATCCTGCATCATCACATCGCCTCCGTGGAGAAACTGTCGCTCACAACCAGTGGCTGCCCGCTCCTCATTCAGTGCCGGAACTTCCGTGTTGTCCACTTTGTGATTCCTAGAGAGCGTGACTGCCATGACATCTACAGCTCTCTGCTCAGGCTACTGAGACCAGGTGGGTAAACTCACACGTCTGCCCTCATGAAAAATAAATAGAGTAGACTGCATATTGAAAGAGTTTCCTGAAAGTCACAGAGGAGACCATTAAGTCCTGGCCACCCTCTGTTCAGTGATTGGATGACAGGTATGGTGGTCATGCTCGAGGTCAGGGACATCTGCGAACTCCAGATGGTCGCCTGAATAGTATGACTTTCTTTTTCACCTTTTGTAAAGTTATTGAATCTTTTGTTTTGTACTCCAGTGTCCTATGATGAGCTGTACGCGTTCTCCTACAACCCAAAGCAGAATGACCAACAGAGAGAGGAGGGATGGCAACTCATAGACCTCGCAGCTGAGTTTGAACGGATGGGCGTGCCATGTGACCAGTGGCAAATGACCGATGTTAACAGGGAGTACAAGGTTTGATGTGAGGGTTCATTTGTGAAACAACCTCACTTTTTCTTTCTTTAAACCAGCATTGAATCTAATTCAGGATGTGTTTGATCTATACTTGGTTCTCATGACTCTGTCAAGCAACCTAAAATAGAGTGTAGTGTCCCTCAAGACTAGTATTAGAGTAATGTAGTTGGAATAAAACTTGAATTTAGTCAGATAAACAAACCCCAGGCCAAGCCAATATGAGTTAGTGGTGTTTTATTTGTGAATGAATCTGATGTGCTTTGGTCGTGAATGGCTCTGTTTCTTAACAAATTGTTTGAGTGAATGATTCAGTGATTCATTCATGGTACGAAAAGACTTTAGAGACCTTACTAAAATTGCAAAAACCAAAAATGAAGTAAAAATTTAATAAATTAAAGCTAAACAGAAATGTAACAAAAACCCAAAAATGTATAAAATGACAAATGCACAAACAAAATTACTTAAACTTAAACTGAAATATAAAAAATAAAAGCTATTTCAAAATAGTAATAAATACTGAATTAAGTATATAAATAATACTAAAATAACGCTTTTGAATGAGTTCTTATATATGCTGGGCATATTTAAAAAAAATATTAAAACAATTATTACATTAATGTATGACAACTAACTAATAAGCATAAGTCTTTAGATCAAGAGAAAACAAGTGTGCCCATAGTTTTGAGTGGTACTTCAGTGTTTAAAATGCGGTAATTATTTCTTTTGTGTATTGTAAATGTGTCTGACTATAAATTCTATGTTTAGGTGTGTAAGACATATCCAAGAGACTTATACGTACCCATTACGGCCAGTAAACCCATCATAGTCGGAAGCTCCAAGTTCAGAAGCAAAGGCCGTTTTCCTGTTCTTACATACTTCTACCAGGAGAAGAAGGTAAGAATGGTTTATACTGTCTCTACTAATGAGAAAAGGAAGCCAGTGGTTGATATGAAGAATATTAGGCCTTTGTTAATCATTATGAAAATAGTCTCTGTTGACATAGTAATGACCATTAGTTGCTTCTGCTGTGTTAGATAAGAGGAATGAGATGGTAAACAGGTAATGGCTTGTCAGCACACAGAGGATGCTGATTATGATAAACAGTAGTTTTACTGGCAAATCAGGGCTGTATGCCAGTGGCTTCTTCCCAGCATCTGCACTGTCTTTGTTAACTTATTTACTCTGCTTTTATATTGTTCTCCAGGATGGTGAACATTTATATTTGTTTGTGTCATGTCTCCAGGCGGCAGTGTGTCGGTGCAGTCAGCCTCTGTCCGGCTTCAGCGCTCGCTGTTTGGAAGACGAGCACATGCTTCAGGCCATCAGCAAGGCCAATCACAACAGCCGATATATATACGTGATGGACACGCGGCCTAAGGTAGAACGTCATGGAGTTTTATTGTGTTCTTCAAGCCAGTTCCTTGTTCATAACAGGTTCATTAAACCACTGTTTGTTTTTTTCGTAGTTAAACGCATTGGCGAATCGTGCGGCAGGGAAAGGCTATGAGAATGAAGATAACTACTCTAATATCCGCTTCCAGTTTGTGGGCATTGAGAACATCCATGTGATGAGGGGAAGTTTGCAGAAGCTTCTGGAAGGTCTGAGACGCCGAAGTATGAATTTTTTGGTTCATTCTCATCTCATTTTGTGGATCGTCAACATCTCTGTTATTTGCGTCTCTCATAGTGGTGGGAACGCGCTCCCTTTCAATGCCAGATTACCTGGTCGGACTGGAAAACAGCGGATGGTTGCGGCATATCAAAGCCATAATGGATGCAGCAATATTCCTTGCCAAGGTAAAACTCTTTGTATGTTGTATTTTGCTGCTGGTTCTTCAGTATTCAGTAGGGCTGCCCTTGACTAAAGATTTTTCTAATCGACTAGTAGTCGTTCATTTATTCCATTAGTTGACTAATCGCACGTTTATATTAATTGAATTACTTAAACTTATACTAAACCATAATGGGCCTATTTTGTGCTCAAGCGCACACATAAAGCTTGCCGCAAAAGTAATGATTATGAATGTGTCGGAAAAAAATTGCAAGGAGACATTTTAATTTGTTATAAATAAACTATAGTTTTCTGAGTCCGTATCGGCTGCAAACATGAAGTTGACGATGCTGACTCTGCTGTATAGTGAACGCGCCTTTAGAGAGAAATGCACCTTTCATACGAATTACAGTATTTGTTTTCGATTTTAATTTGTTTAAAAGTAGACATTTCAAGCTTTCTGTAGATACATTTCTCATGTCTGTGAGGCAAGTCCCCTTAGTTTCGGGTCATTTTTGTGACGTGATCTAGTTGACGGAGAACGAGACGGCAGAAAGTGCACCTTGTTTGTTTTCTTTATTTTACAAAAGCACTACATTTTGTTGTTATTGTGAGTTTACAGAAATAAAAGTAATTGTCCTTTACAATTTCGAATGATGTATTACTCTTATGTGTATGACCAAAAATGAAGTTGTCGTCTGTTTTAAGTTTTTTTTTTTTCATGTCATGCAGTAAGCGCGCTAATACTTTATCTTCCATGCTCCGCACGAACACTTGAATATGCGTCTAATAATAGCGCACATTTATCTAGGTTAACGTTAGAGTGAGTAGCTACTTACATGTTTCAAATAATAAGCCATATTCAAGGTCAATGGATGATAGGTGAACGTTTGGATTTTCTTGCCTGAATGACTGTAATTACCACGAGGACCCACTGTTAACGATCTGTCCCTCACGGACTGCGTGACTTCGCCACTTCCTGTGGAATTTTTTTTTCTGTGACAAACCGACTTATAAAATAATGGTCGACTAAGCCTTTTCATGTCTACTAACGTTCAGTCGACTAATAGGAATAATCTAGTTTAGTGGTTTTCATTAACAATAACCACAATGATATGAATTCAGCAGATTTGTCATAAATGTTTTTTGTTATACCAGGCTGTGACTGTGGAAGGTGCTAGTGTCCTAGTGCACTGCTCTGATGGATGGGATCGGACAGCTCAGGTCTGCGCTCTAGGCTCTCTGTTGATGGATCCGAACTATCGCACCATTAAAGGTTTCATGGTAAGAGCCTTTTGTGTGTTCAAGCTGACATTATCGTTCGTCTCTTTCCACCTTCTAATATATCTTCCTCTTGTTCTCAGGTACTTATTGAAAAAGACTGGATTTCCTTTGGACATAAGTTTGCAGACAGGTTAGCAAGATTCTCAGTTTGGTTCTTGACTCTAGTTGCTTGAAGAGTCTGAAATAACCTTGCATAACATTTCCCCACAGGTGCGATCAATTGTACACCGAACCTAAAGAGGTGTCGCCCATATTCACACAGTTCCTGGAGTGCGTATGGCAGCTGACTGAACAGTTTCCTCAGGCTTTCGAGTTCAGTGAGTGGTTCCTCATTCAGATCCACGAGCATATCCATTCCTGCCAGTTTGGGAACTTCCTGGGCAACAGCCAACGACAGAGAGAGGACCTTCAGTAAGTCAAACAAACCTGAATTCCCTTCCTTCCCGTCATCTCAAAGCCCGTAATGCATTTGTCTGTCATTAAAGGTTGAAGGAGAGGACATATTCATTATGGGCTCACCTGCTGAGTGAAAAGCAGCTCTACTTGAACCCCCTGTACAGCCCGAGCTTTGCAGAGTCACACCCAGTTTTGGAGCCATCCACCCAAGCCTACCACTTCAAGTACAAATGACTAACCACTTCTCTTTATGTAAGACTCCTCCTTTATTTAGACTCTGCAACGGTTTAATCAGTAACCGGTTTGTTTTGCAGGTTCTGGAGAAACATGTACCATCAGTATGACCGTTCCATGCACCCTCGGCAGTCCATTCTCAAACAAGTCCTCACCTTGAAAGAAAGCAACCGAGAGCTTGAGGCCACAGTGCAAGCCCTGAAGACTGTGAGTTCACCTCAGGAATTTGGTTTCCAGATAAAAATTAAGCCTTGAACGCTCGCTTCCCATGAAAAAGAAGTAGTCATGGATTTGTGTGTTGCAATACCACTAAGTTTCCTCTGAGGGATACAAATGAGGCTGGGAAGGAGTGAAGTATCTCAGTGTGTTATATTGTCTGAACATCCTACACTCTTAGAAGAAAAGGCTCTATTTGGAACCCTAGGGTTTTTTACTAAATTTTAAAGAACCATTTATGGCAAAAAGGTGCTATGTAGGGCGAAATATCTTCAATTATTGCATAATACTTATACATTTAGTTATTACTAATGATAAAGTATGCTTATGAGCTGTTTAATTCATAAAATGTAATTAATATTAAAATGAATTAAACCTAAATCCATGAAATTATCTCATGAAGAATTATAGAATTAATATCTATCTATCTATCTATCTATCTATCTATCTATCTATCTATCTATCTATCTATCTATATATAAAACGTATTATCATAACATATATTAATAATAATTATTAATAATTGTTTAATATTTTAAGTGTTGTACTGTTTATTTTAGTTAAATGATAATGCTTTAACAATAATAATATATTATAAAAACATAATTACATATTTGTATTAATAATATATAATATTTATAATATAAATAATGTTATTGTTATTATAAAAGTAAAATTTATTTAATAATAATGTTTAATTTATTATTACTGAAACAATTATATAATAAAAAATTATATTTAATTAATAATATATAATATAAAATGTTGTTATTATTATTATAAAAGTAATAATACTTTAATTATGTTTAATTTATATTACAGCAACAGTAATAATATAATAATTATAATAATTAATTAAATATTTTTTATTAATGATAATGTATAATATTAATAATATATAATATAAATAACAATGTTATTATTATTATTAAGGAGTTATAATTTTCTAATAAAAATAATTAACCCTTCATTGCTCTATCCTCATTGCTTCCATCAATAGCCCCATTTGTTTCCTTCATTCATCTGAAATCACACATTCTCTCCTATTTCTCTGTGTTTCCACAGAAGCTGCAGAAGTTCGGGGTGAGCACGTCTCCACTGAAGCCCAAAACACCCCCAACCGAGCGCAGTCTCCCTCCCCGGCCTCAGTCCCTCATTCTGGGAGCTCCTCTTCTCAGTCGGAAGGAAGTACAGCAGGACGAAGACGAGGAGGTGTTTGGAGAGGAGGCTCTGGAGGATCCTCCGGCCAGTACTGGAGGAGAACGGACTGTAGAGGGCAGCAGTGCCACAGAGAATGGTTATGGAGATCTGCCAGGGTCGTTCGGTCCCAAGAATGAGCCAACCGTGGTCACCTTGGAGTTTGGAGTGGCCAGAATGACCTGCTAAGAACACTTGAGGACTTGATTTTTGAGAATTAAGGAATTAAGCAGGATAATATAATATTTGTATATTCAGTAATGAGAAAGATGAAGTATGTTTGCTGATGTGTGTGCGTGCGTGTGTGAGTGTGTGTGAGCGCCCGTGTGCGCATTTGTTTACTCTACGTGATGGCACTGCACTCATGTACGATAGACAAAAAGATAAATGGAAGAAGGAATTCAGAGGTGGATCCCTTACTAAATTCATTGTTATATCTGTCAAATTAAATGTTATTTCTGTCATCATCTACATTTAAAAAAAAAATTAAAAAAAATTTGGGTTCATTTTTTAAAGGATGTCAATAGCACTAAGAAGAAAGGATTAAATAAAGAGCTGATAGACTTGTGATTTATTTATATCTTATTTTTTTCATGTGTTCAGACTCAAAACTTCATTCATTCCATGTCACTTGTTATCTTGAAGGGTGGAAAGATAGATGCTGTCCAGAATGAAGGATGACTACAGAGATGCCCTACACACAAGTGTCCCATGTGCGGGCTGGTCGATTGTGGGGGGGTGGTAGTTAGGAACTCAGAAGGTTAATGTGATGTCACAGAGCAGGTCAAAGGTCATATTTACCTATAAGTGATTATATGAGAATACAATAAATCATTACGGCTACTAATCTGAATTAATCTACAGCAATCTGTCATTGTCACATACAAAAGCAACTGCAGATTATAAACTACCTCGGAAATTATTATACATGTGTAAGAATATATGTAATAAGTGTTGTGATTGTTGAATTTTTTTTAAAGAAATCTTTTATGTTCACCAAGGCTGCATTTATTTGATCAAATATACAGTAAAAACTAATATTCTGAAGGATTATTATAATTTAAAAGAACTGTTTATAATCTGAATATATTTTAAAAGCTGAATTATTACTCCAGTCTTCTCTGTTACATGACCCTTCAAACATTCTAATATGCTGATTTGGTGCTCAAGAAACCTTTCTTATTATTATCAATGTTGAAAACAGTTTGAGGTAAGTAAGATTTAACAAAGATAATTTTTTATTCAGCAAGGATGCATTAAATTGATCATATTTTTAAAAATATATGGTTGGATGGTTATTTTTCTAGGTCAAACTAGACTGAGCTCATTCCAATTAAAAAAAATGTATAAGCATATTATAATTTGGGACATACTAATTCTAATCTGATATACTATTTAGAACAGATAGTAGCCTACAGTATGTGAATTTGGTATAGAGAGCTCAAGTTAAGCTGATTACAAAAGTGTCTTATTTTTCATATTATGTAGTCAAATGAGGGCCAAATGAGTAACTCATTGAGAACCATCTCAAAATGATTAAGAGGCTGTCTGTATCTTACCACACTGCTAGATGTAAGCACCCGTCTGTCATCCATCTTGCGTTTGGAAGCACATCATAAAAGTGATTATTGGGCCCAAACCCTCGGGACCTAGGTATTACTGACTGACTGGAAGAGGATCACTAGACGAAATGGGAATTATCACTAATCCCTGCAAAGTGGCCCTAGATGATAGTCTGCTGTATGTCTGTAAAGATCTACACACACAAAGGCCAGTGTGAGTGAAATGTGTGTACACTCAAGTCTTTTGTCCTTCATCTAAGCAGAAGTAGCCTCATCTAAAAAAATCAGCAAGTAACAATGATTTGTGCATAATAAGTGAAATGTGTCCATGTATTAAGCACTCAGATTCATCCAAACAACCCATAGAATGATGTAATCACTTATTCTTTCTTTATTATACTGTGTCTCCATAAATGGTGGTAATTGACCTGGATGTGATAGCCTACTGTGTGATACTATGGTCTGTGGATGTAAACAAACTTCAGGCAGGCCACTTACCAAGATTTCCCCCTTCAATATCCAATGTTCATGTTCGTTTTGAATGGTTTAGCCTATGATATAAAAGCTTTTCAGTTGTTTTTGCTCACATTCAGGTATTAATTGTAAGCTATCCTAAAAATCTCACCTTCAACCAGAGGTCACAATGGGGTGTAAATCTGTGTCACGTGACTCCGTAAGCCGTGTTTGGTTTGCAAATCTAAAAACCGGTGACGGGACGCACATGAAATCCATCCGCGGGTCAGGACGTATTAATAAGAAAGCCTCTCAGCGAGCGCTAAGTACAAGAATAAGGGATTTCTGTTGAGTGAGTGGGGCCATTTAAAAATGTAACCTACCGTAACCGTGTTTTGCGATATTTCCGAACCTCATGGTGCCCTCGGGAAATTTCTTGTGGGCTTTTACGTTGATGTTGGATTTTTTTCATATTTATTCATTTTGTAAAACAAAGTGTGAACACCTTTTCAAGCAATGTTCGTCACAGACCCTATTTTGTTTAAAGTTACAAACCCTCTATTCTACAAACCGCTATTGACCAATTGTGACGATTTCTTGAAATTGGGATTTAGCCATAAATACCACACACTGTGACTATCTTAATCTCATAATTGTTAATTTATATCTCAATATGTTGCTTTATATCTCCATTATGACATTATGAAAATCATTTGCTTTTAGTATTTAAACAAATAAAACCAGTTTTGAATAATTGGCCTACTTGTTCTGAATTCCCAATCCTTGGAAAACAAAGTATTTTCTCAGTTCACCCTGATACGTTTCTGTGCCTCTCCCTCCTCATAAGCAAATAAAGATGCTACCTGACCTGTTAACACAATAAACAGCTGTGGATTCAGATGATGATGATATATCTGACATAACAACCATGTTTGAACAATCTCTTTTTCAATTGCACATTAAACTTGTCTGTGGGAAGGTTAAACACAGTTTAAGGCTAAAATAGTTTAAAGCACTCTTTGTCCTCTATTTGAGTGGCAACTGCATTATGCCTCAGTTCATGAAAAGATTTGTCTTTGGTTTAAATCACTGCCATTATTGATGTCTCTGATCCAGTTTGGCCTTGATAAACTCCACAATAAGAGCTATGCTGTGCTTTGAAGAATCTGTGAACACCTTTGTCCTTTTCAGATAAAGATAATGGAGGGGAAAGCAGAATTGTAAAATCTGGCCAACACACCCTTATTAGCAAACAGTCTCGCTCTATTCTCTTCCAAATGTCCTAGCTTGTTTCTCATGAGAGTTTTGTCCTTGGCAGTGACAGGGATGTTAGTTATGTGAGCACTGTGTTTATCCACCAAGGTGGAACCTAAAAAAATGGACTGCAAACTGAAGTGGTTTCAGATTGTTTAAGGTCTCTTTCTTTTTCTGTCTGTTTCTTCGTGTTGGTCTCTTAACTTGTGGTTCTGGTTAATTTTTCTCCCTTTGTACCCTCAAGCAGACAGACCTCACATGGCTCCGAGATTGGAGAATGAGTATACAGACCAAAACTGACCCGAAGAAACAAGTGGCGTGGTGGCACATTCCAGCCGCCATGCCTCAGGGGCTGCTGACAGAAATGACAAACACAGGTGGGGAGTTTTGGTCCAGCGCAGCAGACCTGGAACCAAAGCTGAACCAGAGGCCAGGAAGACTTGACCTCGCTGAAACTGCTGCACGGTGCCTTCCCTTCACACATACACACACTGTGTGCTCTGACCCCCCTGTACATTGTGTGAATGTAGACATTGTTTCATACCAGTGAGGTGGAAGAGGAGACCTGTATACAGATAGGGGTGGATGGGTGGGCACATCAGTTTCATGGGGATTTATTCAAGCTGTCTTAGGGGAAACTTAAAAATAAGGGAAGAGGCCAAAATGAGGATGTAGGTATCATTATTTAGCCCTGATGTCTTTGTTTCAGAGTCGCTTGCATTCTATTCAGGCTTCTCACAATCATGGAAAAACTGGAAATGAAAATAGTTAATGAGATTTATAGGCCTGGAAAATACATAGAAATGAATTAAATCTCAAACGAAGTCAAAGACTATTTTTATAGTAAATATTTTTAGCATTTCAGTAGGCATAAATTAATTAACATAATTAACAGTGAATAAATTAACACTAACCTAGATGAATAAATATAAAAATGTTGTGTATTATTGGTTCATGATAGTTTGCTCATGATACACTCTTAATGCAAAGAGTCTTATTTCAGTGTTCATTTTTTTCTATTTGTTCAGAAAATAAATAAAATCTTAGAATGTTATAAATTTCACTTTGCAAATGCAATCTCCATAAAATTGTAATTATTATTATTTTTTAAATACAGATTGTAGACCTTATCAGCTTGCTTCATGAATATTAATTAGTTGATGTAAGGTCCACCCAGAAATCCCAACTGAAAGGCAAGTAAGTGAGGGCTACCCATAGCAGATTACCACTTACTGATTGCATGTTCATGCAGCCCAAAGCGACTGGTAAAGACTATTTTTTGGTCTTAAAGACCATGTGGCTGGGTATAATGTTTTATTTCTAGGGTGATTATTTCACAAGAAGTAGGGGAGACATGTCCCTCCAGTATATATGAAAGACTAGAAAAGTCTTGGGAAAGTCATTGTCTAAAAGTGTGGGAACCTTGTCTATTAGTTCTGCCACACCATTTATAAAGTATAATGTTTCTCACCAAATGTCTCCTTGTATACATTTCAACCACTAAAAAAAGAAAACCCGAAAGCTTTCAGTTGTTAACTACTTTTGCACACAATTGGACTAACTAATTGCTCTTGTGTAACATTGGAGGAGTGTGGTAACAGGAGTCCCCCTGGGCCCATATGCTGGGGGCAGATGGACTGCGGGTTTATTGAAGGATACGTTGAATATGATCAACCACTCCAGACGGCCCAGAACAGGTGAGGACCACCAGCGTGAGCTGATCTAATCTCATTTAAATTTCATCAGCCATTTCTCTAAACCATTTCAAGTGTGTTGTGCATGCATTCATTATAAGTGACTGAAATGTTTATCTAAATCTGCCTCATGTCTTCATACTTGTAATTTCTCAAATCAGCAGCTTTTGCTTAAATCCTAAGTACAGACTCTACAGCAACCAGACAACTCAAATTTCTTCCTGAGCCTTTTCATCTGAGGGGGATTTTCAGTGGCTTATTCTCATTTACACTGAGAGGTTTGTACTCACTCCCATTTATTTCCTCTGACACTCCTGATCGTTATAGCATTTCTGGAAACGTTCCAGATGTGATTTGCATTTCAAAACAAATCCAAAATGCAACACTAATACCATTATAACCTCTATAAAAACACGGGTAAGGAATGCAAAAACTTTGTCTATTATGTACACACGCACACATATTTGTACACAGTTGCACTCACATGTACATGACGACAATCATTATTTTAAAAATCAATACACCCATTCTTTACTGCCCGCAGATAGATGCATATCATGCGTCTTCTGTGAGATAATAAGAGAATAATTGAGGCAAGAAAGAGGAGAAGGATATCTGATGTTTGCAGTGTGGGGGATGAGGGTGTGTTTGTGTGTACGGAGGGGGCGAGCTGTGGGGGCGGAGAAAAAAGAGCTGGCTCGCCTCCAGCGCTGACGAAAGCTGCTTAACCCTCCCAGTTACCATAGAGACTGTCAGGCGCAGCCACCAGTGAGAGAGAAAAAGAGCGAGGCAGGGAGAACACCAACAAGCAAAGGCAGCAGATAGAAGTGGAGAGGAAAAGGACAGAAGCAGTTAGAGACAAGGTAAAATAAAGGGAGAAGAAGAAAGAAAGAAGAACAGAGGGTGCAGCAGACATAGTGGCAGAGATGGAGGCTCAAAACGAATGCAGTGAACCGCCTCCATGTGACCCTCAGCCACCAGGAAAACTCAACAAAGCCGCCTTCAAGCTGTTCGGCAAGCGTAAGTCCGGCAGCAGCATGCCGAGTATTTTCTCTGTCAGGAACAAAGGGGAGTCCACCGGTAAAGCCGCTGGCAAGACACTGGAGCTGGTTAGGAGCAAAACCCATGATGGCTTAATAACGGACACTCCGTCAGAGCTTGAAGGCCAACGGAAAGAGGAATCTGCCAGTAGCGACCAGCTCCACGCCGGCACGCCAGATGGTGTATCCAACGCCCCCCTCCGCAGCTCCATCACCAAGTCTTTCAGCTTCTTCTCTTTACTGCGTCGGAGCAGCAGCCGTGCAGGGGATGGAACTTCTACTGTGGGACGAAGAGGACGAGGGCTTAAGGGGCTGTTTAGCAGCATGCGTTGGCGGCGGAAGCCCCAGGTTCAAGAGGACTCCTTGGAGGTAGCTAAAGAGGTGAAGGAAGGAGACCTAATACTTTCCTCTAGCTCTGGCAGCGTGGAAACAGAGAAGGACATGACACTGACTCTTGAGCCCCTGCCGCAAGTATTTGAGAAGACTCCTCTCCCAGGGGATGCTGAGAAATGGAAGGCAACGTCTATGCAAGAATTACAGGGTACTAATGAAGTGGAGTGTGGTTACTCTAGTCCTCCTCTTTCCCGACAACACACAGTCACTGAAGAGTCTCCTACTCCTTCTCCAGTCCGAGTCCAGACAGAAGGGCTTCAACATGATAAACACAGCGCATCAGAACTTTTGTCCTCCATTCCGACCTGTGCTTTGACCCCTCCAATGGAGCACAGCACAGCTGACCCACAATCCGAGCAATCTGTGGATCGCTTATGCTCCATGTTCACTGATGTTACTTCACTAAAAAGCTTTGATTCTTTAACAGGCTGTGGTGACATCATCGCTGACCCAGAAGAGGATTCTGGGAATGGGGGAAGTGCCACGAGCAGTGGAACTGGTAGCAGTAGTGGGGGCTGCATGGGTCGCAGATTAAGTGGAGCCGGGACGAACTCTGAGAGATGCTCTCCTGCCAAGCCTCCACTTCCTCCCCAGGTCAGTAGTCTTACATCTATCCATGCTTCTTGCTACATTCCAGCCCACCAAAGACCACGTGCAGCTCCTAAAAAGCCACAGGGTAGTGGAGTTGTTGCCTACATGGGTGGAGGGGAGGAGATGGCTAGTCCTGAGGGTGTTGATGATGCTGACATGCAGGGTCTTTGGCATATGTTGCCCCAGAAGGTTGAAGACTCACCAGCGCTACGACGTACAGAGCCTGTTCTGCATCATGCACCAACCCGTCTTGAGAAGAGGCCACCTCAAGTGAAGGCACTTGGGCTCAGTAAGATCCCTGTGAGCGGAGTTTGCAAGATGGGAAAGCAGCAACCCTCTCGTCCCTCACCTCCCCCTGTTGATAAAGAACTCCAGGATGCCCCACCAAGTGATGAAGGCTACTGGGACTCTCCCACACCTGGCCCAGAGGATGAAGACAGCACCTTTCTCCGCCGGGACGGCCTGCTGAAGGACAGCTGCTCCGGAGATGCGCTCTACGACCTCTATGATCCCGACAGCCCTAGTGCTGCTGGCTCAGACGATGATGTGAGTTCACCAACAAAATCTGCAGGTGACCTAAAAACTAACTTGCCTTCCCCCAAATTCTCGTCTTCTGTCACTTCCTCATTCCGATCCATGAAAGGCAGCACCAGCTTACCTCGAGATTCCAAGATCCCCATTAGTGTGAGGCAAACACCACCATCCCACTCTTCCAGCCAAGGAGCACTGTCTTCTAATCTTAGCCCCACTTCAACCACCCCGCCTAAAAAGACAGATGCCTCACCACGCACTCGAATCCCTGTCTCGAAGGTTCCTGTCCGTCGTTCTGGCAACAAGAGCACCCCCACCTCACAAAGCAGGAAGTAGAAAGCTTGGAGGCCCATCAGAAATTTCTGACAATAGAAATCTATCACAAGAGCTTTAGGCCAAAACAATGTTTTTTTTTATATGAAGCAATCAACCTCCACTTTTTTTTATTTCACCCGTCTACTGAGGACTATATCTGTTACTATAACTGTTTTTACATTTTTTAAATGAATTGTGATGTTGCATATTACACCCTAATATAATTTTTGTAGAATGCACTGCAATATGTAACACATGACATTCATAATAATGTAAGCTTGAGTTTTTTTTTTTTTTTTTTTCTTACCAGCCTTTTAAAGAGGAATAATACAGTGAGAATGCTGATCCTAAGAAGAATGTTTAATATCAAAAATCTTCTCATTCCCTTCCATTGGAATAAGTGAAACTGTGGTAATTTCTTGCTCTGTCATCCCATAAGCACTGTGTAAAACGCAGCTGCGATCTTCATCTCTCCAGTATTTTACATTTAATGAATTTTTGAACTGTGTGAGATGAAACCAAGCACTTCTGACACTCCTAAATAAAGCTGCATGGAGTCTTGTACACTCAAACTGGATCAGGGAACAGCCTTTTGTTCGAGACACTCTTTCGTATCACACAACGTGACTTCCTATTGACATTGATGAAAAGAAAATCATACTTTTTATTGAATCTCCACTTTTGTAACTCTTTTATATCGGACATGGACCTCCCGGTGACCTCACTGTGGATATGTGTGCACTGCTTGTTTAGTCTTTTGGAAAACACTACTTGCAAAAAATAAATCTCCGGATCATGAGTATCCTCCTTTTTTCACAGTGATTTGTACTACTCTCGCTAAACTGGACATACTGAGCTGGATAATTTTGAATGTAGCATGACTCTACACACAGGTCTGTTTTTTTGCCTGCTCACTGCTCAATGAATAATGGATAGAGAGATATGAAGAAGCCCATATGTATCAAGAGTTAAATGTCTTCCGTCATGTGGTCGTTCTCTTGGAGATGTCATCACCCTTTGGCTCTCAGATTTGTGAGCAATCACTGCAGAAATCATTTGCTTAATCAGTGTTTTTTTCTGTTTTACAGTATAGAAAAATCAAAGTATCCTTAAAATGGATAAAATTTACATTTTAAAGTATTTTACAAGACAAAAATAGTGATTAAGAAAATTATTTTTGCAGTATTTGGCTGTTTATTTTTTACTGTTTTTTAAAAGCTCTTCACCACTGGGACATTTTATTTGTAAGCTGTAAAACATTTTCTCTTAAGAAGGTCTATGACATGCCTTCTTTCTTTTATGATATGCTCTCTTTCTTTTATGATATGTTCCCTTTTAAATTGTGCATTATTTAATAAATAAAACAACTCTCTGTGTACATCCAGGATGTGGACATCTATCTATCAAGTGCGAATGCATGCATCATTTTCCACACACATAACAGGGCCATGTGGGCAGCTTAGATGTTATCTATTTTAATCGCAGAGACGTAAAGAGCATCGAGGTTGTCTTTTTTGCAGCCAGCCACAGTCTGCTGGGATTTAAATCCCACCCGTTAGGAAGGAAGAAGAAAGTTGGTCTGGGTTTAGCTGTCGGTGTGAATCCGGTTGACAAAGGGAGGTGTTTACTGTGGGTTATGGGGGGAAATTATGTGCTTCCATTGTCATGGATCTGTTATTGATGTGGTTTTGGGAGGTGAGGTGAAAGAAGGAAGTGCGTGTGGACTGAATACAGATAAGAAAGAGCTATGCTCGATTTAGTGCTTGTTCATTAAGGCCAAGTGGATGGAGACATGGATGTGTGTGTGTGTGTGTGTGTGTGTGTGTGTTTCTGAAGGGGGGATTTGGTGCAGTCCCAACAGTAATGGTGCAGCGAAAAACATTCACTCCTGAGCAGCTCTCACTGCAGTGTGGCTTCTTATGTAAAAGTCTTATGTAACACCATAACTCTCTGATATCATCCCGAGAAAACAGCTGGAGTGTGTGTATGTTTATGTGTGCAAAGCTATTGCTATAACTGCCATGGTCTAAAGAATTAGTTAGCATTCGCGATGACTGCGCTGTAATTGGGTCATCTGGATTTACCCTTTAAAATGTGTTTTATGTGTGTGTGTGTGTGTGTGTGTGTGTGTGTGTGTGTGTATGGTTGCAGAAAATTAGACATTACTGCTGTATGCATAAGCAGAGCTGGCTGTGAGTGTGTATGTGTGACTAATGGTTGGATGGCCTAGTTTTCAAAGACCTGATTCTGTGAATGAGAGAGAGAGAGAGAGAACAGGGTCAAATGGAGAGAAACATGGTTTATTTACAAAAAAAAAAAAAAAAAAAAAACATTAGCGTTACTATGCTTCAGTGATGGTAAACTACGGTAATTTGGTATACCATGATATTTTATATTCATATATCATAATTTTTAAACTGTACTTGTTTTTGTGTATGTACTTCAAAGAATACCATGGTATTAACGGCATGTCCGAAAAAATGATATGTAAACAGTTTTAACAGTAGAATTAATACAATGTAAACATAGTATCTCTTCGAATTAGACAGCAGATCAACAATACTGGCAGTTGGGCCACGATGTGTTGGTGTATCAACGAATGTGGCTGACGGAAGGGGGTGGCTTAACCTGATGATCCCTGAGCTCATATTCTCATTAGCTCTCATCGCACCTGAGAGCCGGATGGGATACCCCAGGGCTCTATCCTCGGTTTGACACCCGCAGGGGCTTAGGTTCTGTTTAATAAGCTCAGAATCTATTCCAAAACCAGGACCAGAGGCAGAATCATTAGTGTGGTATTTCGGTAACCATGCTCATGGTATACTCTGGCTGTTTAGAAATCGATTGTGCTCACCGAGGCTGCATTAAAATAACTTATTTCTGTTTTAATATTTGAAAATGTACTTTATTCCAAACCTAATTTTCATCTGGCATTACTCCAGTATTGACTGTAACACGATTCTTCAGATATCATTCTAAAATGCTGATTTGATGCTTAAGAAACTTTCTTATTGGTATGTTCAAGTCCTCGGAAGTTCGTATTTAAGAGTTGTAGTCGTAATTATCATGTCAGGTGTGTTCAAGTCTCTTTGGTCGAAGCAAAACAAATGAAGTTCTGCTTAGAAAATGCTGAATAAAGAATGCGCATGCATGTTTTTGCTTTATAGTATTGTTCAAGTTATGAAGGTGCTGTAAATTGAATCATTAGGCTATATATATGGTGTTGTGTTCAACTCCTTTCCAACATGACTTGAACGCACCATTATTACTATCAAAATTGTAAACAGTTGTGCTACTTAATATTTTTGTGGGAACATGATACATTTTAGTAATTGTGTGTAAAAAATAAAATAGTTTTAACTTTAAAAAGTAAGTGTTTGTTCTGCCTTAAAATGTTAAGTTTAGTCAACTTAAATATCCAAGTTGTCAAATAGTACAATTTCACATTTCGAGTTGACTGAAATTAAAATTTTAAGGCAGCACGAATTCTTACTTTTTTACAGTTTATATATATTGTTATTTTTTCAAATAGGCACTTATTTTTTTAGTAGACAGTAAAAACATGTACATTTCATATTTTTAAGAGCAATACATTTGGCAAATTGTCTTAAAAAACGACTATAATATAATGTTCGTGTTGCTTTTTGCCCACATAATATTGTAGTTTCTGCATCTCCTTGTTCTATGTGCTTGCATCCTGTATCCTGTGGCTTTTGTTTAGCTTGTGCTAGGGTGAGAGAGGATAGAAGAGAGAGAGAGAGAAAGCAGAAACAAAAAACTGTGTTATGAAGTGAGTGTGAGCAAGGGGGTCTATTTAGAAGGGGCTTTGCTTGGGTGGAATCAAATTAAATTTGATTACAATGAACAGAGAGAAGATACATAAGAGTGCATTTACACAAACATGTGAAAGGAAGGCAGAGAAAGAGTGCTGTATATTCAAGACTGAGTGGAGGATTGTCTGAATTGATGAAAAGCCATTTGACTAAACTACATTTGTGGGCTGATATGATCCTAAAAGCTAAACAATTCAGAAACACACAATAGCAACATAGGACAAATAGGGCAGCATTTCTCTGAACAACTTGTGTTAAAAATCCATGGACAGTTTCACTCACGCCCCTTTTTTCTCAGAAACACTCTTTCCTTCATCTCCAGGGGAAACTGGAAACGGTTGCTTAAAACTTCTCAAGGGTTTGCCTGCTATCCAAGACTGAACTTTTGTTTTGTACTTGAAGTGCTGTGAGTGAAACGCTCCCTGTTTTTCCTGTTTGTCTGCTTTTAGTTGACATGTAACCTGATACAGAGTAAACGTAGACCTCTAATATTTTTTGCTTTCTCTGCTTCCTCTCTTTCTCCTCTTTTCCGTCCTATTTCCTTAATAAAAGCATGTCAAACGGAGAAAATTCCAGATTTTTGAGGCAAGTGGATTCTGAATACAGCTTCCAAAGAAAATTATTTATATCCTCAAGCTGAATGCTTACTATTGGTAAATAGTGTTAATATAAAACTCTACAGCTGAAATCACTCATGTCTATAGGTCACATGTCTAAATTTGGCCCGTCTAAGGGCACGTTTACACGACAATGATGTACTAAAAACGGAAACGTTTTTTTCGGGATAACTTATGGTTAGGGTTATGGGGCTAGGGTACGAGCCCCATAAATCAGGATGAGCCATGACGTCACTGTTTTCACAAATTCGCATTGTTGTAGTTTACACAGTGACGATAATGGTATCATTTTCAAAAACTTGCACTCTGAAACCCGTTTTCAAAAGTTTGTGTTTTCAGGCCCCCCAAAATGCTGATTTCGTGTAAATGAATGGCCAAAAAGCATAACAAGTTGTTTTTAGTTGAAAACGGTGTCGTGTAAACGGCCTCTAACATAATTGAGTAATTTGCTATGTGCCTTGAAACACCCCAAAAATATCAAGGTTTCGGTTCTTGGTTGGATTATTTAAAAAAAGAAAATAGTTAGTTAATTTATAATTGTATAATGTATGATTATAAAAATTATTAATAATAATGTAATATACATTATTGTTAAAATGGCAAAGCTATATGCTAAGCAGATTTGCCATTTTAATGACTAATTTAAGAAATAATTATTTTAATAATCCAAGAAAATTACTATATTAAAACAATTCTAAATAGTAAGATGTATGTATATACAGTACATATAATTTTTGTATATCTATTTATCTATTTTTTTTTCTTGGTCATGATGCCTTGGGCATGAAGTGAGCGCCAAGATCACCCTCTCAGAAAAGATGAGATGACACCATTGGGGCACCAGGAATGGATCAAAACTAAGAGTGAGATTTGTTGGTTTGTCTGCATCACGATTGCGTGATCAGAAAAATGTGTTTTTGTGCTTATGAAATTATATCACACACAGGGGGTTTGGCCATTCAAAATCAGCACCCTTCATTTCACACGCTTGCCCTACTACACAAATCTCCATGGCAACCTCAGTAGGTCATCCAATGAGAGGTGGAGGTGGGGCCGGGGGGTGGGGGGTACGCGCGACTGACGGAGAGTTTTGAGGACACTGATTGGAGTGAGAATGGTGCAGTGTGAGTTTGTGCAAATTCACACACTTGGGAAACTCAAATCTCATTTCTCACCCTCGCACTCTTTCATTTGCTGCAAACTCATGAGAATAACACACCCTTTGGTTCCTCTTCAGTTTCATGCTTTGAAAACAATACTTTGTTTCTTCATTCTTCATATTTCTTCTTCATTTTTACACCAACTCTGACATTTTCTACCCAGTGGATGATGTCATTTACTTTCCTTACAGTCGTTGTTTCTTCCCAAGCTTCTATCAGCATCAATAATAAATCCACTTCACAAACTTTACATGTATAATTCGTTCAATCTGAGCTGTGGAAACGGGGTCTTACATCTCTGAAACAGCAAGAACAAAATGACGTTTTTCCAAGAGTTTGCAAGTCTTATGAATTATGCCTTGTGTGGTTTGAGCCGCTAATATACACCAGTCACTCAAGCACAGTCTGAACTCAAACGTTAAGTTGAGGAAAACCTCCTGAGGTGGATACATTTAAAAAATAAAAATCTATCTATCAATATGCTATCAATTAGACTCATCTGATCTGTCAACGTAACATTGTTACGTCCCTCATTCTGGAAAGAGAGAGAGAGAAAGGGCATGGAAATGATGAAAGGGCAAACGACTCATCTCTAACCTGATTTTGCCGCACCGTCAATTTACAGGCACCATCGCAGACATTAATGTGATCTTCCTTTGACAAAAGAACCCTCAGTCGTGTCACTGATGGATCCCTGTCACGGTTCAATGAACATAAATGAACCATGACACAGTAATTCACTCATGATTGGTCAGCATTGTGTTGCCTATCACTGCCACTGACATGGAGGCTCAAGGTCACATGATCTCAAGAAATAAAAGTAAATCGATGCTTATGTTCACACAGCATTATTTCGCCAATTCCCCCCCCCCCCCCCCCCCCCCCCTCCCCTCCCCTCATTTTGTAAAAATAAAATAAAAATAATGACTATGTGGACATCAAAAATCATAATGAGTCTGACATTTTTAATTGTGATCTGGGACACTTGTGAGGAAATAAAGATACATAAAGTATCTGATTTTTGTAACCAGTGTGAACAGGTTATAATTTCTAAAAATGGACACAATATAACCTGTTCACACTGGTGAATCAGTTGGACAATATGAGATACACAAAACACAAAAGTGTTATTATTTTTTAATTATTTAATATTTAGCATATAATTATTTATATGCTACGTATATTATACTGTTTATATTATTATAATAATAAGAATTATGAATTTGACTATATGACTACACAAAATATATATTTAAATATATATAATATATAGAGATCCACAAGTATCAGATGTTGTGAGCAGTGAAAATAGTTTCACTCTGGTTTCACAGACAAGGTTTAAACCTAGTCCCAGACTAAAATGCATGTTTGAGATGTTTTAACTGAAAGCAACTTACACTGATATATCTTAAAATATGTCAGTGCCATTGTTTTTTCTCAAGATGAACATCAGTAATGTTTTTTTCCTAAGGCACATTTATAAAAGCTACGTAAATGCCCTAATTGAACTAAGGCCTAATCCTGGCTTAATCTAAGTCCTGTCTGTGAAACCGGGCCTTAATTGTTCATTCTAATCCTCATAGATTAGGGTTGGAAGTCCAAGTATATACTTTCAATATTAACTTTATGATTATAAATTAGATTATGAAATGTGTTAAGCATGTTATTTATATAAAGGATAGGGTGGTTTAAAGGTGAACTAAGTAACTTTTTTTACCTTAACTGAACAGCTTCGGAGTCATTGGAATGGTTATATTACTTATTTCGGGTTGAATGGTGGTCGTTTCGCACCCCCCTGGTGCCCGTGAGCGGAAAATACGCACTTGCAACTTTGAGCCGGCGGGCCGCCGGCCGCCGCGTCAGGAAGTCTCGCGTGATATCAGGTCTCGCGATGTAAACAATTGCTTTACGGCCAAAAGAAATCTGCTAAAATGCTGTCATTATTGCGCTCCCTCACGCTGTCCGAACCCGAATGAAGAAGACGTTTTAAAGAACGTCCCATCTGCTTTGATGTCGTTGATCTATAGCCTCTGGTGTCTGAGAATCAACAACGAGTTTTTACGACAGTGTTGTCAAATATCTATTCCGAAGCTGTGGGGGGAGCTCTAGAGAGAAACCTGCGAGCAAAAAGCGAGAATACAGCGAAGAAGTCCCGAAGTTACTGAGTAAATCAGTTTAGCTGACCAGTGTCCAAAATTGGCCATATTTAAAAGATCATGTGAACAACCTCACAAAAATAGGATTTGAGCAGAAATTTGAATTTTGTACTTTGGCTTGTGCAGTGAATGTAGCTTTTGTGTGTGTTTGAGGGAACAGTGCTGCTCGTCTGCTGGTGTCGTATGTGCTTAATCACTGTCTCTATACAGAAAAGACCCACTCAGCACACACCAATCAAACACAATCATGATCCCACACAGGACAGGACAGGGAAAGGTTTATCTGACTCTGCAGCTGGACACCAGCTGGGCCCCCCACCATATATGTGGACCACCACGAAAAAAACCGAGGGTGGGGCTAAATTACACTCCTTCCACAGATACATTTACTAACCGTGGACCCTCCCCCACGTAGCCAACCCCTCAAAAAACGGCTGCCACACACACACACAAAGGCTTGAGGTCATGTTCACTTGGAGATGAACTGCCTGAAGTTAGTAGACGCGAAAGTGCAAAGAACACAAAACAGCAGCTGTGACACCTTTGACATTGAGACATTACCAAGTGCATGTCTCTAACCTGTAATTTCATCAGCTGAAGCGTAATGTGACTTCTCCCATTAACTAAAAAAAGCCCGATTAAATATTCATGATTTCTGTGAAAGTCACTCAAGGCTCATTCAAGAGCTCACAAAGTCAATGGCTGCGTCCAAAATGGCTAACTCACTCGAGTAATGCTTAATAAGTACTTCACGACCTCTAAAAAGTACGTTTGAGGGAATTACTGAAATACTAATTGAATTCTGACACATTTCGGAACTCAGTGACGCATTTCGCTAGCATAGCTAGAATTGTTTGAGTCCAGTAATGTGTTTGAATATGCATACTTCTCCACTATACAGCAGGCAAAAACAGTAGATGAAATGATTAGTGTGTCAGAATTTGTATTCATAAAACAGTAGGTGAAAAGTACTTGACTTACTACTGAATGGCAGGGAAGCGACCCAACTGATACTGCAGGTCACATGACAAATGACGACATGGCAAATGTAGTACATCCTCATTTAATTCATACTACAAACATTTATAATACAAGCATACTTTTTTAACTGTTGCAAAGTTTGTTACTCGTTAAATGTAGTACGCTATTTCAGATGCAGCTCATGTATTTGTGTATACTATGCTTTGGGCCTAATGCCATCCCCAAACCTGCAGATGGGGGTGTAAAATGCATGTGGAAACTCCCTTGGGATCAACCCTGAGGTTGAAATGACATGTCCGTGTATTCTCTGAGGACAGATGTAAGTGCGTTTGAGTCAGAATCTCTCCAGCATCAATTATCTTTAAACAGACAGGATGACGCTTGACAACATGGGACCCAATTGCTCCTTCTCCTGCTAATATATGAGGATGCGTTCAATACATTAGGCTCGTTTAGATGCCAAACGCCTTGCTTGAAAGTGAGGGGAGGAACGAAATAAATGCAGTCAAGATGAACAGTTCTGAACCAAACAATGGGAGGGAGAAGGGAAGAAATTGGGGGAAATGAAAGAGTGAGATGATGGAATACATAAAGGACGTAGATGGAAACAGGATGTTTTATTGGGAACACCGCAGCCCAAACACCTTTAGGAAAGTAATTTCCACTTTAAAATTTCCCCTTTTAAAGGAAACTGACAAATGATTTGCTTGCCTCGAGTTTGTGCCTCCTTCTGGGAGAATCCATGTGCACGCAGTATTCTCTCAAAAAGAAGGACAAGTAAAGGACAGTATTCCCACAAAAGAAAACCAAATATAGGACATTAATCATAGCACGGATGATGTCAGACAATCTAAACCCAACATTCACATCCTAACAAGGCTGTGCATGAAAAATGAGAGCAGGCCTGCAGGGCTCAACACTCACGCACATGCCTGCTTGGAGGATGTTTAAATTATAATGAACATGTAAGTATTCTAATTGCAGAACATCTGTTTATCTGTCGTCTTTTGGAGTAACATCGAGAAGAGAGTTTAATAATCAGACCTGGAAGAACACTCAGTCTATGCAGTAATCCTAAACAACCTGACTAATCTACTCTCCACCCTGTTATTGCTCAAATCCTTCATTTGATTTCAGTCCAGCATGTCTTGTTTGTCTGCGGGGAGCCACATACGAACATATAGCCTCACAAGACATAAGGTCTTATCAAGTACACAGAGATCATAAACAATATGTATACCAAAACAATGTATACAAACAGTATACCATATACTGTACATACCATATACCATGAATGCACCTTTATTTTTGCATACAGGAAAATAAAGCATATATATATATGCTTTATTTTCCTGTATGCAAAAATAAAGGTGCATTCATGGAAAACAAAAGTAAAAAATTGTAATATTCAAAACAGACTGCTTACATGTTCAGCACATGTGAATGTGTCGCCTTCTGCTGGTGGTAGTGAAATTACACTTCAAATTCATTCTGATTGGACTTGTACTAATAAAACTGCACAAACCAAAATCCTGTTGTGTTTTAGCACTGGCTGAACCTTAAGCTAAATTCTAGATAAAACAATTTTTAGAAAAAATTTGGTTTTCTGATGATTTTTATTTGTAGCACTGCTGTTTTTCCAAACCAATTATAAGTAATCAGGTTGCAAATGGGCAAAAAGCATTGAATACAGTCCAGAAAAATGCAAATGTAACAAGAGTTAAAATGATCAAGTATTATAAAATATAATGAAAACCTAGTTTCTATGGCATAATTCAAAAAAGGAGAACGTTTTACAATTTAGAATCGGTGTAATACCTGAACGGTAAGCAGCGTTATTGTTTTGGAAGTTGTGAGACTTTTGTAATGAATAACTGTAGTGTTAAAATAGCTTTTGAGCACAAATACATGTCTTATAGCACCTTCGATTAATCTGAATGTTAAGTATAAAGGCATATCAGTATAATATAGACCTGAAGGCACTGTGGCAAACACCAACACACGCATATATACATAAACTCTATAGTGGTAAGTGTGAATTTCATCTTTGGCAGAACAACCCCAGACAGCAACTGGATCGGCCCAGATCCAGGCCACATCTGGTACATGTGGATTCCTAGCTTACCAGATGTGGCCCGGATCTGGGCCGACCCGACACTATGTTATGTCTGGGACTGATGAGAGGCTGCTCACTGCAGAGCCGGGTGGAGCTTGAAGTCCAGCTCCCCCTCTCTGGATGTAATGATTGGAGCTTGAAGGTCCCGCCATTCATTAAAGGTACAATATGCAAGAATTTTTGCCGCTAGAGGGCGCTACATTCCAAACAACAACAACGGCGTAGCTTGATGACGATGTGAAGGAGCGTGGAATGATGGGAACTGTCGTTTTAAACTCCACCGTGGATGTAAATCAGTCAGACGGGAATCGAAAAATCATGTTCATGGATGAGGCTAAGTTCTGTTTTTATAAATGTTGCGTTTAATGACATGCTTTTAGTGGCGAGGCTGGCGTGGTTCAGCGCGGTCTGTGATGGGAGAGAAAAGAGACGAGCAAGTAGGTCAAGTGCAAATGCACCTGTGTCTTATTGCAGTGATCCGCGTGGAGAGACCGCTTATAAGCCGCGCTGGAACGAGAGAGAGACTGGAGAGAAAATTGGACGCAGAGGAAGAAAACCGGTGGATCCGAGCTCTCATTTTTGAACTGTTTTGTGCCGTCGCGGTTGCCACAGTGAATGAGCGTTGTGCGCGGCTTTTGTTTGTTTTGCTTTATTTTAATAAAGTACGAGTCCCAGTCACGACGACGCGTCTTCTTCCTTCCTGACTCTTAAACCTCATCACACTTTTATTTCATTAAAATGAATTAACCGCAAGAAAAGTAAGGTTTAATACTTCATAGATGTTACTGTATTTGTTGAATTCATTGTTGTGATAACGCTGCGCAGTTTTACATGTTCTAAACAATTGTTGTAAAAATACATTCGAACATGCCCACATCATTTGCCAAAATACTGATTCATCTTTATGTATAACACATGCTATATTTATTTACATGGCCATAAACACCAGACGTGATAAACAATGTCAATAAACTAAACACAAATCTAAAGCAATAATACTTTCCTTACATAAACATAACTATTACCGAATGCTACATTTGGAAAATATAAAATTAAGCATGCTTTGTCGACAGAACCAGCTGCAATCGGTAAAGAATAATTGTGTCCCATAACGACTGCAAGAAACAAGCTAAAGTTTGTAGCTTGATAGACGCCAGAGTCATAGAGAGAGAGAGTTGCGACACTCCCATAGACCTCCGTTGTAAATAATGGCGGCGCTTTTAACCGCCTACTTCCGGGATATGAAGATCGGAATAGTTCCAAACACTGTCATTTGGGCGTTGGACACCATTCACTTACATTGCTGCGCGTCGAGTTGTTCCAGAGTTAAGTTGCCGAAATGTCGACCTCTTTTGAATTGTCAACTGTCTATATTGTATCAGAGGCCCTTTGCGATGCTTATACTGGTCTTCATTTGTACATGCACAGCGTAATTATTTATATTTTATGTTGGTTGTTTCAACCAATTTTCAAGCACTGCCTGCTAGCTAACATTAGTTAGCTAGCGCGACTTCGTCAGCTAAGAGTTCGGTAATGAATCGCTACCACCTTTATAGCAACTTTTATTTAATTTAATTTTTTGGGATATACTAACTTTTCATTATGTTATTATTGTCTTGAGTGAAGCGGCTTGTGAGAACAATGCTGGACCTTTAGGATTGTTATGGCCATCACCAGTCCTGTCTGTTTCATGGATCACCTGCCCCTGGTTTTTGTTTTTCTTGTTCACACACACAAGCACACATTTTTGTTGTCTGTTATTGTTTAATAAAAAATATTTTATTTGAAAACCTTCATTTGTATCAGCCATGCTTAAATTCGTTTTTAATCTGTTATAGTTTTGATAATGTGTATGGCTTAATCTTAAAATAATATTCTTAGTCTTAACATGATCATGTTTCACGTTGTGGTCCTGGGGGTGGCCACTTTCATCAGAAGAAGTGAGCTAGCTTCTAAGCGAATTCTGAACGGACCGCCACGGCAGACCTCTTTGCGTGATCACAAAGGTAGGCTAATGGCTAAATCTAAATTTATAAGCAAAATCACGGGAATCAATAGCCTAATACAGCCCAGTTGTGCTAAAATAAATATCATGAGACGTCCATCATCAGATGAATGATATGGAAAAGTTAAGTTAGAGCCGCTAAAGCCAGTGCTACTACCCATGCGAACATGAACACTAAGCTTTTCCCTCCAAAAATATAGCTTAAAACTTATCTCCAAATGCAAAACTGACATTAACAAAATGCAATAATGCAATAACAGCTGAAAAAGTACTTGGGTGTGTGTTTTATTTTATATTTACCGTTCAATAATGCAATCGCTGCTGTCTGTCCCATAGAAGAACATGACAGCCAGCGTACGTTTTGGAACTATTGGGGCTTACATGAACCACGTGACAGCCATAGCGGCGACATCAAAGAGTGTCGCAACTCTCTCTCTCCATGGCTCTGATAGACGCTACAACTACAACTTCCGCATTTGTCCAGGACTCCACGCAGTACGAGCGGAAACCGAGGGTGACGCGGATATGACGCAATTGACTGGCGACTCCCAGCTCCCCCCTGCTCTAACGCCCCGTTTCCTTGGTTAAAATCGCAATTTTCTCACGATTTAAAAATAGTTGGAAACATTTGGGATATTGTAAGTAATCAACTTAACAAAATATATAACACTGGCCTTGAGATTTTGGGATATTTTAATGCAAAATTCTTACATATTGTACCTTTAAGTCTAGAGAGGGGGTTCTGGATGTCATTTGGCTCTGCAGTGCAGTGAGCACCACTTGCCACTGTCAGCTGTTTATATCATAATGTGTGTGTCCCTGGGGCCCAGCACACAAAATAGCAAACAGACCACACATGATGTGGCACATTGGCACAAAAAAATCATTAACACATCTATTTCTCTCCACACAGACAGACAAAATACCAAAAGACACAAGCACAAACATACACACACAATCAGGGCTTGACATGAACTTTTTTGCTCACCAGCCACTGTTTTCCAGAGTTATAGCCACTTAGCATTTTCACAGGCCACAATTTTGTTGTTGGGAAATTACATTTTATTTGGGGTACGCAATACATATAGCTCATGAGGCGAGGCGTTCAAGAACACTACCCCTCGGTTTCTCAGGCAAGGCTTAAGCTAGTCCCAGACTAAAAAGCAATTGCTATTGCTATTGTCTCAAGATGCACACCAGTAAAGTTTTTTTTTTTTTTAAGGCACGATTATAAAAGCTACTTTAATGTCCTAATTGAACTAAGGCCTACTCCTGGCTTAATCTAAGCCCTGTCTGTGAAACCAGGTCAAATTTTAAGAAATCTTATATGACTGGGAAATAGTCTTTTATTCGACTGAAAGTCACAAAATGCAAAACAATGAAGGTGGATTTTTAAATGTTTTAACGATTAGTTTGGTTAGAGTAATCAGTCAATTATGTGGTAATATAAACAGACCTAAGTGAATAATAGCCTTTAAAAATTATCATATTAAAATCATTATACATTATTACAGGCTGGGTACTTTTGTATTTACACACCGTTAAACTAATTCACAAATTGATTGCTGTGATACATGTAGTGAACTGGTAATAAATTACTAACTACTTATGAGCTGACACGATATTGGAAATGTTCTGGAAACCTGTTAATAAGAAGCTTAAAATATATTACAGCTGTACTTTATTAACACAACAAGTAATTTCAATGAAATTCAAAGAAGTACAATTAAATTACACAAAAGTGGTTTCATTTTAACACAAGTATATTAAAATATACTGCAATTAGCTTACAGTTGATCACAATTATTATTTTTTTTAAACACTTAGTTGTAACAAAATAACATTTAACATACATTTGTAATAGAGTAGGCTAAAATTAAAATATGACTTAATTTCTCAGAATTGCAAGATATAAACCAGGCTCCCTCGGCCCACTTGAGCTCCGCTTCTTCTCCTTCCGCTGGGTGCTTTGATGGCTCTGCTGCCCCTTTTGCCACTTTTTGCATTGC
The DNA here is from genome assembly GCF_965113295.1 of Leuciscus leuciscus. Classification (NCBI taxonomy): domain Eukaryota; kingdom Metazoa; phylum Chordata; class Actinopteri; order Cypriniformes; family Leuciscidae; genus Leuciscus; species Leuciscus leuciscus. The sequence goes on from NC_138735.1 coordinate 22,337,052, forward strand.
ATTATCATCTTGTCTATCAATAATTGATTCTCTCTATCTCTGTGCCCTTATTCAGCTAGTCCTGACAGTGTTGCCTGGTACAAAATACTCAGGAGGGCTCTTCTTGAGGTGGTCCATAAAGATCTTCCAGGGGAGGGAGCAGGCCTTTTTCTTGTCAGATACGCCTTGATCAAGAAAGATGTGGAGCTGTTACTCTGGTCAGAGAGCAAGAAGCTGTGAGATTTACAGGCATTGAGGAGACAATTGCTGAGAGGGGTGCTACCGAAAAAGAAGCCGAACACATAAGCTATTATGTTATTATAAATAACACAGGAGATGGGCACTATAAACCACATCTTCCACCCATAAGGGCTTTCGAGTGAATCACAACATTCAGCAGGATCACATGAGTACAGGCGAAGAACTGTTGGCGATACGGTTTCTTCACACAAACAGAACAAACATGTAGAACCCTGTGAGGTAAAAGGCAGAAGAAATGAAGTAATGGTATTTGCTGAGCATGTACTCCCTCAGCACCAGAGTGAATAAATAATCCATGACCGTTTCTCCATAGAAGAAGTAAATCACGCAGAGCAGGACGTACCAGCTTAGGGTTCTGAACCACGGCATGTGGTAACAGTGATACACTTTGAAACCAATTCTGATAATCTGATGGTAGCACTTGATCTGAATGGACAGCACACTCATCATCAGAGCCTTCAGAAACAGATAAATAGTGATGAAGATGAAGGAGATCATAGCCAGAGTCATCCATTGTGAGGATAGGCTTGAGAGGACTTTGCAGAGAACATCTGGTATGTCATTGGCAGGAACGGGATCTTCAGGAACGCTGTAGTCTGGTTTAGTCTCATTGTCCGAGGCTCTATCTCTCTATTGCCGCTCCAATGGAAGGGGTTCAGAATAATCCTCCTAGAAGAAAGACAATTCTAATGATGCTTGTGTATGGAGATGGAAATAGACATGTAAAGTTTCTTGAATTCAATTCTAAGCATGTAAACTACAGCATGTGTGACAGTTCTAAGTAATAAATATGAAAACCTCACCTGAAGGCCATCATCCACAGTGTCCTCCTCATTTGGACAATCTGAAGCTTGGATGACATCAACTCTACAGTCTGACACGGCAGAGACAGGAAGTTGAGGGACATTAAAGTTGAGAGAGTTGACATGAAAGTCACACATGACGCTGTTGAGAGCACTGCATTCAGATGAATCACACACACAATCTTGGAAGATGTCATCATCACCATCGATTTCAGGGTGAGCAGTGATAGGTTCCTCTGCAGTGGGGAGGACTTCAGGGTCATTGATGATATGCTGAGAAGTCTGACCTAAAGAGGGTTATGACATCAACATAACCATATTAATAAATACCTACTGCAACTAAGTTTTTCACACAGGACACTTTTTCAGTCAGTCAATGTACAGATGCATGATGCCTTTTTTTTAGCATGTTTAATAGCTTGCTAATCTTGTTACCATGTAATGAAATAAATTATGTGAATAGATCTTAACATTTTCCTTTAGGCCATTAAATTAGGTGTCACATCATTAAATTAAATGAAAACATCATGTAATTACCTTGTTAGGACTTGTAAATGGCAGTATACAGACTAAAATAATTTTAAATTTCTGTGTAAATGCATTCATTTATGAAGATATGAACTTAAAAAGGTGTGTAATGTCCTGTATCAAGTGTCACGTTTATTATGAATTCTAATCTGTTGTAAAATTTAAGTTTTTAATTCATGCTTGTGCATTATGTATGTTGTATCATGACACATTAAGTTACAGAGTTTTGAGAAGTTACAGTCTCCTGAAAAACATTTCATCGTGAAAATGAGTGTAGAGCCCCGTGCAGACTCCAGTAAACAAAACGAGTTATATATGGGATAATGACGCGGAAAGGGTCTTGAATCAGCCTGAAGGGGTTGTTATCCCGCTTATTACATGGCTACCTACAAAATAAATAAATAATTTGACACAAATTATTGATTTAAAAAGGAGTTTATTGATTTAAAAACGATTGTATTGCTTCCGCTAAAGAAAATAGTTCGTCCCGCGTCCATAGCAACGCGCTGTTTTTCATGGCAACGGTGTGTAATAGTTCGCAGCGGTCTGTTATCAAGAAATAACAGACCGCATTCTACATTGGAATTCAACCAAGCCATGTAATAAATTCTCATAACATGAGCATTTCATTTACCATCATTACTACACAAGGGTAGTACATCAGTCTGGTCCACTGTTTCATGTTGATCTGAATGGTTGTTCTTGACTTTCTTCCTTTCAGTCAGAAGTAAAGCACTTAGTCCTAGTAAAGTAAGTAGTACCATTTTAAATGAGTTACTACCGCAAGATGCGCAAAGTGAGAAACTAGAAAGAGAACAACTTTAGTCTGCAGGTGATGCGGGCTGAGCAAAGTGAGGCTTTTTAACACGCGCTTTTTACTGTGATGTCACAATCTAAATGGACATTTCTGCTTGCAGAGTGCTGTCGGCGAGCTGCGAGCTGATTGGTCCGTTTTGCACACTGTGGGCGGGGATTCTGCGTAGTTACTGTAGTGTAGAACATGATAAAACAGATTCATTTAGGAAATGATTATACCACGCTATCTGTTTGGTGAATCAATGCTCTGTAACTAATCGGCGCCGATTTAAAGTATTTTACAGACCATGAATGGTCTAATAATGGCATGTCTTATAGGCATATGTGGTGTAAATTAATTTGCTGTGATTTAAGCATGGAGTAAAACCAACGCGAAATTAGATTAAGATTAAGCCAGGATTAGGTTTTAGTTCAATTAGGACATTTAAGTCAATTTAATCTTTTTTTTATTTTTTATCGTGCCTTAGAAAAAAACATTGTTGTGCATCTTGAGACAAAACAATGGCATTGACATTTTAAGATATGTCAGTGCAAGTTGCTTTCAGTTAAAACAGCTCAAACATGCATTTTAGTCTGGGACTAGTTTAAGATTTGTCTGTGGAACCGGGAACAAGTGTGTTTAATTTAGGATTCATTTAAGCTATTTGTTGTTTTAAAAGGGTTACAATATTGTTTCTGCTTATGAACTAATGATCATATCTAGATGGTTCATTCATCAAAGATCATCCAAACACATTCACACTTTCATCTGTCCATTTTTAACAGTATTACTCTCCATCCTGTTATTGCTCAAGTCGTTCAGTCCAGCATGTTTTGTTTGACTGCAAAGAGTGAGGTAAGACGTCTATGGATGAACACAGACTGACAGGACATGAGGTTTAGCATGGTTATAAAGCACACGGAGATCTTAAACAATATACATCTGCTTTATTTTGCCGTATGCAAAAATAAAGGTGCATGCATGGTAAACAAAAGTATAAATATTCATCTCAAATGAGATTCAAAGAAAATTCAAAATAGACTACTGGCTAATTCACAGATGCAAGATTATGGTTAACATGTTCAGTACATGTGAATGTGTCGTCTCCTGCTAGTCAGTGGTAGTGAAATTACACTTCAGATTCAGTCTGATTGGACTTGTACTAATAAAGCTACACAATCTGGATGAAATTAAGCACATGGTATGTTGTAACACTGGCTGAACCTGAAGCTGAATTATAGGAATCAAGGAAACCAATTTTTTTCCCAAATATTAAGTAATCATAGCTTGAAAATGGTCCGAAAACATTGAATACAGACCATAAAAATGCAAAAGTTACATATGCACCGAGATAAAATGATCAAGTGTTATAAAAAAATCCTAAAAAACTAGTTTCTGTGTGGCATAATTCAATACAGAGGATGTTTCATTCCTTTGCATCAGTGTAATACCTGAACGGTAAGCAGCTTTAATATTTTGGAAGTTGTGAGACTTTTATAATGAATAACTGTAGTGTTAAAATAGCTTTTGAACACAAATACATGTCTTATAGCACCTTCGATTAATCTGAATGTTGAGTATAAAGGCATATCAGTATAATATAGACCTGAAGGCACTGTGGCAAACACCAACACACGCATCTATACATAAACTCTATAGCGTGTGGTAAGTGTGAATTTCATCTTTGGCAGAACAGCTGTTTATATCATCATGTGTGTGTCCCTGAGGCCCTGCACACAAAGTAGCAAACAGACCACACACAACTTGGCACATTGGCACTGAATATCATTTAACACGTCTTTCTCTCTTTACACAAACGGACGGACAAAATACCAACAGACACAAGCACAAACATACACACAAAATTATAGGATATGTGCTCCATTCCATCACCTGGACCGCCAAGTAAAAGTTCATGTTGCTTAAAAAAAATATAAATGCAGCGAAGAGAATAGCTTCAATACTGTGGATTGAGATCGAAAGACAGATACGAGCACCAAAACTAAAAACATAAGTTCAGTCCAAGAGTCAATACTGAAACCAGCATGTGAAAGGGTGCAGATCAAGTCCAGTGGTTTTTAAATCCACACACTGCACATATTATTATTCCTCTGCAGGCAGACAACATCTAAATCATGAACTGAGTGTATCCCTCCGCCCCTGTTACGATAACATCCATCCATATTCTCATAGCTTCAGGAGACGGTGCCACCATGAAGTAGACACGATCGTGAGTCTTCACACTGAATGTTAGGGAAGGGTTTGGACTCTGAGAGAGAGAGATAGAGAGAGACACACTGAAGATTACAGTTTGGCCTCAAGGGGGCAGCATCGCAACATACAATTGTCTTGTAGCAGTCATTTAAGGAATTTATTCATTAAAATCAAAGTCAATTATTAATATTTTAAATATAAAGCTCATTATATTCATAATTATTAGCAGCAGAGGAAAAGTACCTTGTGGGCACTCTTTAAGTGGTCGTAATACACTTCCTCTATGGCCTGGAAATAAATTACTCCTTTCAGTTTGGCCTCGTGTTTATCTGAAACCATAAAAAGTACAAAAAGTCAATATTGATGTCATGTGAATCGATCAACTCCATGTGAATAATCATCTGACCTGCATAGTAGCTCAGGGTCCTGCGGTTACGGTCGAAGACAAACCAGCGCTTCTTCCAGGTTTTGATTTTGCCGCCCATCTTAACGAGGAAGCCCCTGCAGGTTTTCTCTGTGATGGAGACGTGGTAACAAGTCTCCGTGTTGTGGCCGGCCGAGTCTATGTGGCCACGAAGGTCAAAGTCATCCTTCCTTACAGGTAGGTAGCGTGTCAATGGACGAGACTGCGACAGGGGGACATGTAGGACGTTACAGGGAAGCCATTTTTATTGTGCATAAACAAATCTAAAACAAATTTTCACATTTTCTAGTCTGTTTTTATGTGGTTACTAATGTGTTCTGAGTGTTTTAGCATGTTATGCCGTTTCTAAGGTGTTTTAAGTGTTTGCAAATGAGTTTTAGCATGTTTCTGTGCAATTACTACAGTGTTATGTAGTTGCTAATGTGTTATTAGTGTTACAGCTTGTTGCTATGTGGTTACTAGGGTGTTCTTATGTGGTTGCTAATGTGTTTTTATTTAGCAAGTTAAGCAGTTGCTAGCGTATTCTTAAGTAGTTGCCAATGTGTTCTGAGAGTTTAGCATGTTTCTTTGTAGTTGCTAGAGCGGTTTATGTGGTTTATTATGTGTTCCGAGTGTTTTAGCGTTTTGTTATGTCGTTGTTAGCGTATTCTTATGAGTTTTTGGTTATCACGCATGTCTGAAATGTAAAGGGGCAAATTACAAAAAGTTAAAGGAAATTAAAATTCTGTCATTAATTACTCACCCTTGTCATTCCAAATCAGCTAGACATTTGTTCATCTTTGGAACACAATATATTTTTAATGAAATCGGAGAGATTTCTGTCTCTCCATTGACAGTCTACGCAACTACCACTTTCAAGCCCCAGAAAGGTAGTGAAGACATCATTAAAGTAATCCATGTGACCCCAAGTGGTTTAACCGCGATTCTATGAAGCGAGTCAAGCGACACGAAAGCTTTGTTTGCACAAAAAAACATAATTTACCACTTTGTTTACAAAATATTAATCTCCAACTCGCATTGAAGTGCTCTCGTGAACACGCGTTCGAGTGAAAGTGGTAGTTGCGTAGGCTGTCAATGGAGGGAGCGAAAGCTCTCAGATTTCATTAAAAACATCTTCATTTGTGTTCCGAAGACAAATTAAAGTCTTACGTGTTTATAGCGGCATGAGGATGACTAATTAATGACAGAATTGTAATTTTTGGATGAACCAACTCTTTAATATTTCAGGTTAGGCGTTTGTTTAATTTCTAACCCTAAATATGAGCACTAGTAATAGCGATGCATGTCTTATCACAGCGCTCACCTGTACTCGCTGTTTCTCACGCAGTTTCACTTCTCTCTCAATGAGTTTCTGCCTCCTGGTGGTTTCTTCTTGCAGCCGTTTCTCTAGCTCTTCTCGTCGTCTCCTCTCCTCTTCGAGGGCCCTGCTCTTACTCTCCATCTCTCTCTCCTGAAACACAAATGACACCGTACTGTACAGATATGCTTCCAAACGAGTTTCTTTTTAAAGCTGCACACAATTAGTACTCTCCGTTCCAGAACAAACTCCCATAAACAACATAAGAAACAGGAAGAACAACTCGATTCCCACAGTGTTCCTGCATTTCAAGCCAAATTAGTTGCTGTTCATGGCTGACCTGAAAACTTCTAACAGAGAAAACAAGCTCACGGTTTAATATCCGTGAAGCCAAATGGGGTTCATGTGGGTTTATGGCGTGCTGAAAGTCTGGACTGTGAACCTGATGTCAGCTCTAGCAGGAAGTGGCAGGTTAGTGTGACCGTCTCATTACCCTGTATTCCATGAGCTGGTGCTTCTCTGCCTGAGCCTCCCGGAGAAGACGCTCCATCTCCTCCATCTTCAAGACGTTGGAGGTGCTGGCGCTGCCGAAAAAATAGGAGATGAAGCATTACGTTTCTAAGTGAACGCTACAAAAAAATAATAATCCAAACCAGGCACTAAAACTTCACATTTTACCTATGGCAAGAAGAATGCATGCACTTGCAAATGTAAACATGTCTTATGTGCACTGGCATGTATGTATACAGAAGGAACCAATAAACCTGGTCAGCACTGGAACGCATTAACAATCCAGACACAGAGAGCTTGAGAGTGCGGCCCACAGTCTCACGTCTGATGCTTTCCATTTAGACTTCAAAAAGAACACGTGGAAAAGATCTGACCAACCCCTCCTTTCTGTAAAACTTCAAATTTCCCCTACAAACTTCACCTTACCACTTGGCTCTTCAATATATCCCTAAAACTTTCACCTGTAAAGAATATATGGAAATCAACTTCCATGTCAAACCCCATTTGCCAACATCCCATTTGTCATACACTGGCATTCCCCGCCAAAATGCCTTTGTGATGTTTCTAACTATATCTGCATGAAGATAATGACAGTGCTTGCAATAAAAAACACATTACAAAAGGGCAAAGTTTAAGCTGAATTTGTTATGCATAAATGAAATGCACTTAGCGTGCATTATTTTTCGGATGTGCATAAAAATCAACACATAATTGTGGCTATAGACGGTTAGGCAGATGTAAGAAAAATAAGACCAATCACAATTCCATATGCAAATGAACATAAGGAAGACCAATTGGAATTCACTTAATGAATACTGATGACATCATAGCTGTCAAATACATTTTTAAATTACAGTGCCAGCCTTGCATGTGCAATTCGACTTTTTCTAGATGTTTCTGTGAACATGCTGTGCATGGTGAGTCTAAAGCTGAAATTGCATGGTTTAGTCTTGGAATCTGATGATGGACAGCTGTCAATCATTAACAAGATGCCTCTGCATGCATGACAGAGAAGTCTTTCTTGTTCTTATAGTATCAAAAAAGCTTTTAGAGTCTTCTTTTAAAGTCGTATTGGTTAATTTACATTTAAAGACACAATTCAAAGATGATCCAAAATGCAAATCAAGACAAAACCATCATGCAAACATCAAACCCATCATGCATTATGTGGACAACAGATTTAAAGTAAAACATAAATAAAATTCTTTCTGACCACCAAGCCGTAACATCTGGCCACCTTATTTCCGTTTTTTCTATCCACTTGCACACATTTGTATTCCACTCATGTCCTTCATCAAAGAGTTCTTTCATCTTTATGGTATCTTACCAGTGATGCCGGAGATGAACGGAGGTCATTCCTGATTTAGAACCCAAAGATCAAGCAGAGAGAAGTGGAACATACTACACAAAGACCCAAGAACAGTCCGAACCCGCGCTCTGCGTCTGATTACATTCAAACTGGGGGGAAAAAACCCTGAATCTGTTTCCTCTAACTGTTCCTGCTGTAACCTGAGTGGATCCATCCCCGGAGCAGAGGAGGGGGTACCAACGGTCCTTCTCGGGCCCCTCAGAACTCACATTATTCAAGCAAACCACTCAAATTACACAAGCCTCCAGCGCACACGCATACAGCATAAACACACATCGCTTTGAGAAATGACCTCATGTGGTCTCATCTGTCAAAGTCTTTTCACTAAAGTCTTTAACTAGTCACTCTCAAACAGATTTGAGGTTTATGGTAACCTACACAAGAACGTCTACCTGAGCATTCAGATACGGTTCCTGGATTTCAGTCTTTCTCTCTCTATTCTTTCCTCACACATTGCCCTTATCCTCAGTATTTCATTCCTTGTACACCAGACAGAACTCTTGGCTTGAACTACAATAGGAGCTGCGGAGATGTTTTCGATTACAAAGACATGGTGTGTCATGACTTTATATGATCCATCTGTAGGTCTGGAAACACACAATAGAATCTAAATGGGCACATAGCATAGACTTTTGTTGGTGTTCATATAAATACAAATACTATTATACAAATACTACTATTAAATATTTGTATCTTTATTATTCCATTTACAACTTGTATACACATTAAAATTCAAAAGTTTGTGGTCGGTAAGATTTAAAAAAAAATGTTTTGTTCACCAAGGCTGCATCTATTTGATCAAAACTACAGTAAGAAAAGTAATACTGTTAAATGTTTTAAAATTTTTAAATAGAATATAAGCATAAACAATAAATTATGTAAAAACATTTTTTTCAAAATAAATAAATAAATAAATAAATAAAATATATATATATATATATATATATATAGAAATATATAAAATAGAATATAGAGCAGAAACACCATTTATAATATATATATATATATATTATAAATGCTGTTTCTGCTTATATTCTATTTAAAATTTTAATAACATTTAACAATATTACTTTTCTTACTGTAGTTTATATATATATATATATATATATATATATATACACATATACATACACACACAAACTGTATACTCAGAAGTTGCTAGTAAATCTCAAACAATTAAAAAGAAATGGTTTTCAAAGAAAAAGAAAAACAAAACACATTGAATTAAACATGAAATTTTGAGGTAGAGAAATGTATTCCAATAATCTGTTATATTTACAACTTCGAAAATATTTTTTTTACAGTATCATATGAATCCTTTTTCCAAAAATCTACAGATGCTATCAAACAAAGGTTTTGTCAGATTTATCTAACTTTCGAGGACACACATATCCCCAGATAGAATCAGTAACAAAAATCCTTGAATTCCTCCCTCACCTGGAGACATTGTCGGGCGAGCAGGCGGAGATGCTGGTTTCCATGCTGTCCGAGCTGTCCATACTCAGCGTGTCGAAGGCACGGCCGTTGTCTTGGTAGCCAAAAGAGTCAAGGTAGACGTTGTTCTGGGAGGACGCGCGGCCACCGATATCACTCAACCTCGTTCGGTGCTCCTCACCAAGGTGCTGCTGACTGTGCCCTAAGAAACATACCAACCAAAGAAAGAAAACAAGAATTTATTCAGCAGTAATGAACACTGTGGAGTAGCACCATTTAATATCAAGCATCCCTGGAGTCCTCCTGCCTGTTTTCAGTGCTAACTCTGCTTTACCTGAGAGTGCAGCATCACTCCCAGGAGCAGATTCTCCATTCCTGCTGCCCAGCTCAGTGTCCTCCGGCCGGGCAATGCCTAGGGCACCCTGGGGCCCTTCACTGTGCTCGCAAAGACCAGCCACCGTGCAATAATATCCTGACACCTCACACTACTGTTCAAAAGTTCGGGGTAAGATTTAAAAAAATTAAATACTTTTATTCAGCAAGGATGCATAAAATTGATCAAAAGTGTCTGTAAAGACATTTATAACATTACAAAGGATTTCTAGTTCAAATAAATGCTGTACTTTTAAACTTTCTATTTATCAAAGAATCCTGAAAAAGATTAATCATGGTGTCTATAGAAATCTTAGGCAGCACAACTGTTTTCAGTATTGATAATAACAAGAAATGTTTCTTGAGCACCAAAGAAGCATATTAAAAAGATTTCTGAAGGATCATGTGACACTGAAGACTGGAGTAATGATGCTGAAAATTCAGCTTTGCCATCACAGGAATAAATTACATTTTAAAATATATTCAAATAGAAAATGTTCAACGTTATTTCAAATTCTAATATTTCACTATATTTCCGCTTTTCTGTATTTTTATCAAATAAATGCAGCTTTGTTGAGCATAAGAGACTTCTTTCAAAAACTGACCCCCAATTTTTGAACGGTAGTGTATGTGAGAGAATACCTTACTCTGATTCACAGATTGGATCCCAAGCCCCTAATGACGTCCTTCTTCAGCTATAAATCCAGAATAAAAAGATGGATTGATATATCCATTTAGTTGCTGTCTCCTGGAACTTGTAAGTAGGACATCTAGTATTGCTAGAAGCGAATGAGACTCAACTCCACTACAACTTGATAACATCAAACACAGCGAGAAAGAGCAGAGACCCACCTCTCTGATGATCCTACCCAGGGGACCTTCAGATAAACCATCCAAAAACACAAACTCAAGCTTTTCCACCTACATTTGTAAAGTCATAATTCTCACATTTCATCAAAAAGCTTTAGTGTATTAACATTATCAAATTAAAAATAAAGGGTCACATTTGTACTCGTCAGGTTGAAAAGGAATGCAGATATTTGACTTAAAATAAAATGGAAGCATTTCCTGTTTTTCATCTTCCCAACATTCTTTCACTATCTTCAAAAACAAAAATAAATACAAAAAGTTTCCACCCAGTTGCAATAAAAACCTTCTATTGGAGAACATCAATGCCTTATAAGGCAGACTCACTTTAATTAAAGTATTGATTTGCTTGCTAGTCTTCATTTGGGGTTACTACAAAACACTACGAGTTGTTGCATGCTGGGTATTTGATGAAGCCCAAAGTTATTTATTTCAGAAATCTAAGGTTACGTTTACAGGACAACAATGTACTAAAAACGGAAACGTTTTTCCTTCGTGTTTTTCGTGTACAAAGTTCACACGAATTCGCCAAACCGACTAAAAATGCTGTGCTATCCTGCCAGGCCAGTAGATGGTGATGTCACTTTGTAAAGAAAAACTACAAGCCTATATAGACTGAACACATAATATGCATGATGCCACAGTTTTCACAAATTTGCGTTTTTGTAGTTTGTACATGGAGACAATAACGGTCTCGTTTTCAATAATGTGAACTGAATGAAACCGGTTTTCAAAAGTGCGTTTTCAGACCCCCAAAATGCTGTTAAATGAAATGCATTAAAAACGTTTCCGTTTTTAGTTGAAAATCATGTCGTGTAAACGGCATTACATTTACCACTGGTTAGTGAATTTTTATATAATTATATAATATACAAATCCAGTAATTTGATTGCACACGATTGGAAATTTCGTGTGAGGGCGAAAGATTTCACTGTGTAGATTTCGCAACAGGTTTCATTTGGTAAAACGGATTTCCCGCATTGACCAAAAGAAATCTGCTTGGTTTGAAAGTGAATTTTGTGTGAGCTGTGCTTCATACAATGCTACAAATTAGACAATTGACCTTTTATTTGCCTGCAAAATTTCACTAACGTGAATGTGGCTTTTGTGCGTTCTGCAGAGGAACTCTGAAGAATTTCATAGAAGCCTCGTTCCTTCCAAAATACCCATAAACACCCACATTCAGCCCTGTAGTCCATAAACGGCAGGGTGACATCATAATTAGAGTCTATGAATAGAAATAAAATGAAAACAAAATGACTAAAGACAAACACCCAATCATGCAGAACTGAATTCCTAAAATAACACAATACCATTGTATGAAATAAATCATTTCATGCCTTAGTAATATGTACAAAATAGCAGCTTTATTTCATACAAGATTCAACCTCATACGATAAGACCCATAAAAGGCGGTGGTTAACAAAAGTGAAGAAATGCTGCAGGTTTCTCCATTTCAGTAAGACCAGACTTATTAAACAGCATTGAGACAGGGGCTGACATCAGCCAATGACTGATGCAATCAATGTCCCCCAAAGGAGGACATTCTTCACCAGAGAGGACATGCTAAAAGACTTTGACATTATTTGAATGCAAATTCAAACAGGCACATCTAGTAGGCAGACTACTGTACCTTTCTTAGATTTGCCTGCAGGATAGAGAAAGTAATCCAAGATTAGGCAACATTTGACTTATCAAGCACCACTTTTATGAGTAGGATGTAATGCTACATAATAACACTGTATATTTTAAACAGTGTGTGTATGAGGTGGAGAGCCCTACCCTTGTGCAGGCGGTGTGTATCCATGTGTGTCTCTTTAGGGGAGATGGCAAGGGCTCGATTCAACACACTCCCACAGCTAGAGCTTTGAGCTAAAGGTGGATGAGACTAAACACAGGGAGTGATGTTAGAGCGGGCTTTTACTTCATACATACATTACCATTCAAAAGTTTGAGGTGGGTATGATTGTTACATTATATGATATATTATATTATTAACCATTGTTGCCAAGTAGATATTTAATATTTAAATGAGTAAAATGATTAAAGTAAGAAGTAAAAAACTGAAAAATACACAAAAAAAGCATATTTTACACTTTTTTTTAACTAAATAAACAAGGAGGAATTATATAATACTTTTAACTGAAATGCACCAATATAACAAAACAATATAGTAATACACAGCAACAATTATATAAGAATATATATAAGAATACATTTTTAATAAAACATTTTAAAGCATGTCAGGAACTTACAAGTTACTAAATAAAGAGTAAAATCAATGCGATTGGATATATTTTATAATTGCAATACTAAATATATAGTAAATATTCAGTAAATCACCCACCGCTTTTATATTTAGTTTGTTATGATGAGTTTTATTTATTTGATCCTTGGGTTGTTTTTGGCTACTGTCCCTCTAAGACTAAAACATACTGTATGTAAATGCCCTAAAACGCGCATTAGAGATATATTCTTATAGAGATATATTATACACATATTCTTACTTTAGAGGGTGTGTTACGACCCAGGGTGGCACAGGTGAACTGTGGGGTTATGGTGGGCTGGGTCTTCTTCCGAGGAAGAGTGCCACTCAGATGAGCTCCGCCTTCCTTACCGTACCGTTTTCTTTCCTCTAGGGTGCGGAAATGCTGAGGAACAGAAGGTTATAGGTAATAAATGTCACTGATAATTGCAGTCATATGTACATACACTCGCAAGGTTTACCTGCCTGTGGCGGCGCTGTTTTTTGGCAGGTAGAGGAGGAGGTGGAGGAGAAGGGTTGAGAAAGGTGACCATGTCTTCAGGCCAGTGTACAGAGGGAGGTTTAGGGTTGGGACGAGAGCATGCAGTGAAAGAGGAAGAAGGGATGGTGGAGGACAGTGGACAGGAAGAGGGTGAGAGCTTTGACAAAGAGAGAAAAAGAGAAAAATCTGAAAATAAGGATGCCAGAAGAAGGTAGACCGATAGGATATTTGGTTTAAAGAGGTCATATTGTGGAAAAATTATTTGACTAATGTTTTACAGTAAAAAAGCAAAAATATAGTCATTAAAACTAAGATGGAAAAACAGCTCATCCTGAAATCTAGACAAATTATTATATTATATAGTTATAAGAATTATAGTAGTATGATATGACCTCTTTAATATAAAAAAAAAAGTCAAAGAGAAAGGGAATCAAATTGTGTGTACACACACACTCACACCCATAGTGACCATGTAACATGACCTTATACTCAATGTTTCCAGTACTTGGCATGTGCAACTAAATCCTGGACATGCTTAATTTCGAAACACATATAAACCATCCTGATCACACACCTCACCCTCTCCTGGTAGGGCAGTGCTCTCTGAAGGGCTGGGGTCAGGGCTGGGGTCAGTCCCTGTTGCAGGGGCGTCAGGGGAGGACTGGGTTTTGGTGGGGAGGGGGGCTGGGGTGGGGTCTACCCCCAGCTGAGAGTACAGTTCATTGATCTCAGTGACTGTAACATAGCCCTGTGGAACAAACCATTCGGAAAATGGGGGGAGAGGTAAGGGGGTGAAAAGAAAGACATTCAAGGAGGTTAAATTGATTAATAAGCAAATGAATAACAGATGAATCACTAATTTAAAAAATAAATAAATTATTTAAAATGTAAAATAAATAAATAAATAAATAAATAAATAAATAAATAAATAAATAAATATGGTTAATGTTAAAGAGATAGTTCACCCTAAAGATGAAAATTCTGTCATTAACTCAATCAATAGTCAATCAATAACTTATAATAAGTTAAATAACTCTACATGTAGTTAATAAATATTACTCAGTCTCAGTACTTATCTGAGTAAGTAAAATGTAACTACTTCACCTTAAAATAAAGAGTAACCAAAGTTTTTTATGGCCATACAATGGAAGTCAATGGTAACCAAAATGGTTTTTCAAAATATCTTCTCAAAATAACTTCTTTAAATGTTCCACAGTAGACGAAAGTCATTCACTTAATGATTTGGGTGAACTACAAACAAATGGAATTTATAGGAATGTAAAACATTGATAAAACAGTAAAAGAGGAAATAATTAGGATGTTACTTTCAATATCAAGTTATTAATCTTAACTACCCAGAGAAGTGGCATGTTAGTAGGTATTTTGGAAAGCAGGAAATGAGCAACAAACATTATCTTGCATGCACATTGCTAGTGCGTTACCTCAGCATTTTTGATAGACAGAGAGGAAAGAAGAGAAGAAAACATCAGGAGGTCAGCAGGAAGTGGAGACAGGGTTTTGTGGGCATGGCAAATTTCACTATGAGGCGGACACACGTCAGCCAACTGGAAGCAGTCCTGGAATACAGGGGAAAAAGACCCCGTTTCCACGGTGAGGAAACACAAACAACTCTCTGCAACTAAAGTTTTCCAGGTTGCAAGTGTTGTGGTAAGGGCATGGGCGAAAAAGCAATCAAAGTGAAGACTTCCTTATTTACTATAGTTCATGGTGTTATAGTAACCTTTTAGGCTAGCCACACATGGTTGAAGTGCTCAGGCCCGTAACACATGTGTAGTCCAAGAGAGGATGCCATAGTCCATGTCAAGACAAAGAAGATTTGCCTTAAATACACTGAGAAGACACAATCATATCAGGCTTACCTCTTTCATACTGATGGGACTGACAGGGAAACCCAATGCCCCAGTGAGCTCGGAATATTTCTTCTCCAAGTTGACAAGATTCTCCTTTTCCTGGAAAAAAAGCAAGAAAGACTGTCATGGTTCAGAAGCACCAAAAATTATTTTCAATTTCAAAGGGTACAAAAAAGGAACCAAAAGACTCCGTAGCATGACTATATGGTGATATTACGAAGACAGACCTGCTGTAGCATCATCTGAAGATTGTTCTTTTCCTTCACAAAGCTGTCCTTGTCCCTCTGAGCCTGCTGGGAAATCTGGGTACACTGCTTCTTCAGGGCCAGGAGCCTCTCCTAAAGGTGTCACACATGTGTTGGACGTGTTGGAAATGAATGATCATATTTAAAACGCAGATTTTGTTTAAGTCTGGATTTTAAAGATGAGTCAAATAGAGAATCATGGTAGAAGCTAAATGGTATCAGTTAATTTAGTCTTACATTCATTTTGTGAATTTTGACAGTGCAATATAAAGTAGTTTGTACTCAGTTTGTGTACAGTTGATAGATAACTATAAATCTGGCCAGAAAATATTACTCATTTGCCACTTTAAGAAGAGACAGGCTTATGATAAAAATGCATTTCCCATCATTCTCTGTGCTAGCACTAAAATGATAAAACTACAACTACTGTTCAAAAGTTTGGGGTCAGTAAGATTTTTAAGATTAAAGAAACGAATTAATGTATTAAATAGGAAAAAATTGATAGTAAAGACATTTGTAATGTTACAAAAAAATGTAAGTTAAATTGTTATTGTGAAGTTTCTATTCAAAGAATCCTGATAAAATGTATCATATTTTCCACAAAAGTATTAAGCAGCACAACTGTTAACATAAGAAATGTGTCTTGAGCAGCAAATCAGCATATTAGAATGATTTCATAAGGATCATGTGACACTCAAGACTGAAGTAATGATGCTGAAAATTCAGTTTTGCCATCACAGGAATAAATTACATTTTAAAATAGACTGAAATAGATAACAGTTATTATAAATGGTAATAATATCTCACAAGAATACTGTTTTTACTGTATTATTGATCAAAATAAAAGCTGTCTTGGTGTGCATAAGAGACTTATTTCAAATAGATTTAAAAAAAAAAGTCTTACCGACCCCAAACTTAAAAAGCTCAAATGCACCTAATGCACGTCTTTTGCTCTTCATTTTGCTGGATTAAATTTTCCGGTGTTTGTCAATAAGAGAAAATGTCCCCGTCTCATCATCTTTTAAACACATATAAGTTCTTACTCTTAAGTAACTTACAAGTAAGAACTTCTCAGGATGACTTGAAGGCACCATTAGGCTGATGAATGCATATCTAGGAAACTCACCTTGCGTGTGACAGTGCTCCGCTGGTATTCTGCGATCTCCCTGAGAATGTGTTGAGTCTGAGTCTCTTTCTCCTCATCTTGACGACTCTCTCGTTCCAGCTGTTGAAACTCTAGGTCTTCAAAACGCTTGGTCTCCACCTCTAGCGTTTCTGCATCCTGATAAACAAAAACAAAAAATGGCCGTCTACATTTGTGCTAGATCCATATCTTCAAAGTGGAAAGTAATTGAAGTTGTCATACTCCCACAGTTCAATCAGCCTCAAAGAAACCAACAACAGTTCACACCAAATCCCCTCTGCTCCACCACCTTCCCCAGGGATGGAGAGACAGGGGTTAAAGTTTCACTCTGCTGGAACCAGGCCAAACAAGCCTTCAGCCGCCACATGCCAGTGAACAGAGGACCAGCCACAACTTTCACCCGTGACCACTGACCTTTAGAGATCAATCACGTCAACACTCGCATAACATGACTTTCTGTGACAAAGAAACTCAGCAGCCATTCCACTCTGTTACAGAAACAGCTACCGTACTCCACAGTCCACACTTTCATTCAAGACCATCCGGCTTTAAATAACCTTGTTCCTTCCCTATAACTTAATTAACAGCTTATGTGGTCACTACCAGAGAATGTGCATCAGCCTATCAGGGTTTAAAGTTGTCAATAACATGTCTGGGACAAACATGAAATTGTATTTGTAGATTTTTAGCATTGTTACATTATCTTAATGACAATTAAGCACCCACTACCATCTCTCAATATTGTAATTTAAAATTTACAAAAATGTGTTTATTTGGATAGTAATTTATGTATATCACTCTTATATCAGTGAATTAAAGATAATCTTTATTGTAATGTTTTTCTGCATTACAATATGAGATATACAAAAAACACGATCTTCATTAATTCGTTTTTTCTTTAAATGATTTTCGATTTTTTGCAATATGAGATAAAAAAATTATTCAAACATATGCAATACATGAACTTATTATATACAGGAAGCGCATGCAAGACAGCCCAAATGTCTTTCATGGAAGTGAGACAGATGCAAGCATTAGTGATGAAGAGGAGATAGATTCGGTTATGAGGAAGAGGAGGATGAAGGCTGTGTGTGAGTACTGACCCTGCAGAGCTGCAGCTGAAGTTGCTCTTTCAAGGCTTCAGGGCAGGTGTCCAACTGAGTCTTCTGCTCTGCAAGCAGATGCACCAGTCGATCTAACTTTACACGCTCCGCATCTAGCTTGGCTTTGTCCTGCACGCACGCGCAAATGATGCAGGGAGAGAGGAGAGAAGGGTTAGTGCTGGGGCAGGTGGGGTGGGTAGGGTTAGTTACTACATAAAGTCAGCAACAGCACAAGTGGGGTATGATGGATATGGAGGTGTTGAATTAAATGAAGAATATGAAAATGCAGGAAAATAATTAATTAGAATGGCATAATGCTGATGTAATCAACATAAATACTCAAACAACTGAAAAATACCTCAGCAATGAGTTCAAACTGAATTGCAATTGACAAAATATTAAAGTTCTCTCAAAATTTTAGCTCTCTCAAAAATGAAAATTCTGTCATCATTTACTCATGTCGTTCCAAACCTGTAAGACTTTCATTCATCTTCGGAACACAAATGAAGATATTTTAAATGAATTCTGAGAGATTTCTGTCCCTCCATTGACAGTATACGCAACTAGCACTTTGACGCTTTGAAAAATTCATAAAGAAATCGTAAAAATAATCCATATGAATTGAGTGGTTTAGTCCGGATTTTCTGAAGAGACACGATCGCTTTATATGATGAACAGATTGAATTTAGGCTTTTATTCACATATAAACATTCATTAACGCACATCAGATATGGTAAACGGAAGCTCAGGCATGTTCGCTTAAGTGCGAGAACCAATGAGGTTTATTCTCGTGTGTTACGCAGCACGTTTGAACCAATGAGGCTTGTTTTAGTGGGACAAGCAAGTACGGTTGTACTTCCGTTCATGTTCGCTGATGAATGTTTATATGTGAATAAAAGCCTAAATTCAATCTGTTTGTCATACAAAGCGATCCAGTCTCTTTGTAAAATTTGGACTAAACCGCTCGATTCATATGGATTAGTTTTACAGCCTTGCTAAATGTACTTTTTGGAGCGTCAAAGTGCTAGTTGCATAGGCCGTCAATGGAGGGACAGACATCTTTCAGATTTCATTATAAATCTTGATTTTTTATTTTTGGGTGAACTAAACATTTAATGAAAATGGCCACTTTGCATGCAAGCAACACTCACTGCAAAGAATGGCCCCAAGTGGCAGCAACAGCAATATAATAACAGACACCAATGTTCAATAAATTACTTGCACCAAGTACTATTGTCCAACTGTAGGCGGTTTATGTTTGCCAAGCAACAAAACACAATATAGTATTCACACTTGATAGTTGTTACAAAACCTTGTTACAGTAGCTCCATTGCCAACATAGCAGCATCCTAGACAGAATGGAACTTGATCAGTGAACAAATCAACCATCCTCTAACAGATAAAAACGGCCCTTCAGTATATCGAGTGTGTCTGCAGCTGCCAGGCTAAATGGAATGAGCCGGAAGTCAGGCTGAACTTGAGACGCAGGTGCCAGGGTTTCCACCCCCTCCTAGCTCAGAAATCCCTCACATCAATACAGTGTGGGGTGTCACTCAGTTTAGCAGAGGTGTATTTAGAGCAGGCCCAGGATTACCAACTGTGAAACGAACTGTGAGGCTGCCAGGAAGTGCAAGTGTGTTCGTGTGTGTGAGACTCTATAATTGATATTTCAGAAGTAATATGTATTATAAACGTATATTTTTTAAATACATTTTGTGCTGGAAAGGAAACTTTGAAACCGCATCTTCACAAAACTTTAAATTAAACTATGATTGTAAAAAATGCCATTAGCAACACTAGTAAGTAGCCAACTTCACTAAAGCTTTCCATCTGATAATACAACTTCATCACTCAAATAATA
Source organism: Leuciscus leuciscus (assembly GCF_965113295.1). Taxonomy (NCBI): domain Eukaryota; kingdom Metazoa; phylum Chordata; class Actinopteri; order Cypriniformes; family Leuciscidae; genus Leuciscus; species Leuciscus leuciscus. Next base: position 22,356,877 of record NC_138735.1, read on the forward strand.
CAGATAATATTCCATCAGATAATACAAATTAACAGCATTTATCTGGAACACAACCAATGAGAATTTTAATAAGGGTGACATCAATAAACTTGAAAAGATAAACTTGCAATAAAAACTATAAAATATTCAACAGTGATGAACTATGGCATTTGACTACAAAATACCTCACAGGGACTTCCACATATAGGGCCTCAAATGAATCAGTGATTCATTTCAGTAAATTGTACATTAGGATGGTTCATATACACTATTGTTCAGAAGTTTGGTTCAGTTTTGGTTTCTAAAGTTGTTGTTTTTGAGTCTTACTCTCACCAAAGCTGCATTTATTTGATAAAAAATTTAAATAAAAACAGCATTTAGAAATCTTATCTCTATAAAAGCTACTTAAATGTCCTAATTGAACTATTGCCTAATCCTGGCTTAGTCTGAGATGTCGGTGTAAGAGTCGGTGACAAATAATGATAAAAATAAAATAATTTATTTTAAAAAAACAAACAATCTTACTTACCCCAAACTTTTGAACAGTAGCATAAATCAAATGGCACACTTTTGACATTTTTATGAACCATCTGAATGAACTGATTTCCTAAAATGAATCTGATTTGCCAATACTGCACACAAAAGAGGACAGTTAAGGAGAGCACATTTGAGTAAAATGAGTAGTGTCTCTACAGTTAGATAACTACTCCTCAACACTGATGTTGAGGTGTTGGCTCATCATGGCCACATACCTGAGATTTTTCTGTCTGCGCTTTGTTCTCGATGTCAGACATCTTTTCTTTAAGTTGCTCCAGAGCGTCTTTCTCCTGCTGTAGCTGAGCCGTCTCCGAATCCTGCTCGCCTTCCAACAGAGCCCGCTCCACTTCCAACTAAACACACACACTCAAACTTAATTTTTAAGTAATTTTTACTCAGTCTAAAGTTCTAAAAAAATCCATCAAAACAATTGAAGTCGCTGACAGTAACTACAGCAACGTATTCAATGATTTTGTGGTCAGCTGTGATGTCATGTCACCACGTTCAGGACCACCAAGAAAGTGCCTCATTTCGCACAAATAAAAAGAGGCCCACATTCTGAGCTCATAAAAGCCCAACCTCATAAAACTACAACACAACACTGACATTATGGGTTTGTTGAATGGAAGTCTTAATGGAATAGCTGACTTAGCAGGAACTGCTGGCACAAGACCAACCAAATAAGAATGCTTTTTGAAGGATCATATGATACTAAAAACTAGATTAATGGATACTGAAAATTCAGGTTTACCATCACAGGAATAAATGACACTTTATAAAACACAGTTCTTTTAAATAGTAATAATAAGATGTCAAAGTAGGCTAATAAAGTAAAAATGCTGTTAGCTACTGCAAGGGACTTCTTATCTAGTTCTTGTTCACTTCATTGCATGATTGTAACATCCATTCTCAGACATCTAAAGTTGCTTGTCCCACCCCAAGTTTCTTCTCCTTGGTCCATTATTTTTTAGACTGACTGCAACAGCCAAAGAAACGCAGTAACAGAAAGAGTTAACAGTGAGAGTTTGTCTGGGCCTTCAAACCTCACTAGAACCTCACAAAGAGAAAGGAGCAAATAGGAGAAATGAGGATGACAGGAGGGGAAAGAGCATTACAGTGGAGGGCGGAATAGAGGAGCATTAAAATATTGAAATCAAATCAGGGATGAAATGTGTAGTTTAAAGGGAAAAACAGAGAAAGTGAGGCTTGAAGTGAGAGAAAGTAAAACAGGTTTAGGCTTGGCAGGTCAGACCTCCTTGTCTAGCTGCGTTCCTCATCACAGCTCCTGATTACTTCGCCACATGCACAACCCTCCCACATAGACACTCTTCTTCCATTACTCCCACCATCCCTGATCTCTCCCACTCCCTATATGTCCAACGGATGTGTCAACTGTACCTCTCTGATGGACTCCTCCATCTGGTTATCCAAGTCTTTGATCTTCAGCTCTAACTCTTCCATATTGTTCAGAACCTGGATCCTCTCCTCCTCTATACGTCTTACGTCCAGCTTTAGCCGAGTGTCGTCCTCAGACACCTGTTGAAAACATGATACTGTAAGCAACCACATAACTATACTCTACAATGCAGTAAGAATTAAAATATATTATAAAAGACTTTAGCTCCGTTCCAAACAGTGTTGTTTTTGTTGACTAAAACTGACTTTTTTTTAAACTAATAAAAATTACTAGCACATGACAAAATTACTAAAACTTAACTAAAATATAGTTTTATGCTGAACCATTTATAATTATTTTTAAGGCCACATGTACAAGACGAGCAACTTTCGATCTTAATCTTAATCGATCTTAAATTATTGTGTCAAAAGATTATAAAAATGCTAACGACAAACCAGTGTTGTTATTATTGGCTATTATTAACTATTAAAAATTGTTTGTATTAATTGAAATAAAGACTAAATAAAATATATAAAACTTTACTTAAACAAATAAAATCAGAAATGTTGTCTTGGCAATTAACTGAAGATTTAAGTTGAAGGGCAAATTTAAGTTGAAGTACTAAAATTACCAACAAAAAACTAATAAAAATCACAAAAATGAAACTAGTAATTCGAAGCAGCACTGGACCATTTCAAAGCAGTCACTTATTAGGTTCTGTTTCAGGTAGGACACTCTGGATAGCTGCCTATGTAGAAAGCACTCGGCAAGGCAGCTCACTAGGCTTTGGAACAGAGCTATCATATGCATTTCTCTTTTCGTTCAGTTATGTATTTTTGTACATTTCTCAGCAGCTTTAGAGAATGTTTCACTCAATTTCTTATTAATGCTGGGTTTTGTATTGACCCATTTAGACATTTAGAACTGCATTCAGGGCTATGTCAGTGCAAGTAGTGTAAAGCCCTTTAATGCAATCCATAGCATGGACATGCCCCCTTCTGGCAGCTGCACTGATCTTTAGCTCTGAGAAACAGGATTCACTGAATGAACACCAACGATGAATGGGTCCAATGGAAACTTTTATGAACAGAGGGGTGGGGAGATACATACTCGATTTCCTAAACCAATTATTTATCTAGGTTTTCAATATCCGTGAAAGGCGATCTGCTTATTTTGAGTTTTATAAGCAACAAGTTGACCTGTGACCTGGAAGAATCCACATGCACGTGCATGAATGATTAGGTATGGGTGAAGAGACTGCCATTTTTCCATTGTGTGAGGCAGAGATCAACCAAACACAATGCGCATGACCCTGCTATATTTGGACAGTGATGTTTATATCTTCTCATCACAGTTTATACTATGGAGGGCCTGTCTCTGAGCTGCTTCGTCTCTTTCTGTGCAGTCTTAAAGGGAATTTATAGTTACTATAAACTGGTTTCTAAGGTCATATTGTGTTCTATAGCATATATCTTTAGATGGATAAATAACAGAACCAACGCATGACTGCTACTGTGCGGAAAGACTAATTAGATTAGTCTATATGGGAGTTGAGGGGAAGACACCCGCACATTCCTTCACGAATTAAAGTGTGCATGAGGTTATGTGCATGCCAAGTAAGGGTGGGAAGCTCTTACAACCGCTCCAAAAGGTCACAGGAATTAGCAGTAAGGAAACAGCCTAGCTTTACAAATGGTTCAATTACCTAACAAAATTAAAACACACACTGTATGCAGAAAAGACTTCCTCCATAAAGCCATAGCGGAAAACAATCTGTCGGAGTAAAGCTGAAGGTCATCTGACTGGCACAGACCAATCAAACAAACACATGACTTCAGGTCCTCTCAGAGTATGATTGTAGAGGCCTGATATGATGAAACCAAAGTCCATGGTTTCTATAAAACTTTTTTTATTTTTATAAATAAATAAATAAATAGATCATATAAAATAATTCATTGTTTAATAAATTAAAATACGTACATTTTAATTTAAATACAGAAATTATATTATATTACATATTACATGGCCCCAAAAAGTATTTGCACATTTAAAATGCCTTGATGCAGTGCAAATGCAATGACTGCCAAAACGTCCCAATTAAGGTGATTTTTAATAGATACATGAAGTCAGTTCCTCTCATTCGTTCATTTTTAAAACTAGCTTAAGTGGCTTTACCAATTACCTTGTTTATCCGTGTCAGCCGAGGAGAAGGGGTGGGGGCGGAGCCAAGGACAGCTGTTGTCTCCGCCCTAAGTTCTCTGTGTCCACTGTTCTTGAACTGTCGTACCCGTCTCTCCTCGCTGCCCTGGGTCTCCCGGGTTTTAAGACCGTAGTCGTTTTCAGCAGAAATGCTGGCTGACAAACTTGCAGAGTCTGAGAACGTAGACTCATCATCTGACACCTGTAATTTCTCCAGCTCCTTGTTGATCTTCTGCAAGTCTGCGACGGCCAAGCCAGTTTTGTCCTGCTCTGCGTGACCCAGCCCAGAACACAGATTGAGGATAGTCTCCAGACGCTGACGTTCCTATGGATCAGACAGAAAGAGAAAAAAAAATGGTTTGACAAAATGCATTCATTCATACACATCATACAAATCAACTAGACAGCTGGTGGGAATAAGTTTGGAAATATTTCTCACCTTTGAGATGCACACAGATTTACCTGCAGCAGTTATAAACATGTCAGCATGAGATTTTTCTCCAAATAACAAATATTTCAAACTAATAGCCCATGGGCAATATAAAGAAGAGCATTACTTCTATTCCTTCAAACATCTTCAAGAAGATCCAATATCCAAACATCTTTGATTCAAACGTTTAAATGAAAAAAGCACATTTGACAGCCCCAAACTGTGGTCAGAGAAAGACCAGATGGAGACAACCAGGCATATACATCCAAAAACAATCCTGGCTTATGAGGGAGTGCACTTGGCTTAAAAACCCCCCCTGCATTTATCGACTGATATGGAAATACAAACAGCAAGTTCAGGCGAGCATTTCCAGAGCCAAGAAAAGTGATCACACAGGTTCATATAACTGTGAATGAACAACCCGACCTGCATCATAGGCACATTAACAGTTATTAAATTCATAAAGAAGACATTTCCTTGTAAACTGAAACCTGGTCCACAAAACAAGCCAGGCATTTTTACGCATTGGCATGGTCCTATTTATCAGAGAGCTCTACTTACCTTATCAACATATCCAGAGGTCAGAGGGCACATGGTGACCTCCTCCTCACAGGAGAAGATCATGCCATCATCAAAAAGATGCTAGGTTCAGTAAAGTTCCTCAGCACAGTATGCATAAATGACAGAGAGACATGAACTCAACAACTTCAGCGCCACACCAAGCCAGTGTCAGAAACACAAACCCTCTGACGGGAGGTCGACGAGCCGGTGGGAAGGGAGATTGCGAATGGGAGAGAGAAAGAGAGAGGGAGATTATGGTGCTCTGTAGCAGAGAGTGAAACTGGACCCAATAAAAATTGCTGCCACTAGATGGGAAAGGATATACAAATAGTGCGTATAAATAGTCATGAGTAATAACAAATATTACTCATGACACGCTATCAGCCCCAATGCATGAGCGAAGGGCAAACTTCACTGGATCCTCTACCAAGGATATGAAAGGCAAAGTAAATAATCCTAAACAATTTACATAAAATTTCTGTATCAATTCAAGGTCAATCTATTGTATCTATGGCACTCTTACATTGTGAAGCTGACATGTTTTAACGGAAAAATGCGTCTCTGTTCACTAGACATTCAAAGTCATTGTTTAATCAGTCAAAATTTTTGCAAGCAACATATTACTATTAATTCATTCATTACGAGTACATATAAAAATAGATCTCAAACGCATGAAATTAATTTGTCCAGTGCTGCTGCCATAGTTTTCTCCCAATATTTTAGACCACATTGGGGTCTGAAACAGAAAAAAAGAAGAAAAAAACACAACCGCACATGCTATGCAACTGTGTGCCATCATTAAATGAATGTTTTCTTTTTTTTTAAATCATGTACAACCAGGGCTAAAGTCTGTAATATTACATTCCTCTGAGAGAGTATGTTTTTCTAAGAAACCCTGTGAAGGTCTATGTGTGGATATACATCTCCACCTGTAGCGGCCTTGTTTTCACTCAGATCTGGCCTTGTAAATATCACCAGCCTGTAGTTGTGGTGCTAACTAATGAGTGGGCGGCCTACGCTGATGGTTTGGCCTCTGCCCAGCAGGGCGGCGCCACAGGTGGCCTCCCTTAACCACAGCGTACAAAAACTCTGATGCCTTTCATTTGAACCCCACAGAGAGCAGCTGAGAAGCAAGAATGGAGCATGTTAGCGTAGGCAATTTGCCAGCATCTTCTGCAGCTGTGGGCGCCCTCCCAGAGAGAGTGTGTTCAGGAGGCCGGGTTCAATGAAAGTGGATGTGGTTCTGGGCTGTCAAGCTGTCTATTAATAGGAGGTTTATACAGCCACACCTCTGCTTGGGTCTTCCACCGCATCCACTACAGAGAACGAGAGGGGCCTTCCTGCACATGGTCTGTTTCTTATAACGGAGTGGAATGCCAGAGCACAGGTTTAGTGGGGAGATTAATTATACTGCTGGTGGGATCCCCTGTATCTGAGCTCCCTCAAGATCCCTTATTGCAAGAAGAATTGAAATATCACCAGCTTTTCACTTGATACCCTTCACAATGAGGAAAGAAAACAGGGTCATGGAGGAGGAATGTTAAATATTTTAGGAGAAATCATATGTTCTTTATATTGGGTGAGTTTTAAGAAGAATGATATGCTTATAAAGAATAAAAATAAAAAGGAAACAGATGATTGGACATGCAAATGTTTGAATTCTTCTCAAATTATATGCGTATTTTGTGTTAAAGTCAACATGAAACAGAATTTAAAACCCATTTTACTTACGTAATGTGACATTAAGAAAAAAAGGGTGAGATTTGAGTCATCAGGAATTGATTGGATTATGAAAGGTGGTCGTTCTATCACAGAAGTCAGTACTTCATTAGATAAGCATTAATCGGCATTAAAATACGGTCAACTATCGTCAGGAGTTAAAGAGGCATATGTACAAATAGTAATTTGGCTACTGATTAATTTGTATGTACCTGACATCAGCAGAAAAGGAATGCCTCTCAGAGGCGGAACAAGTTCTTACATTAGAATTTATGATAACCAGAAACATGTACACAAGTAAATAGTTAATTTTTTTTCATGTTGACTTTAAAGTCGTGATTGAATGGAAGTAGCAATAGATCTTTTCTTCCATATTATGATGTACAGTGAAACGGATAATCGAAAAGAAAAAAAGATGTAGGGCGGGGTCTTGGTTCCATCCACTGGTAATTGATTGGATGGAGGCAGATCTGAATGCAAGCTTACTGTCGATCATAAGTGAGGGGTGGGGTTTAAGCCGATGTCATGCATATGTCACCAAAGTGAAGTCTGTTTTTTCACGTTATGAGGTCACGTTATGACATTGGTTAAAATTATGAGCTCAACAAATATAAAAAAAGAAAAACACAAAAACAAATGCATGGATGAATCATTCACAATAAGATCAATAACATGCATTTAAAGCAACACATCAACAACATAAAGTGACAAAAGTCTCTCACCAGTCTTTCGACTTCCTGTTCCCGCAGTCTTTCATCCCTCTGTCTCTGATGGTAGTCTTGAAGCTCTTCCTTTCCACTGAGAGAGCTGATGCTGCCCTTTCTCTCCCTGAAGCCACTCGGCGGACCCAGCCCTGCCTTTCCGAACGACTGCCTCCTTTCCCCGAGACCGATCTCCAGAGCTTGTGAGGGACCACGCATGGCTTGCCGGTCCACTTCTGAGTAGGAGCTGGTGGAAGTCAAACTCACCTTCTTGGCTTGCCGGGGGCTGGTGGCTTCTTCTGATGTCATGGTGACATCCGGAGGGGCTACGGTGTGTTTGGTACCAGGTCTGGTGGACAGTGAGATGGAGACTACTTCAGAATGACCATTCTGGTGTTTGGGATCAGAGGCTCCAGTTGAGTGTGAAAGATGGCCGTCGGGAGGCCGATAGCTTGGCGGAAGGGTGAGTTGGGCATCGGTGGGTCTATAGAGGCGTGGTAGGGAGCGACTGTGAGAGCTCATTCCTGTAAGTGACCCAGCGGAGTACTTTCGTTGCCGTGGAGCGGGCTCGAGTCCACCGTTACGTCCTGCATCTGGGGTGAGGAATCGACGAGCCAGACGGGGACTGGAAGGCATGCTAGCCGCACCACTACCGCCCCCTGGTGCTGGAGGGAGGGAATCAGTCCCACTGGTGGACGAGCCATTCCACATTAAGAATGCTGAGCCTGAGGTTGCAGCATGGCGACTGTCTGACGTATTGAGGAGCAGACTATCCTGAGATTGGTTCCGGCTCATGGGTCGAGAATAAGGAAGTGATGCGTCACGATCTCGATGGTCGGAACTGCGAGGAGACGGAGGCATGCTGCTGGATGAATGCATTGGCACTCTGGCCACAAGCGGTGGCCGTTCGGAGCTGTACAATCGGCGGGCTTGTTCCTGATATGATATTGGGGAGGATGAGGTGATGGGTGACAGCAAATTGGGTGTGGTGGGTGGAGACTGTGTCATGCTGAAGTAGGAGGGGCTTGAGTCCCCATTGGCTCGCAAGCTGTTTTCCAACGCCTGCTTCTTTTTTTGTAAAGTGTCCATCAAATCGCGGAGCTCAGAGACGGAGCGCATCCCTCTTGAGCCAGAGCCACCCAGACAGTGACTGAAGTCACTGCTGAACTTCAGATAATCTAAAAATAAACAGAAGAAAGGTTCTTCAGAACAATACACAAGAGATTTTTACAAGCAGCTTAATTTTTGAAAAGGTCAGACTATTACAAGCATGAGAAAGTGGTTATGAGAGTTATATAACTGTCTGCTTGGCGATTGTTAACTCCTGGAATTGCTTTAATTGTTTGCAGGAGTACAGGGAGCTCTGACTGCTGTACCTGAGAATCATTTGACCTGCAATGAACTGGAACAAAAAGATCATCAGCTTTCCCTTTGGAATAAAATAAAAATAAAGCCTGTCCGCCTTGCTGTCAAACTATTCCACATGGCTCTACAGCTTAAACTTGCATAAACCTGGTCAGTTAAGACATTATCTAAAAACAGATATTGACCAAAGTCCAACATTTTCTAGAAACAGAAAAGGAAACTGACCAAAAAAGTAAAAAAAAAACTTCCTTAAAGGGACATTGTGTAGGAATTTCTCCCATCTAGTGGTGAAATTGTATTTTGCATTCAATCGAATAATGCTCTCCAGCGCCTCACTTTTTCAAATGCGCGTTGCATCTACGGTAGCCGTTATGTACCTAAAAGCTATGACAGGATGTCTTATAATAGCACTTCGAGTTTTTCTTCGGGTGAACATGTTTGTTATTTAAAACAAACTGAAACTTGAAACAACGAAAAAAAGAATGTTACAGTATGAACTACTGACTGTCAAAAACATTAACTATGGTAATTAGTAGTAATGCCTTCTTTACTCGTTATTTTTTTTGAAGTATGTGCATTGTTAGATATCATCATCATCAGAGCCTTCTCTAACGTTACTTTACTCAATAGCTGCTATTCATCAAAGAGCCTGTTTAACTTTTAACTATAAATGTTCGACTGTCTATATAATAAAGTACACAACCAAGCAATGAAAAAAAAGCTTGTAATTAAGACTGTAACATTGACTTACCTGTCGAGAAGAAAGCAGGCAACTTCAGGGTCTCTTTTGAAAGCTTTCTCCTGCATTAGCTATCCTGACAGTAACCCTTGTTTTTGTAATCTCCGGTCACGTTTCCTTTTACGATCTATTTTGGACTTTTTCGACGACGAGGACTCCTTATCCTGTGACTCATATGTATGTATGAATGAACGGTGTATAAATAACCGTGCAGTGCAGCCTTTTAAACTTGCCGCGGCAGTGACAAGCGCCTCTCACTTCTCTGCTCCTCCGCTTCTGCTGGCTTCAGTCACGTGACGCTGGCTCTAAACGAAACGCGTTGTGGAAACGCGTTGGCCTAGTACTTTTTGTCCCTCTCTGCTATTATAGTTTTTCAAGATGGCGGAACTACATGGAAGCCTCCGTGGACTTACCCGTCCCATGTATATAAAGATAATAAATTCTTCGTTTACGAGGATTAGTCTGAACATTGGCATAGGTATTTGTACACCATTGAGGGCATATTTATGAATAAAAATATAGATTTTAGATAATAAAATACCTAAAAAGCTACACATTGTCCCTTTAATAATTGTAATTTGTTTAAAACTATAATTTAAAATAATGTAGATGATCCAGCACAGGCTAAGAAGAGATTGGATAAAAGATAGCAATGTTTGATTTGGCCTCTAGGTTTGCTATTCTATCTCCCTCCTTCACAGACACAGTTTTCTCATTTGCTTTCTGGACGAGAGTTAAGTTTCAATCCGCCACGTGCCAAGACAGCGAAGATCAAAGAAATCCCACTTCAGATGACTGACGTGAATGCTCATAAAACACATAAACCTGCACATGCCAAGAAAAATCCCTTTATCTCTTAAAGGTGCGTGTGTGCGTACATTTGGCTGGAGCAGAACTTAAATCAAGGAAGAATCTCTCACGTGAACGTAACGAAGGAAACAAAGCAGAAACTGAAAGATATATCACAAGAATGAAAGGTTAAAGGAAAGGCATGCAAGATCACACAAACTTTGACCATACATGGGAAGGTTCTGGCTCACCATTTAGCAACAAGCTCACTTTTTATGGCTACCTTAAGAAACTGATGCATGCTGCTGATGTATACAGTATATACCACTCTGGTAAACTCTAATCCCCATAAACCAACTAGAAAGCAACATAAGGGTTAAAGTTTACCTTATTCCACTATAGTGAGCAAAGTCAGTCCCAGAATGTGTGTTTTTCCCAGGTTTGCTATGTACAATGCACTTTGAGTGAGTGGGTTCACTTTTGTTTATGTGAAGATTCATTCCTGCTGTCTAGCAACACAGTGTGAGAGTGAGAGACCGACTGAGAGGAGGTGGTAATAATTTATGTCGCTCTCTACACCTCACTCAAAACGTTCAATCAATCAACGGGGTGAATCCAAACCACATCTGTTTACAGATCACACATTCCATGAGACAGACTGGCTCCCTAAATGTGTGTGGGTTTGCTTAGATATACTAGAGTTAGTTATCTGGCAAACCGTGTGTGTGTATACACACATATATATATATTAATTAATTAATAAAACATGAAATTAAAGATAAAAATATGTAAACGTGGATTAAAGGCATTTGCATAAAAATTCTTTCAGAAAAAATGGGTGAAATTAAAAAATAAATAAAAACCCTTTAGAAAAAGATTTGTAAAAATCTGATACTAGGTGCTGAGGTGGGTCATATTTTACTACTGCTTTTACATGTGCATCTTTACACAGAAATCGGAGCACAGTTTGCTCCGAGCAGCCTTAACTAGCTGTGTAAAGATGTCTTGTGTGTAAAATAGACGTTTAGCACCCTTAAAAGAGTTCTGCTTCATCAAAGGCTTCGTATCCTATTGCAGACTGTAAAAAAAAAAAAAAAAAAGAGCTGTGACAGGTAACTGAAACCATGTATAACACAAACACACACAGACAGAGAAGATCCTCCATGGACGATGAGCTGGCATGTTGTGATATGGGATACAGGCCGTGTGCACAAAAGTTCAGTGGTTTCAGTTCCTGAGGGCGTTAGGGTGCAAAAGATGGAAAGTTAAAGAAGAAAGATGAAGGAAAGATGATGGTGATGGTAAGATAAGTTGGAACACTTGGAAGAAGGAGGCACTTGTACCTGTGCTGTACACCAGCGGAGAGACGGGACTCTTCTGAGGAAGCATGCTTTTCATACGGTTGGCCTCCTCGGGATGGTTAAAGCGAAAGATATAGGATTTACCAAGACAGAGTGTGTAACCTGCAGAGAGAGGAAAATAAACAGAGAAATCAATCAGAGAAAGACAAGATTAGTGTTCACGTCACTCAAATTCACAGTCCGTTGTAACCGACAGCACTTGAAGACACGGGGAAACTGAAATGTGAAAAAACACTGAAATCTTCAAAACACTGAACCATTGATGAATCTTTCAACCACATAATTTAATTATTCAAGTTGCTACTCAGCATGGCTGCACATACTGAATTTTAAAAGCGTGTTTCACCATACAAACTGACTTATACATAATTTTTTCTCATTTTGTCTTAGTACAGTACTACTTCATGAGGGTCTGGGTCTGTATTTTCCACTAATCTGAAATCAGAGACCACAGAACAGTAGATGGATGCGAGCCCGGAAAAAAGTCATAGAAAGCGGAATAACAGCTCATGGAAAATATGTAGGACCTCTTTTTCCTCCTCAGTGAAACCCCAAAATATTTGCCTCAATGTTTTTTTTGCTGTATCTGAGGATGTAAAAGCAGACAGAACTTATGTGAGCATAAGAAGAAAACAATTCCATCAAAACAAGGATTTTGAATGGGAACCGTCTGTTAATTATCACTGGATTTCAATTCATGAGACGCTTTAAAGAAGCCTTGTGAAAGTAACTTTTAGCCCAGTTGTGCAACAAGATCTCCACATTGTAAAACATGATATGATCAATAAGTCATGGCGGTATGTTTTTTCCATTACTTTGACAAAAACCTATTTCATTATTTTGAAATGTTCAAAAGTTGATACGACTTGAACAGTCAATTTGATAACACTTAAAGGTATAGCGGAGGATGTTTTACTTCCTGGTGGGTAGTCTAAACTATTGGTCCTCCTAATTGTCAATCATTCTGGTGAATCAATCAAACTTTTCAAAAAGTGGAGAGGGCGGGTCTTATCTAAAATTTGGAAAGATCCTCCGCTATACCTTTAAAAATAATGCAGCAACTGAACTTAAGCTTTTAAGTTGAAGTAGGTAGAAATATTATACAGTGCACGTGTTTGTCCAGCACTTTTACTCACTGATGCTACAAACGTCCAGGCTTGTGAATCATTACATGCCAAACCCCTGACATTCTTAAATCTGCCTCACACATTCTGGGGTTTGGTACACTGGCAGAACATTTCTTCAAAGCTTTCTCTGGACTTTCCTTTAATGTGTCACAGAATGGACAAATACAGCTTGAACTGCGGGATGCACTGATTTCATAATAACAGATGGACACAATGTGCAGAAAAATAAAACCCTGAGTCAGTCACTTCCAAAGGCATAACACGTCCAGAGCAACACTTCACAGTCATGAAACAGAAACATAAACAGACACACGTGTGCGTGCACACACACTCATAAGTGTTTAGTCTACACAGCTGTGCTCCTAAGGCTAAATAAATACACTTTTCAAAAGAACAAAGATATACACATCTAAGCTTGGCAACCAAGGTGAATGTTTTGCAAATGTGTTTCATGTACTTCCATGCAGAATACATTTGTGTAGGTTCATAAAAATGTTTCCAAGACTTTCATGAAAGTTTACACTTGTAGTTTATAGCAAGTCCTTTCCTGCCCTTCTGCCCCACAAATGAATCCACAAACACAGCTGCTTCATCTTATAAACTCTCTCTTTTAAAGTCAGGTTTGGATTAAAAATAAGATCCCTTTGATCGCATAATCAAAAGTGCATGTTCCTTTATGAACAGTTCCGTGCTCAAATTATTGGATTAACCCAGCACCACAAGGAAACAATCTTCTGGTACAATAAAACATTTAATATACCTGTGTAATGCTATAAATTAGATGGGAGAAACAGTTAAGATCATAGCATGGATATTAGGTAAATGTTATTTGATAATTAAGAAGAAGGAAAACTTATCTGGCCTTTCGCTCAGGAAACATAAGCGTCACAGTTCATGTGCTGACATGCAAACAGCACTAAGAGAAAACAACAACACCCAACCATATGATACTCTATTTGAGGAAAGCAATTATTACACATGCATGCAGCAATCAAACTTTGAATGGCATCAAAAACTTCATTGTTAAATAATTACGTTTCCTACATTTTCCATTTTGAGTTAAAATTAAATGGGGGTGTCATATTTATTTAAGTAGCCTATTATTTAAAATAATATGCTTTTAATTTGATTATCACAATAAATTCATAAAAAAACAAAAACAACACCCTGACTGACAGTGTGATAGGCAACAGCACTCTTTGTACTTGACAAAACCTTTTCTAAAATACTTTTATTTGTAAATGTAGGAATATTATAAAAGCCAGATACACATAGGCCAAAAACGTGTTACTCAATACTCCATACATGGTCACGAATGTCAATAAATTAACAGGTTAAATATTTACATGTAGCCTATTTTTTTTTATAACATCGTAAAAAAAAAAAAAAGATAAATATTAGTAGGCTTACGCTTACAAGCAGATACAAAAAACAAAGTTTTACTAATTAAAAAATAAGTGGCACTATGACGTGACACTACGATGCAGTGAACGAGCACGTATTGGCGGCGGGCTTCGTTGAGCAGCGTTCGCGTCCTTAACCTGCAGTGTAGATTCAAAATGTCTAAACCACATATCTAATCAATTTGCTGGAAGAAAACGATAAATTAGAAAGAAAACAAACCTTTCAGGAAGTCCCATTAAGCGAGTACCTCAAAGCATGAGCGGAGTTCTGCAGTCAATTAGTGTTTCACGCCGAAAGCCATGACCCGCGTGCGTTTCACTGATACAAACACGCGCGCGTCTCACGCGACCGTTTCACTTTCCTCCTATCCTGAGGTCACTCAGTGAGAATAAAGCAAACGCTCCAAACCCAACCTAAAGGGGTGGTGCTCTTTACATACTCAAGTACAACATAGGAGAGAAGTCCAGCTGTTTCACTGAAGTTGTAACTCGCATTTGAAAGTAAGTAAAAGCACTGTCTTTCAAAGTTGCATACCATGAACATTGGTAATCTCGAAAGTTGTTCTGTTTGTTAAAGCAAACACTTATTTTGTGAAAGGGGAGACTAAACCCCACCCCCTCCATTTTCTTTGTCTACCTACTCGGAGATAAAGTTACCTGATGGAATGTTTAGAGGAGAAGAAACACTATAAAAAATCTATTGTATCAGAAATGTTTATCAAAACACATTCTGCACTTTCTACAAGATATTTTCCGTTCCCTCTGCAGGATTTGCCTGTTGAGTAATAATTTGTGCAACTCTTGACTGAAACAGAAATCAATTGTTCCTCTTTCACAAGGTTGAACATAATCTTGATTAATTTTCTGACCTCTCCACATCATCATGGGGATGTCAGCACAAAACTCCCAGCCGTCATCAATCATCATGGTGTAGACAATGAGAAATCTGATTTCAGTCTGGCTCAAGTCAATTGCACAAAATGTATGATGTACTGTATGTATAAAATATCGTTTTTATTTATAGTTTTCAGAACCCCACAATGATGACAAGGAACCCCCTTTCTAAAATATAGATGCATCTATATATTTTCATGTACTGCATAAAGACCTATTTATACTGTAAGATAATTGTAAGATAATATATTGTTTCTGAAAATAAATGATTGTAATTATCTACATAATCTCATCATGGCAACTTGTTATTATTTTACATTTTGGCGAATTGGTGGCTATAGTTCGAATGAATTCAGATGATCTAATTTGTACATTTATGTACTATCTTATGCCCTAGTGACATGTATGTTTAGGGGTAGGGTTAGTGGACCTTTATGCTTAATATTTTCCTAATAATCACACGTTTTTATACGATTCACATCATACAAATTCATATGAAATCACCTCCTCATAACATAGTTACATTTTCCCAGGAAATCAGGTTGGAATTATTAATAAAAAATATTATTATTAGAATACAAGAGAAATATTTAAAACATTGTAATTTGTATAGAACTTTTCACAATTCATATTGTTATTAGAAAATAAGCCAGTCCGCAAGCTAATGAAGATAGTGATGAAGAAAAACTTTCTAGAAAGATACAAGACAAATAAAAACTTCTTGAGCATATGATTGATTATGAGCATTTTGACGTAAACAATCTTTTTTTTCTACAGTGTGTATATATATATATATATATATATATATATATATATATATACACTTATGTTTATATATATATAGGCCTATATATATATATATATATATATATATATATATATATATATATATATATATAAACATTAAAAAAACATGCACTCAGCGGTCTGTTTTTAATAATACGGTTTCTGCTATTTACATACCAGACACCTTAGTCAGGATTAGATAACTACCCAACAGACTCACATAGTCTGGAACCGTCTAATAATAGATTGAGTCTGACACCAATCAAAGAATTTGCCAATCAAATGAAGTTTTGCAATTGCCCGGGGGGACGTGACTCCACTTGTTGCGTCACAGAGAGTGGTGGAGGTGGAATAGACCTCTTACTGAGCTCTGCTGATTATTACCAGTCCTATAGCTTCTGTGCTCAAAGCATTTAGAGTTACGGGAGGTTAGCCTCAAATATATACTATTTGTTTTCTCATTGACAGCAGAGCATCCTTTTAACTAGCATGTGGCTGCTTGTTGCAATGCAAATGTATAATATGAGTTCCTTCACAACTGGGTCTCTCTTCTAAAAACATTCAAAAACGAAAAGAAATTTGTTTTAATTTGCATCACAGTCGTGCCTGTTGACATTCCCTCCAACGGAAACAAAGACAAAAGTTGAGGACCCATCTCGCAATGCTGTCAATATTTGTATTTCGGGACTGAAGAGTGTCAGAATAAGTCTGGTAAATGTTTATCTGACTCGCTCTCACTGAGATGTGAAAGAAAATGAGCATGGAGAATGATGGATCATTTGTTGAGGAACTCGATGAGGCTAAAGAATGCAGGAATTATGGGAAAATACAAGCTTGGGTTGAAAAGCTGAGCTCGGGAGCTTACTCTAACGCTTCTGGAAGCTCTGAGTCACAGTGTCGCATTAAGAAAAGATCCAAAACCACACCAATTAAACAATGATTGACGTCCAAAACCAAAACCCTGCTGGATAGACACATCATGCATTACCACTATAACACACTTCATTCCCAGGTCATAAACCTCTTCCCCTTTTAATTTACTCAGACACTGTGTTGTCCAAAGCAAACAAACAAAAACATGCATGCAATGCATGATGGTTCTTTGTTGTGAATGCATTTTGCACTTTTTTCAAATGCGCTGAAGTGCTGCAGTCATAATTCTGTTGTGGTTACCTTGCGTGAGTTGTGTGGGTCTGGTAACAGGGACTCCATCGAGCGAACACAGGTGTCCGCATGGGTCAAGAGTGACGAACCCTCCTCTGTTCTCAATCCTGCAGTGTTCTGCTTCAATGCCGGGACCCTCAATAGTGATGTCCTGAGGTACAGGGGCATCGTCACGGCCTATACGTGTCACTCCTGTAATAAAAATCAACTAAATATGAAGTATGAAGCATTTAGTGCTGCTGATTTAAATTAATCTGGAGTGTAAGAAATAAAGACTGTAAATAAATACATTTATGCAATGTGGTTATCTATGTTTTAAATCAGTTAATCTGTAAGACAGTTACTAGAAATAAAAATTCTAGTTATTTAGGGTGTGTTGGGATACATTTACACAACAACGAAAAGTTTTTCCTTCGCGTTTTTCGCGGACAAGCGACAACGTCAAAATGATACCCGTTCACACGGATCAGCGAAAACAAGTAAAAACTCTGAATTATGCATCCCAGGCCAGTAGGTGGCGATGTCACTTTGTAAAAAAAACACTACGGCGCGACTGAACACAATACGCGTCACTGTTTTCATAAATTTGTGTTTTTGTTGTTTACACGGCAACAATAATGGTATCGTTTTCAAACACTTACCAATAATATTTTTGTAAAATATATTTAAAAAAATTCTTTGGGAATACAATAAAATTACAATAAAACTGCTGTAAATATGTATTTTTAATTTCATTGTCAAATTAAAAAACAGTCAATAAACAGATTCAGACCTAATCTCAATCCATATGTGACCCTGGATCACAAAACCAGTCAAAAGTAGCACGCCACCGCCACGAGTATATTTGTGGCAATGCGCTGATTTCACGCAGCCGTTATTTTGAAATCGAAAGCGAGGCTCCGGTGGGAAGAAAACCGGAAGTGTCGCCTTTAATCACAGGAGAGTCGTGAATGCGATTGCGTATCGTTGTGTTTAATGATGTTGTGTCAATTCTAAAAATGTACATACATTTCTTTCATACTTTAGACTATATACAGTGAAATTCATTTATAAATAAAATATTTTTTTTATATATAATTCAGAATGTAAAAAAAGAAGCAGAAATGAACTATATACATATCCTATGTTGAATATTAACATCCAATAGTGTAAATCGCGGCAGCAGCTTCAGGTTGGTAATCCAAGGCATTGTTTTTTATCTTTACTTCCGGGGTTCTTCCCACCGGAGCCTCACTTTCGATTTCAAAATGGCGGCTGCGTGAAATCAGCGTATAGCCAACAATACATTGTATGGGTCAAAATTATAGATTTTTCTTTTTTCTTCAGATTTCAAATAGTTGTATCTCGGCCAAATATTGTCCTATCCTAACAATACATCAATGGAAAGCTTATTTATTCAGCTTTCAGATGATGTATAAATCATGGGACTGGTTTTGTAGTCCAGGGTCACATATTACATGAATATTACGGGAGTCCCTAAGGGGACATTATGATGGAAAATACATGGGAAGAATTTTTCACTCACAAATCTTTTGCATTCCCCCGAGAAACTTTCCAAAAGTTTTGTTAGGATATGCTAAAGTTTTGTTAGGATATGCTAAAGTTTCGCAAGCTAACGCAAAAAGATTGAAATATTATTATTTTTTCCTCTCATATACTCTTGTTCAAGCTCTAAAATTGTAAGTAACTAATGCAACCTCACAAAATGAAATCTGACAATGCATACTGATGCATACAAAATCTTCTGCACTGTCGCCAGTTTAGTTATTTCAAATACTAATGTGAATTATGTTTTTTGTCGTATTTGCACCAATTTTGTCTGGAGTCATGTTGCTGGCATGGAGATGTACTTTTCCAATGAATGGTGTGTGTGTTTTTGTTTTACATTTCCACTCTTCTCTGACCTCTGCTGGCTCACACACTCAACCAGTGACGCAAAGCGCCCTCATACAGTTTTATTTCAACACCTCACAGTCTATTACTAACGGATATGTTCAAATATTTGCTCTTTTTAAAATCTAAACATAATTAGACTGCCTTAAAATAGCAAGTTAAAATCAGTCGTTGTGTGTGTCCAGCACTATAGCAGTCCTGTAATACTTGTGATTTTATTACTCAGTCCCACGGGAGGAAGTCAGCTTGACTCCTTCTCCTGTCTCTATTCTGATAGGTTGCACACTTCCTTTCCTGAGCCATTCTGAGATTGCATTCCAGAGTTTACCATGGTGACCATGATAAGAGGGGCGAGGACTGAGCGGGAGCTTTATGTTTGCAGATGTTGTCATTAAGACAAGCTTGACACCTGTGTGTAATCAGAGACAGGTGGACCTGTCTTCCTGCCTCCTTACGTTTCTTTAAGGTAAAGATTAAATAAGACGTATTGGGTTCTTGCTTTGGGAATATTTGCATCAGAAAATCCCCATCATTCCATCCTCTTCCCTATGATAACCTAAGTGCACTAGCAAAAGCCGCATCCCCTGTTTCATGAAGGCATATATAGACAGAGGGTCTTATTTACAGATCTATTCTTTGCAGGCCATTGTTCATGGTTATTTGGGGTTGTGGTGTGAGAGAGGGAGATCGAGAGATAGTTCAAATCAAACAGAGAGAAAAAACCCACATACCCTCCTTTAGAGGTAGCAGAGTAATGGCCACACTCAGCCTTCCGCTTCCCAGGCTGACTAGGTGAGGGGTCGTTGTTTGTACCTTCAGTCCTTTTCCTGTGTCAATCAGGTCCAGTGGTGGACTCTAAAACAGAGCATTAGAGCATTAATAGTTCTGACCTCAAAGAAAAGCTGAACAATTGGTCCACTAACCTTAGGAGAACCAAGGCTCTGATCTGACTCCGGTTCGAGGACACTCGCTGGGCAGTTTGACTGTGTATCCTGTACCACACAAGGAGAACAAAGGGAATGATATGTTTTAAACATACACATACTTTAAATGTAATCGTTAAAGGCTTTACAGATTTAAAGAGATAAATTAAAATGTTGGCATCATTTACTGACCCTCATGTTGTTCCAAACCTGGGAGGGGCTGCTGTCTTTTACTTTCATTTTGTATTTGTTGGTTTATTTATTAAAGTCTTTAAATGTTCGCCGGTTCCCGCCTCCTCCTTCCCACAACAATGAAAACTGTGTTACAGATGGTAATCAAACAGTTGACGGTAGCCATTGACTTCCATAGTAGGAAAAAAATTATATGGAAGTCAATGGGTGCCTTCAACTGTCTGATTACCAACATTCTTTAAAATATATTTTGTGTTAAACAGGAGAAAGCAATTCATACAGGTTTGGTACAACATGTTGGTGAGTAAATTATGAAAATTTTTGTTTTTGGGTGAACTATCCCTTTAAATCCCACCTCAGAGACTTTATTTGTTTTTAAGTGGAACACAAATACAAGATTAGCTGCATGGTCATACTACTCTTTTTCCATACAATAAAAGTAAATGCAGACACGGTCAGGCTACAAAAAATGCATAAAAGGTTTATATTCCTTCTATATACACTACCATTCAAAAGTTTGGGACTCAAAGTTCTTAAAAAAAAGAATATTGTAAAAATATTATTACAATTTAAAATAACGGTTTTCTATTTGATGCTAAAGAAACCTCGAAAATGATTTTAAAGGTCTGGTGGAAGGGAAAGATTTTTTTCTGTGAATAAGGGACATCAGTTTAGTTCTGTGGATTCAGAAGACCTGGAATCTAGTTCATAAGCATGAGTAAATATTTTAATATTGTGCTTTTTTGTCTTTTTTTAGAGCTCAAAAGTGCCTCAAAAAAACCTTTAACTTTATATGGAGAAGAGCAACATGAACATTCTTTAAAAAAATTGTTTGCTTTCCTTGGAAGGAGGAATAATACAGGTTTGTAAAAGCACGATGGTGAGGAAATAATGACAAATTTTACTGTTTAGAGAATTATATAATACTGCAACATGGTGGTTTAGATCATGTGAAGTTTACTTATAGCAAACAATTGATGGTTATCTTTCAGTTCTAGTTTAAACACCATTGAGTGTATCCAGGTAAGGAAAAAGCTATTATGTTTAATGGCAGTCCAGTAACAAGATAGATACCACAGACACTCACAAACAGTCCCTGAGGGCCATAAACATCAGAGTGAACATACTTACACTCTCTAATCCAGCCGCCACACGTAACATAGGTTGGAATGTGCGTGAAAACAATTCCAAAAGGGCAAAAAAGAGAGTGGGAGGAAAAGGCAGGAATTTTCCATGTCTACTATTTCCCATGAGTCATTGGGAGTGTTTGGCATACCATGCCACTGGATATGTAGTGAGAAATGGCCCTTGCCTTGGTGCTGACAGTTGCAGTTACCATAGAGAGGAGGGACGACATACAGTACACTGCAGCTAACCCAACTCACCCAAACAGACACACAAACATGTACACAGATGCCCCAAAATGTATATGGACACTTAATGTAATCATTTCAATGCATTAAAAACAAAATATCAAACCAAGTGGTTGCAGATGCCATGCTAGACTGCAGAACTAACCTTAGTTTTCTGAGCCATTTTTTCAAATTGGTTACATAATGATTTTTGTACAAAATTAGTTTTGTTCATGTTTCAAAATTTAAACCCTAGAAACGAGGGTTTGTGCTAATTTTTTTAAATAAAAATATATTTAGATATATTTTGCAATACATTTAAGAGTTTCTTAAGGGCCCACATATACTTTTTTTGGTTTCTCCAGACCTGAAAACAGCCATTCTTATACCATTCTTTAATGTGCTATTCCTACTCAGCCTGAGAGGAATATTTGACCATTATCGCCTCACGCTGTTCCCGTTTCCTCAGATACAAAACTGACTTCCTGAATAAGGTCACTGCTGTTCAAACACCCTAATTTCCAATTCACACGCCAGGGTCCAATCAGATTGCACCTACAACCAAGTTTCTATACTACTTCTGCTTATTATAATAGTAACATGTTAGCAGTAGGCTATTTTTGCTAGTAAGTTTACACCCCTTGCAGAATCTGTAAGATTTATGATTTTTTTTTTTTAAGTGGTCATAAATATTCTTTTTTTTTTTTACTTAGCACACTAATAAAGCTTCTTTTTTTTTTTTTTTATAAATAAAACAGACATTTACATTTGCCTCAATAAAATCTTTAATAAACAAGCATACAAGGAATGAGAAATTTGTAAACCTTTTTTTAGGCCTTCGTATATACACTATTATACTGTTCAAAGTTAGTGGTCGGTAAGATTTTTATATTGTTTTGGAAAGAAGTCTCTTATGCTTAACTACCTGCATTTATTTGATAAAAAAAATTCAGTAAAAATGGTAATATTGTGAAATATTAAAATTTAAAAGAACAGTTTTCTGTCTCAATATATTTCAAAATGTTGTAACTTTCTAGTGTTTTATCATCTTCAGTGTCACATGATCCTTAAGAAATCATTCTAATATGCTGATTTGGTGCTCAAGAAACATTTCTTATTATTATCAGTGTTGAAAACACACGTGCTTAATGTTTTTGTGGAAACCATGATATTTTTTTCAGGATTCTGTGATGAATAGAAAGTTCAACGGTTCATTTGAAATACTGTAGAAGTTTTTAATGATTCCTTGCTGAATAAAAGTATTAATTTCTTTCACAGTAGTGAACGGTAGTGTATGTAGATAAGGTTATTATGACCGCCGCTAGCATAGCTAGCGAAAGCGGTCATATAGGGATTGTCAACGTTTTTTTTGGGGGGTTTTTTTTGTCATCTACTGAATTTTTCGTCAACGATACCAGGGACACCGAAACACCGGGGAACATGAAATTTGGTGGGCATGTAGCCCCACTAGACTTTTACGGAAAAATTTCGTTTGGTCCCCGGGGGCCACTCCCCCCCCCGCGCTGGGCCCCCCCAAACCCCAAAAATGCAGTTTTTCCTAAATAACTACCTGAACCGTGGCACAGAGGATGAAGACATTTTTATGGTATGTTGGTCTTAAGGGCCCACATCAACCTAGCCCATAATCACTTTTATGTGCACATTTAGTGACTGTACACTCATCGGCCTGTAGATGGTGGTGTTGAGCGAAGGGTTGCTGGTTTAGGATGATACTGTCACACACACACATGCAGGAATACAAACAAACGCAAGCATGCACACACACTGACATCCACACGCACAGACACACACCCATACACACACATACAAATCCACATGCACAGACACACACACACAAACACACACATGTACGCACGCATACATACACGCAGAGACACACACACACACACAGACACACACATACACAAACACACACACATACACACACACACAGACAGACATGCACATACTACTACTTTTTTTAGGTATATACATAAACACGCAATACAGCCAAATTGCTCCACGTCATTTATTTTTGTGGAAAGCCAGTGCAGGCCTGAGCGGCGGTCATATTTTGTACCGCCATGCGGTACATCTAGTTTATACTATAAACTCTCTTGATTTAAAGTAAACAGAAATACTGCATTCACTGCATTCAAACTAAGCTTAATTCTCTCTGAAAAAGGTCAACTTTATGTTACTTAAGTCCTTAAAGAACCTTTAGACCCTAAGTTCACGTTTGGCCACGTCCCAAGGGGGCACTTGACAATAACATGACCCACTTTATAGCTTAACAACAACTGCACATGAACCATAATCCCCTTCCTCAACTTTCTTTGCCCTCTTTTCAGACGGGTAGACAGGCATGCTCCTGCAGGAATGTCCCAGGTGTTTTGCTTTTGAGAACCCCAGGATGAAAATACCAGCTACATTCCTCTCTAGCACCTCTCCGTCCAATCAGCTCTTAGGATTATAGATGTGGGCAACTGTGGGGCGATAAGAGCAGGTTTGCTGTTTACACACAGGCGGATCTTTGTTAGGTGACCCTGACTATGGCTTTAATCGTCAAGACCTCTTGATGCAGGTAAAAGCTGCAATGTTCAGGCATGTTCAGGCATCCACAGCAAACAAAGAAGCCAGGTCTTTCATAAAGACTGCGGTGGGTTAATAACATGCAGGAAAGAAATCAAATGGGGGAAGGAAAAGGGGGAGAGTGTTAATTTGAAAACAACATTTGTTTTATGAGCCACTGAGACAGGATGAAAGATAAGACTGTGGAGAGAAAGACAGAAGTGTTACGAGAACATTGAGACGTCAGATCTATGATGAAGAAACAGAAGGAGCAGACAAGGCCAAAATCTTACACAAAGGGCTTTTTGAGTCCTTTTGCTTTACGCAAGGCATGATGTGGGAGGACATTCCTGACAACTATCAGCTCAGCTGTAACGCACATGGGACGATCAAAGAAGGATCACACATTTCATAGTCTCGCCCAGAGCTGCAGGACGGGTGGTGACAGCCACACACAAGTTTAGCATTTCGGCGGACGGGTGGGAGATTTAAAAAGGGAAACGGTCTGTCAACCTCCCCCTGTTTTCATTCCTTTCCCTCATCAGATCTAACAAGAACTCTGGCAGAGACATGGTTGCTTTCCAGGTCATTTCCAAATGAGTTTGAGGTAGGCTGATCTTGGTTGTGATGGCCGGGTTCATCTTTTTGCCCTACATATAGGGGCTATGTTCAGAATGGAATACTATTTACTGTATACTGCCACTCTTGAAAGTTCTTTGTTGACATTGATGGATCCTTTCCATTGCAAGGTTCTTAGATTACTAAATTGTTCTTCACCCTATGAAAACATGCTTCCTTTAAGAGTTATTTACTGAAATGCTCTTTGGGGAAACCGAAATCGTTCTTCTATGGCACCGCTATTCAAAATTACAAATTTAAGCCATTATAACACATTATAAAACAGATCCTTGATTCTGATTGGTTGGGCTGCGTTTGAAGCCGTTGTAAATGACTCTCCAAACCTGGCTGTGACCTCATTAAAATAAGTATTTTTTAAAAGCAATAAGCCCTGTGAAACCGGGCTTTACAATGAATTTAGAAAAGCTAAGGGGGTTTTAGGCACTCCTCTCCGTGTCGTGTCTAACAACTCCCCTTAGCTGTTCTAAATTCACTGTAAACCACGGCTTCTTGAGCCTTATTGCTATGATAAAAGCGTCAAACATATGCATGTTACATTATCACATGTCGTCGGGGTCCAGTTATTATCTTGGAAATAAAATGTTTTAATCTTTGGCAGTCCAATAACAAAAAAAGAAAGTCAAATAAGAGATATTAAAAGATTGTGAATGCAGGCTGAATTTATAGTGTTATATTAAAGAGAAGCCATGACATGACATTCCCTTTTATCAGGGGTCATTATCTTTTGATTAAAGTTACACACTCGCATCTTAACAATATCCGCATTGAAAGCCCATCTGATCTCTCAAAGGTGACAAAGCTGCGCTGCTTATTTAGTCCAGTCTGTCACACATGTGACAATGATCTCATTGTGCCTGGACCTCAGCTTAATATGGGATTCCCTTCATGGCATGCAGCTCATTAACCAAGGGTTGAAGCAGCCCCCTTGCTTCCCCTGGACACACTCAATGATGCGAGATCTTTTAGGTAGACAAACCACTCTCTGTTCTGAGTTTCCTCCCCTTCTATAGTCTTTCACTGACTATCAGGCCACTGAAAATCATTATGTTGCATAAGGAGGGTGATATTAATGCTGTTATGTTTAAAAATAACAATAGTTATCTATAAAGACTGTAATTATGGAAGCAATTTGGAACAGTTTGTAGCGGTACAGGGCAAATGTACTCGCAGATATTTAGCTTTTTAATAAACGACTTGAGGAACTGAATAATAATTCGCCTGCACCATTATAATGCAAGATTTTTCAAATTGTCTGAAAAAACATATTAAAACCTTTTAAGTCATTAGTCCCAAATTCCAAAGTTAACAAATGAAAGAGTGTGGAATGTTGTTACAGCTGCATCTGTCTGCAGGGATAAGAACTATAAGGAAATCCACATTAGGCTGCAAAACCTTATGTAATATTATTTTAACAGTATTCCTCTCAAGCAAATATTTCTTTGAAGAAGCCATTACCATCATATAGAGCTTTTTACACATATAGGTCAGTTTACAAACTGAAGCTAACTCTTTGTTTCAATAATATTTATTCCTTAATATTTTGTATTTTAAGGCGATTTCTTGGTACTAGATTACTAAATGATGCACCATTTATTTAATAAAATGCAAATAGTAAAAAATAAATAAAAAAAAAATCATATTATTTTCAATCAAGTTAAAAATGGAGCAAAGGTATTTAAATACCTTAGCCCTATATATAGATATTTACAGAGCTGTGTATTCCTAGTTGCATTTAAGAGTATTTTCAGACATTATTACTTACTTTTAATAGGTTTTGCATTTGGATATATATTTAGGTATTATCAAAGACTACTTCATTGTCCATTTAGCCTTTTTTAATCATGTCCAAATTTTTCTGTGCTCATACAGCAATTGCCATAAAAACCACCAAGTTTCGTACTATTCAGACTAAGTAAAAAATTTAACAATTTGAAACTTTTAAACTGATTTTTATTAAATTTTTATTTATTTGTATGTCATTTTAGGGTTAAAAAAATAAAGGTTCTTTACAGGCATCTATGGTTTCATAAAGAACCTGTTGCATCCATGAGACATTTTCCATGTACAAAAGGTTCTTTTGATTATTAAAACTCTCTTCACAGTAGAAATAATAGTTTAAGAATTGGCATTGTGCGAAAAACTTGCTTTGGAACCAAGAGTATATGGTCCATGGTTCTCCTGACTCTGAGGTGTTTTTGAATAAAAGGAGACCTCATGCAGATGTTTTTCTCTTGTCAAAACTGATTGACAGAATCATCACTCAACACATGCAATTACTGTCTTTGTAACCACACTCAACAATGATTTCACACCTGTCCGCCAGTGAGAGCTCTGCAAGTCAGCTGGATCACAGGTTAACACACCTGAGCCAATTGTAAAAGTGTTGAGTGACGGGTCCAATGTTTTCACAACCATAGCATCTGGTTCACTAATAGCATCTGCATCCCTCTCGTCTGTCTGCATCTTTAAATCTTTTCATCATCTCGCAGTGACTCACGAAATAATTGCTGCTCTTATGCATGTAACTCATAACACTTGTGTGCTGAGTGTCATAGACAGTGTTTTTACAACCATAACATCTGGTTTGAGGGTTCTAACGCTATTGTTTTTGCACAGTGCATGGGTAGTTTAAGTCAACAAACAAAACAATGCACAAAAACAACAATAAAAACAACTATAAACCTTCAGCTGTTTGTTCTGCTCAGTTCAATTTGATTGATTCTTTTTTTTTTGTCAGACAATGAAATCCATCCTCTTTTTAAAAGTTCTTTACCGGTTTTCTTTCAGGTTGGGTTAAAGAGGGCTATCATTGTCTCTGGTGTTTGATGTTTATATGATGCCAATCTCTCAGTTCAGAGTCATGATTCAGTGCCCATGATGAATTCAACAGACAAAACACATGCCAAATTGTGCCAAGAGTCAAGTAGAATAGAGACTGCAGCCAAAATAAACATTATCAGTCATATTTAGTAGTTTATTTAACCATTAGGCATCACCAAACAGGTACTGAGTGATTCAGTTAGGGACACTTAAAAAAGAAAATATTTCTTAATTCATTTGATGTATACTTAAAGAAGACTGAATCACGGTACTGCTGTCATTACCAGCACACCAAGCAATTTTTCAGACAAAGTTTTTTTTAAAGTTTTATGGTGGAAATGATAGTGATAAAATAGATCGTAAGTGAACACATCTGCCAGGACAGCAGAGAGACTTTTTTATTTTATTTTTTTATTCATGATATGAAAATACACTGTAAAATGGTAACTTGAGCTGTTTTTACTTGATTTAACACAAAAATAATTTTGTTGGTATAAATTATTGTATTTAGGTTGATTCAGCAATATTATAGCCTATATTTTCTACTTTAATATTATTTCAATTTTTTTATAGTTTTTGTCATTACCGAACCAGTCAGATCATTTCATTAGACGTCACTGTAATAACAACAATCCATCACACATGTATGAGATGTATAATATAGACTTAAGTTTAATCTTCCAATATTATAGGTAAATGTCCCTAAGTAAAGAATCACACTGTTCATTATAGACAGAGACAGTGCGCGCTTATTTTGAGTAAACAGACTTTTACTTCAAGGTTTATTTGTGTAAAAGATAAAAAGTCTCACCATTGCCGAAACGATGTCTGTCATCTTGAATGGCAACTCCAAAGACACTTACTGAAGGTGCGCAGCGCTCTTCGCCAAATATCCCGCGCGCTTCCAAATGACAGAAAGAAAAACCTATTCAATATTTCCTCTTCTATGAAAACACCAACTTTCTGCCGACAGTTGATGATAAAAATGAAAACAAGTGAAACAATCAGACCAAAATAATAAATTTCCAAAGGAATTAAACAAGTCTTGAGGCTCTTTGGTGACTGAAAGGCGCTGTCCTGTCGCTCTTGGCCAGCGGCGACTCCGCTGTGCTGTGGAATGCGCAACAGCTGGAACTGAGCCGTTCGCTGATGTGCGCGTGCGCATTGGAGCCCCCGGCGCGTGCAGTTTGTTGACACAAGGGATAAAACATACATCTGTCATTAAAAAAGCAGCAGTTTGAAAATTAATCAGAGATTATCGATAGAATGTTATTAACACAAATGTATATGATTTCATGTTTTCTGTTTAATGAATTAATACGTTGTCATTAACACTCACTACGAACCCCAAACCCACCTGCCCTCTGACCATTATTCAGTAGGCTACTACTACTACTACTACACACACACATACACACGAATATGTGGTTTACTGGGACTCTTAGTTTTTATACTGTACAAACTGTATATTCTACACTGTATTTATTTATTTTTTTTACATTGCTTTAACTCATCAAAATAAGTTATTTTTCAACTTTTTTCTAAAGATTCAACTTGTTTTTTTAGTTCAGTCTAATGTTATTTAAGTTTAAATAACTTAAAAATTTAAGTACAAGTTGACTGATTTTTATATATACAGTGTATCCCCCTACACTAACCCTACTCCTAAACCTGCCCACACCGAAAAAAATAAATAAATAAGTAAAATTAACTTAATTTTTCTTTGGCAAGGTTTTGCACAAATATTTTTTAAGTAAATTTCATACGCAGATTTTTAAAGATAATTTCACATATGGAATCAAGTAAACTCTACTTAACTAAGTTAAGTGAAAGTAACAAAAAATATATATAATTTTAACTTGGCTAGTAAAAGGTTAAGTAATATCTATGTAGTTGAAGTTTCCTTTGCTATATATTTCACTCAAACAATATAACATTGAATTAAACCACACTGCTGAAGTATATCCTTTACTTAGAAATATCTAATTAATTAATACAATAGATGTTGTGTGAGACACCATATCTACATACATATCAGAAATTATGCCATGTGAACGCCGAGACCTCAATCCTTGGTAGACAATACATAATGACGGTATCATTTGATGGATCGTTTTTGTGTTTGAATGTGTCATTTTGAGTAGAAAATGAACTCCAAATGTCACAAAATGGCAAGTTACTAATCCTAACACCAAAAGCAAGGATAAAACAGTGTAAATACAGCTGGAAAATCAGCGAAAAATCAACCTTATTAATTATTCAAGGCCCAGTGCATTATGGGGACACCAGTATCAGAAAAATGGAGTAATTTTACTTAATTTTATAACGTTGATATTTACGCTTGCATTTCTACACGCTTGAATTGAGCACTAATATAGAATTTACTTGTTTTTTTTTTATTCTTGCCTGAACTAACTTTTTCATGTAAATTACATTGTTTTTTTCTGTAGTATTTACTTGACCACAAAATCATTTTTATCAGTGCAGAAAACTTTTCTGCATTTAAAAAAACAAAACAAAAAACAAAACCCTTAGTATGTTATATCAGGAAGTGCCCTCATAAACCATGTTTACGTGGTAATACCCAAGTCATTATAAACATTTGTGTCCTCATAAACCATATTTCGTGTAGTGAAAATACATTACAGTTAATTACAGCTGTCAACTCAAAATATCCACTGAGAAACTATTTGTTTAATTAACATACAATGTGTGTCATACATTCTCACCCACCGTCGTTCGCGTTCACACCCTACATCCAATTTGTGATTAGCGGTCACGTGTGGCTGAATTCTTTAGTAAACAGGATGCTCCAGCGCGCACTCATCCACGCTTTTCTTATCTCAGAAATGAGACCCTTTTACTAAATAAATACGCAAGCTCGGTAGAATAATAAGTGCTTGGAATCACCTGCTCTATGCATGTATATTTTCCTAAAACTCCATCAAACAATCTATCATTACTCTTCACAGTCCCCGAATGAGCTGGACAAACAGAGGGAACGGAGAACTGGATGACCTTTGGTCAGTTCACAGATGGCCAGTGTTGCCCATATAGCCTCCCTTCACCATGGAGCCCGGGAGAACCCTCAAACAAAAAGGCAGAAGCTACGAGTGTTAAGTGAGTTAGAGAAAACATCGCAGCATGTTGTCCACCGTAGCAGTCGTTACCCACAAGGCCACAGTGGCGTGTAATTACACTGTAGTTAGTGTCCCTTTACTTAAGTTACTGCATTGCTGCCGACATGAAAAAAACAACCCCTGACATTCTTTCATGATCTGGAATGAAATAAAGAGGGAGTGAAGAAAGGGAGAGCCCAGTGTGAAACAAAGGATGGAGAGAAAGAATTTTGTTTGTCAAGGTCTTAAAAAGACCACTGGTGCACACTTTCATGGAAAGAACAAAGAATCTCATAGTTTGAAAATGTAGCTGGCCAGGTCACCATGTCTTGAGCTTCTCAAATATTTGGCATGATGTGTTTTAAGGCTTGGAATTACACATCAAAACATTGATATAGAAGGGTCCAAAAGTCTGACCACTAAAATTCACGTATTCAAAATCTAAATTTTGGAACATTTAAAACAAAGAAATTCTAACAAATGAAGCTTCAAAAAGGGCAAATGGGGGTTTTCACCATGATGCCATAGAAGAACCATTTTTGTTTCCTCAAAGATCCTTTCAGTGAACAGTTCTTAAAAGAACAATTTTTCTTAATTTGAAGAACACTTTAATAATTTAAAGAACCGTTTCCCAGTGTATGAACCTTTTGTGGAATGGAACGTTTCCATGGATGTTAAAGGTTCTTCATGGAACCATAGATAAAGAATATTTGTTTTCAAGAGTGTATGATGTAAAATAAATAAGAAATATGGAGTATTCTGCACTATTTCTAGGAAATTGAAATTGATCATGTGACTTCTTTGTACAGACAGTCAGATGTTCTTGCTTCAACTAAGCTCATTATTCTCTTTGGGACATCTCAAATCATCCTGGAGAACATGATCATCAGATGTTACGCAAACTTGTGTGTTATTTCAGTTCAGAGACATTGAGTGTAACTCTAATGATTGTTACGTTGATAATATAATTTGTGATGAAATTACAAAGAAGTAAATGCATACAGTAAGTATTTGCACTTGTAGATGTTTAGACCATGGTCTTCTGATCAAAACTGGACTGCATTTTATGAATATCCAAACTAAAAAACTCAAGGGGAAACCTTCCCTTTGCGATAACGGCGGCGAACAAAAACTGATTTTAAAGCCAAAGAGAACGAGAGCAGCTGTGCTGATTAGATCTGTCTCCGCTTTCTTTCTCTCTTCCTAAATACCTCCATGCTTTGAGCACATAATTGTTCCTTCATTGGATTCAAATGCTCTGTGTGGACTCGTTCACATGGTCCTGATCATTATCTGATGTCCTTCCCATCCCAGAGTCCACTGGAATGTGGACATGATCACAGGGAAAGGCAGGTGTGGAAGAACCTCTTGCGCTCTCCAGGGCCCTTCTGTGGAGCCGGTCACACCATTTCTGTGAATACTGGTAGGAACAGGTTTTTTTAAAATACTGAAGAGCAAAAAATAAACTGAGATTAACTAAAGATGATTACACCTAATTCTCATAAAAAAGAAAAAAAAGAGAGAAGATTTTCAGCATTTAATTTAAAGGGCTAATTGGGTCAATCTCACAAAGCCTGTCATGCTTATTTCATACTAAAATAAAAATATATATTTTTATATTTATAATGTCACAATGGGATTTTTTAAAAATTTATTTAAAATTATAAATAAATGTTTGTACCAATAAAAGGGTATTAATTGCCCCCCTATAATAATATTTATTATAGTGCCAAATTTCAGAGAAAAATCAAGGCAAATTGTAAATTACATTTTTGTACCAATAAGAAGTTACAGAATCTATTTATTGGTAAAAAATACCTTTTTTCACAACTTTAATGAGAAGAAAACAATGATATATTAATAAAATTATTATCCATTATGGCAGTATTTGTTATAGTGACATTTCTGAGCATATCGAGGCAATTATATATATAATAAAAATTGTACCAATAAGAATTTATTGGTAAAAAAAACCCCACCATATTTTCATAACTTTAATGAGAAAAAAATAATTATGTATTAATTAAATTCTAAATTGTTATTCATCAAAGCCGTATTTATAGTGCCACATTTCTGGGAAAATTGAGGCAGCAGAAAATACAAAAACTCTTTATTTTTGTTCTTCACCAGCTGTAAAAGAAAAGTGGTTCCTGTCGTGACCATGGTCCACATCTTCCACTGCTAAACCACTCTAAGTGCTGAGATCATACAGAACACAGGATGCTTTCTTTTTCATGATGCATCATAAAACTCAATGAGCCTGCTTGTTCTTGCCCTGATATTGTTATTTCATATATTTTTATATGACAGAATAAACATTTAATATTTATTCAAATGCATTCTAAAATATGAATCATAATTACACACAAAAAATGTCAGTGCATAAAGTATGTGAACGTGATGTTGCGGTAAAATGATCAGACTAATGACACTTAAAGCTCTGTTGAATGAAATATAAAAAATGGCCAGTTTAGAGCTTATTTGGTGCATGCAGTGACCTCCATGTGATCCCAGTTCTTCGTGGTCAGTACAACTCCAGTCTTTGCGGTGGTCAAAGAAAATGTCATGTGCCTGACTGATCTTGAAGGAGGAGGTTATTTAAACTAATGACAGTGCTCGCGAAGTCCACAAGTTCTACGAAGTCTGAAGTGATGATATTGACCCCATCTATGCCTGGCTTTTGCGCCCCCACCCACGTCATTATGGTTGGAAGGTTCCTGTGACAGAAACAACAGAAGTGCATGTAAGAACAGACGGGTAGGATGCATTGAATAATGCATATTCTAATAACATGCTGATTAATAGTGCTCATGCACAAATTAAGCCTGCATTTACACTCATTTTGCACTTTATCTCTTTAATGAAAGACTGAATATAGTATGTACACTACCTTTCAAAAGTTTTTTTTTTTTTTTGTTGTTGAAAGAAATTAATACTTTTATCCAGCATGAATGCATTTAATTGATAAAAGGTGATGACATTTATAATATTACAATATATTTCTCTTTCAAATAAATGCTGTTCTTTTGAACTTTCTTCATCAAAGAATTAATTTAGATTTTTTTTCTACAGTTTCCACAAAGCAGCACAACTGTTTTCAACAAAAATGTTTCTTGAGCACCAAATCAGAATAGATTAGAATTAGAATGATTTCTGAAGGATCATGCGGCCAAAGAATGAAGTAATTATGCTGAAAATTAAGCTTTGCCATCATAATTACATTTGAAAATATATTACGAATAGAGAACAGTTATTTTAAATTGTAAAAATATTTCGCAATTACCGTTTTTACTGCGATTTTGATCAAATAAATTCAGCCCTGGTGAGCATTAGAGACGTCTTTCAAAACACACTTTCAAGGTTGTAAATGTGTAGGTTTGCATAAATACTATATGCAATGTTTAATCAACATGACAAAACCGCGCTCGTCTACAGGGAAGTAGTTGAAGTAGTTTTAGCAATCACAGAGTTAGTTCTGCTTCAGGTCAGCTCAGACTAGAAATAAACTTCCCAAGCACCACAGCCATCTACAGCAGCAGCCAGGACAAAACCAGGAAATGGGAAGCTCAGGCTGTGTTTTTCCTGGAATAATAAACAATCCAACATCCACACTCAGGCAGATTTAAACAGCTTCCTCCGGGTCGGCTGTCTCACTAGGATTTCCGCTAAGACGCAGCACGAGGCTCCATACTTCTGTGTTGGTCAGTATATGTGCCACTATGTCATATTAAATCAGACAGCCTAAGTTCATGTAGGCTATGTTCAAAATAGTATACAAAATGTAGTCTGAATACTATATGTACTGTATATTAGGTATGCATTGATCAAAAGCCAGCACTACATTTCAAAGGGCCTTGGCATTTTTTATGAGGGGCCCCCTTCAGTCAGGGTCCAATAAGTAGGCTGGGACCTTAGCGGACCCCCTCATTGTGATGACAGATTATGTTTGTGCTCAGAAGGGTTCCTCACTCTGGTCCTCCTGACACTTATCAAATATGGGGCTGCCACCTAGTGGATCATTTAAAAATTATTCCAACATTTATTGTTTATTCCAATATGTGTGTGTGTGTGTGTGTGTGTGTGTGTCATAGATATACAATTATAATTTTTGTTAAAACAAAAACAAGTGGAGGTTTTAGTAATTTTGTTGTGTGTTTTTGTCATTTTTATTAGTTTTTGTTTTTAAACATGTTTGAAATATACAGGTCTTATTAAGTTTTAGTTGATTTAGTTTTAGTTATTTTAGGGTGTGTTCACTCTTGGCATGTTTGGTTCGATTAAAACGAACCCTGGTGCGATTTCTCGGTTCATTTGAATAAACAAACTCTGTGCAGTTTGATTTAAATATGACCATGACACGGACCAAAGACATCTAAATAACCAAAGACAGGACGTTATGTTACAAGATGCGACCCTAAAAAGGACAAAATGCTGAAGCATACCTGGTTTTTTTCCGTCATAGGAGCTACGTTGCCCATTACAGTTCGGTACAGGCATCAGAAACGTTGTTTCCTTGCTGCAGATCTTTTCTTTTGTGTGCAATGGAGGAGTTCCTAGCACTGTTTTGACTCCTTTACACATTTTATAATCTCAAGATCTCAGCTGGTCAAAATACCATCATACGTACGCACATACAACGAGTGCATTTATCCCAGAACACAGCATTGTTTTAGATGTTCGTTAAGTTCCGTCGCAAAACATATATTTTTTTCTGTATCTTTAGGTTCGGTCTTAAAAATGACAGTGTGAACACTAATCGAACTAGGACTAAATGTCTTGTTTTCTGTTTTGGTCCAGACCAGAAGAACCAAGAGAACCAAACTAAAAGTGTGAACACATCCTAAATCATTCAGCTTAATAATGTTTCCTCAACCTAGATACTCACCTCTCCACCAGATAGTTTCTTAGCCCCCGCACCAGGCCCCTGGCAATGGTCTTGACACGTGGGGTTAAAATGGCCTGAGATACATGAAAGCTGCCGTATTTGGCTCGTTCTCCCAGCGTGGTCTCCAGGAACTGGATGAGCTTGGTAGCGTCTGTGGTATTGGCCCAGGGAGCGGGGATTTTACTACCAGGCCACATCACAGGGCAGCCCTCAGCAGATGGATGATGGTAGAACACTAGGACCTGTGAAACCAAACACAAACTTGAGAAACTGAATGAGCCATTATTCTGTAGTCAAAATAACATGATGGGCTCTAATGATGATAATGCTAATATTATTAGTGGTGCTTCCAAAAGGCTTGCTACGGCTCATATTTGAGCTTAGTGAACAATCTGTATTAAAGTATTAAACCTTGGTGCATATCCACAACAGTCATGAATTATCTGAATTATCAAGGAGAGGTACGACCAACGGACCAAAAACATCTCATAGACTTACACTGAAGTAGGGACTTAATTAAGCCTTATCTAGGGACCAGAGTTAGAGACTTGATGGTGGGTTCTAGCAAGTGACCACTTAGGAAACACCCAAAACACCATAGAAACCACTTGGTAAAACTCAAAAAAACTCCTATAGAATCTAAAAACTTACTATAGAAAAATCATATAGAAACCATCCACAACATCCAATAGACCAGTGTTTCTTAACCTTTTTTATTGTCCACAACAATATCCGATGGCTCCATGACTTTTCCAGTTTTGTGTGATTTACTGGATAAGGACTAACAATTATAAAACATTTTTTTATGCATTTTCAACCCGATAAAATATTTTAAATAAAAAAAAAGATAATCGTTATAAAAATACCCATGAAGAGACTATGACGTTTATGGCGGAGAAATGCAACCTCCGGAGGACGCGGCCTTCGAAATGAGACAGCTAAATACTCCGGCTGCATCCGAAATCGCATACTTCCCTACTATATAGTGCGCGAAAAACAGTTTGCGACAAAATAAGTATGTCCGAATTCACCATACTCATAAAAGAGCAGGCAAAAAAGTACCCGGATGACCTACTTCATCCGGTGAGATTCTGAAGTGTGTATACAATGGACACTTTACTATCCCATGAGGCCACGGGAGAGGATTTATGATTAGAGATGAAACGACGTAACTGACGCTGCTAGGTCACATGATAATGACAGCATGGCGAATGTAGTGCGTCCGGATTACATTCATACTATAGAACTTACTTTTTAGCTGTTGTGATGTATTTACTAATTCAAAATAAGTACCTACTCAAGACAGTATGTGATTTTTGGATGCAGTCACCATTTGATAGCGTGTGCAAACAAAGGCGGTTGACACATGCGCTCTAGAAAGGTTAATCTTTGTCCAGCGTCTGCACTATTTTTCTCCAGAAGTTATGACCGATACAAATGTCTTTCAATTCTTTTAAACTAAAGTTTCGTCTATCTCATAACCACCTCACACAAGTGCTTGTCAATGCGAGTGTCTGTTATGTTTGCAGTCTCTGGTATTTTGTTGTTGTTGTTCCGTCTCTTTAGTTTAATTTTCTACTGTGAAACAATGACCTGAGCCAAATTCTGTGTGCATTTGCGACCGCAGTTACAAAACTCGTGTGGCGAGCGTACTATTGGTGACAATTACAAACAGAAGTATACTTTAGGCTTAAGGCTTCCTTATATATCCATGTTTTTCAAGACTGTGGGAATCTGGGTTCTTCAAAGAAAAATGAAATTAGAGGATGAATTAAAGGTATAGCGGAGGATCTTTCCGAATTTTAGATAAGACCCGCCCTCTCCACTTTTTGAAAAGTTTGATTGATTCACCAGAATGATTGACAATTAGGAGGACCAATAGTATAGGCATTCCACCCGGAAGTAAAAAAATCCTCCGCTATACCTTTAAAATAAGAAAAGTCTTGGTTTTTAGATTTTGTCTTATTCTAAAAAGATTTTGTCTTATTCTAATGCAATTTAATTTCAAGTTATCTTGAAGAAGTTTTGAGGTTTGCTGAGGCCCACTGGTTGAGAACCACTTCCTTCAGTCATGGAACTGTTACTACTGCACAGGCAAACACCACTCACATTTTGAATTCACACTTGAATATGTAACCAGCAACTCTACCAGAATATTTAAGATCTTGGTTCACCACCTTTTCTGTTACTAGCAGAATCAGAATCAGTTATGTCCACAAAGACTAACATGAGAATCTGAATGCATTCACAAATAGCATAGTGCTTGCAGAGGATGCGAGTGTCCAGTTGTTGCCATTTGTACACCTGTCCTCCTCCATCAGAGTGGAAGTGAGACGTTAATCCGACAGTGATTAGGGTCAGAACACAGCAGGAATAGCTGACCCTTTGGTGCAGCACACCACAGACACACAAAGAGTCGGCACGTCAGCACTAGTTCACAAAACAGTCTGAACTGCAAGTTTAATATAACAGTAAAATGCAATCCCACACAATTTCCCCTTGTTTCCATAGTCATTAGTTCATGCATTCATGACCTCTAGACTAGATTACTAATGCATTACTAGTTGGTTGTCCTTCATCCTCAATAAACAAGCTGCAATTAGTCCAAAATGAGTTCTTTGAAAAAATTATCATAACACCAATCTTATCATCTCTACACTGGTTATCTATTAAGTTCTGTATCAATTACAGAGTATTGCTACTGACCTATAAGGCCCTAAGGTTTAGCTCCTGTGTATTTAACTGATCTTCTAGCGCCCTACAATCCATCACGTTCTTTAAGGTCACAAAACTCTGGGCTTTTGCTAGTACCTAGAATATCTAAGTCCACTAAAGGAGGGAGAGCGTTTTCACATTTGGCTCTTAAACTCTGGATGGAATAGCCTTTATGGATCCAGCCTATTGTGAAGATTTCAGATGATCATAACACCTTTGAAGAGACGGCGACAACTCCTGCAAAGACTTCAGATGACGCAAACTCTGAATCAACATGTACCAATGCTACAATTTTCTATATGTCATAATCATTTGTTAACAAACAAGTATTCATTACTTCAATGAGCTCATTGTTTCTGCCTTAAATTATTACAATGTTTAAATTAATACATTTTTACTGTGTGATTTGTTTATGTACATTTCTGAAAAGCATAACTTAGACAGTTACCTCTGACAACAGATCACTCTAAATTGTAATGTAGGACATGCATTTTCTGTAAAGCAGTATCAGTATCATTTGTATCGGTAACAGGAAAGGCGTATTATTTTCCATTTTTTAACAGTTTTTCAAGTAATTGTAGTGAGTTTCAGTATGACTGATTGCCTAATCTGATCTTAAAAAAAGTCAACATCCTTAACATCCACATTCTTATTAGTGTACTGATATTATCAGTATTTATTGTTATAGAGTACCAAATTAGAAGATTTTGCTGCTTTTTCTTCTTGTCAAATCACATTTCAAGATTTTTACTTTATGTAAAGCCTTCATTATTGTCATCAGATATGTTTAATGTGCACAACGTGAGCTCACCTGGTACTTGTTCTCCCACAGATAGTTTAGAGTGATCTCCTCCACCACGTCAAGCTTGCAGAGCTTGTGACCAAACACGTCCTTCAACATCTTGATTAGGTACTGATGATGCTCCTCGCTCATTGCATAATGATGATTAAAGTCTAAAAAAACAACCTCTTTCTTGTGCACGTTCAGAAAATGGTTAATGTCATTAAGGCCATCACGTACTTTGTGTCCAAACAGCCCATGTATAAAGTATATCTCGTGGCCTGGTTCTCCTGGTTTGGTGGACACACGCAGGTCGAAATAGCGTATTCCTCCCTCAAGCTGTTCCCTGAAGGTGAGGTTCTGAGTCATGGACCACTTCTTCATCACCTTCTTGGCAAGAAAGCGGAATATCGCAGCTAGGTGCTTCACATATGCTTTCTGGTCTGGGCCGACTGGAGCGTGCTCATCCACCCAGAAGCTGAAGGAGTCATGAGACCCTAAAACATGAACACAAAGGCAGAATCAATACAAATTCGAACATTTCAATATGCATTTAAAAAAAGTAACAGGCTTGACAGTTCTGCAGTTAATTTAGCCATTAAATCATGACACTATAAGTTGTTTATTAGAAAGATTTATTTAGAAAAATCAAGCTTTCAATAATCAGTTGCTGATTGTTTAAAAAAAAAAAAAATCACAGGAACAGGTTTGACCATTAAGATGTCCTCTAAGGAAACCCTAAAAAGGGAGACATTTACATCCTGAAAGGATTATGATGTCATAGTGACATCGTGGTTTTTTATTTAGTTTACAGAATTTTGTATTATTTTAATAAAGGGGATATTAAGTCTTAAAAAGAAAACATCAAATACATTTTATATATATTTCATTATTTAATATGTTATTAATATAATTAATATAATATATAAAACACATTAAAAGAAAGGGAATATAAATAAATAAAAAAGTATACATTTAAATTATATATTTTATTAAAATGATCAATTAATGTGAAGGATCTAAGGATTCTTAATAGCAACCTGTCTGTGTGTGTGTGTGTTGCATCAAGTAAGCAACCATTCATCTGTGATATTTTATATTCTTAGTTTATTTCTATTTTTTTATAATCATTAATCATTTATGTGGTGGTCATTTGATTTATAATTTAATAGTTTATTCATATTATTATTAGATTTATATTATTCATAATTTAATTATTTATTCATCATTTTATATTATTCATTATCCATGTTTTAATATTTCATATTACTTATTTTACTTCCTTGTTCTTGCAATGCTATTTTAGTCTTATGGTTGTGTGGTTCAAGAGGGGGAAATGAAGTTTGCATGAGTAAGAGATAAGATAACCTCCATTTCAAGGTTTTCAACGTCACAGGACGATGCTGTGAAGCAGTATTTTTCCATTGTTTGTGCTTTGGTAATAACAGTTGTTGGGTTTGTACTGGTCTGATGAAGTCTGAGCATTGAAACATACACAAGTTTATTTAATAAACTCTGCTCTTTATTTGTCATGACTTCATCTCCTGCTTCTGCAGTCAAACTCTCACGTCCGTTTCACACATACTCCGTTTGCAGCAGTGCGTATGTTTTCCGTACCCATGTTAACAGGAGCTTTCACACTGCACGCGGTTGCAGTCTGGCGATCCGTTCCAGCGGTGCGTGTACAGCAGTGCAGCGGTCGTTTCCGCACCGAGTCTATGCTGTGCTGCAAACGCTGAATTAAAGTGACAGCGCAAGTTTCGTGGTCAAAATGAACACAGATTGACCTGAAAATGTAGCAATTTCACTATAAATGTGTTTAATTAAATAAAATGTAGTAATCTCACCATAAAAGTATTTAATTAATTAAATCCACAGTCATCTTTTTTCTTTAAGACTGGAGTAAAAGCAAGGAAAACTACAATTTACCTCAACAAGGCGTGGAGGTGGAAAAACAAGTTCTTTGTGACATGCAATATTTAAAATTTAAATGCAAAAGAAGAGAGAGTCGGCTGTTTTTGACAATTTTAAGTTTTAATTTAAAATGTTTGCGATTTTAACATAAGTAGCCTACATGGTTAAATATTTGACCACTTGCTTGAGCAACTTAATATAGCCTATAGAAGTAATCCATGGAATAATAGGCCTACGTTGTTTAAATTGTGTTTAAACGTGCATAGTCCATTAAAGAGTGTATGTGTACAAAGAGAATCGCAATGCTGACAAATCTTTTTTTTTTTTTTTTTTATAAAAGTTGCTGCATAACTTCTGGATTTGAAATAAAAATAGTAGCCTACGTATGTGTTTGTGGTACAGCCTCGGATCAGTTATGCACTGCAAACGCAGCATATGTGAAAGCACTATATCGCGTGCTGCTCCTGCACCGCATATGCGGTAAATTTATCAGTAAATAGAGATACTCTCTATTTGTATTTCAAATCCAAAAGTTATCAGCAACTTTTATTTAAAAAAAGTTTTGTCAGCATTGCGATTCTCTTTGTACACATATACTACACTCTTTAATAGACGTATTCACGTTTAAACACAATTTAAACCACGTATTATTCAATGCATTACTTCTATATAATTACATATTAAGTTGCTCAAGCAAGTGGTAAAATATTTAACCATGTAGCCTACTTATATTAAAATCACATAGCCTACATTTAAAATTAAAACTTAAAATTGAAAAAAACCCAGCAGACTCATACCCTTTCTTTTGCATAATTTAAATCTTTATACAATAAATCTTGCATGTCACAAATAACTTGTTTTTCCACCTCCACGAATGAGACGAGTGTGTTCATTATGTTGACTTGTTGAAGTAAATTGTATTTTCCCTTGATTTACCCCGATCTTAACGTCTCAGCATTGCGATTCTCTAGTTTGTACGCATATACACTCTTTAATAGACGTATGCACGTTTAAACACAATTTAAACAACATAGGCCTATTATTCAATGCATTACTTCTATATTAAGTTCCTCAAGCAAGTGGTCAAATATTTAACCATATAGGCAACTTATATAAAAATCGCAAACATTTTAAATTAAAACTTAAAATTGACAAAAACAGCCGACTCTCATGCCTTTTCTTTTGCAATTAAATTTTAATACAATACATCTTGCATGTCACAAAAAACTTGTTTTTCCACCTCCACGAATGAGACGAGTGTCGTTCGCCTTGTTGAGGTAAATTGTAGTTTTCCTTGCTTTACCCCGGTCTTAAAGTGAAAAAGTAGTATTTAATTAAATAGGCTACATTTATGGTGAGATTATACATTTTATTGAATTAATCGCATTTATGGTGAAATTACTACATTTTCAGGTCAATCTGTGTTCATTTTGACCACGAACCATGCGCTGTCACTTTAATTCAGCGTTTGCAGCACAGCAAAAATAGACTCGGTGCGGAAACGATCGCTGCACTGCTGTATGCGCACCGCAACTGGAACGGATCGACGGACTGCAACCGCGTGCAGTGTGAAAGCTCTGACCTGCTAAAGGCACACTGTGGAGAAATTGTGTTTGTCAAACAGCGACCCCTAGAGTCGCTGTGGAATACTTGCACTGTCGTAAATCCCCCCCCCCCCCCCCCCCCCCCCCCATTTAAATCCGATCTTCAATTCTCGCGCTATATGCAGATTTAATGGAGTGCACTTCACCGAAAGCAACAGATATGAGCTGCATTTTATTGATCATCAGCTAAAATTTCAAATTTAAATCAAATCAATAAGAGAGAGCGGCAACAGACCTGGTAAGATCATTTCGTTTCTTTACTTTTAATGATGATGATTGTGTGATAAGCGTCTGCGACTTACTTTCACTTTGATTTGCGATAGTTTGCACGTTGTCTTGATGAATCGATGCTCAGCTGCGGTAATGCGTGTTCCAGTAGCGTCGTCATATCTGGCAATGACATATAAACTATAACACGCTCTCACACGTTTATTTTTATTTTTTTTAAACATTTTTGGGAGGAGTACAATTTACATATGTGGTTTCAACAACCAGATGCACACTTGTCCAGTTTTGTCTGGAATGCGTCTCAGACCTCCTCCTGAAGTGGTTTGAGCGATCGGATTCAAATCCGTCTCGAGTGCGTTTCGGATTTACACCTGGTCTTTTCACGATCAGATAGCTATTCGATCTGAGGAAACGCATGAAGTGGCCAGGTGTAAACAGCCCCCATGA
This sequence comes from Leuciscus leuciscus, assembly GCF_965113295.1. Lineage (NCBI taxonomy): Eukaryota > Metazoa > Chordata > Actinopteri > Cypriniformes > Leuciscidae > Leuciscus > Leuciscus leuciscus. Next base: position 22,400,110 of record NC_138735.1, read on the forward strand.
CAAAAACATACACACGAAAGCTGAAAACAAACGCTGGTTGGCCTCTCACGTCCAAATTTGAGGAAGTGGTGGGGGAAGTGACGTATGCCGTAAAGCAGTCGAATTTTGTAGTTCTTTTTATGCTCGGGTTACTACCCGAACCCCGAAGTTACGTAGTGCCAGTAAAAGCGATACAGACCCGTCAGGCTATGGCAGACGTGTCATTCAACCTATTGTAAGTCGATGTACCATCACAAGGGTCTTGGAAATATATTATGAAGGTTGAAAAGCTACATAGTGTTTTTTTAACATGGGTAGCCTACAGAAAAAAATACGCACTGCATACGTACTGCAAACGGAGTATGTGTGAAACGGGTGTGATGTGTGATAACATCGCAAACGGATCATGTGTGAAATAGGCTGATAGAAGACTATTAATAGAGTTTTGAGTATCAGACTGGCTGTTGATGGGGGAAAAAACCCGGACATGTTTTGATAGGAACTAGGAAACCACCAGCAATGGGAACTTGCATTTAATCACTCTTTTAACTAAATAAATAAAGTTATACTGTGATAAGGCGTTTATTAGGATATTATTGTTGTTTATTAAATTATTATATCTAGGCTTACATCTATTTAGAAAATGACCAACTTTTGAATTCGCCACTGAATTAAATATTAATGGAAAATAATACCTTGTTTCACAATTTTTTTTATTGTAGTATTTAATTTAAATGAAATGTCAAAGGTCAGAGAGGATCTCTCACCAGGAACTGCCAGGTGCTTGAGGGGCATTGATGTGAGGGCAGGGCACAGGGAGCCCATCCAGTCGGCGTTGGAGGTGCTGCCTTTGGGTCGTGTCTTCATTTCCTCTAGCAAAGCGTTTCAGCGCAAGCATGTACGATGCCAATTCAACACCGATCCAGGCCAAGCTAATCCAGCAAACATCGTTACTCCTCGCGAAATCATTACAGTCAATCGGCATCAACGCGCGATTTAAATCAAGATAACAATGATTTACTCATTATACTAACATCAATATGTGAGGCAAACTGCAGATGGAGAGCGAACTGTTCTACTAAGTTAATCTTCTTAAACTGAAATTACAATCCTTATCCTCATCCCTGCTTCCCTGCTGGCGTTAAAACGTCTCGGTCAGGGCTGATTACCCCCGCCCTCTCTCTCCCCATTAGACAGGTAACAGATGGGACACTTCACCTCCAGTACTGCAAGTGGATATAGCTTGTAATGTTTGAAGGGCATGGACACTTTTGACTTACTGACCCCACCAATGAGTGTGATCCATTTCAGCATTTGTTGCAGTGAAGACCTGAAATTGGAGACTTGCTATCCACGGAAATTAAATGCTTAAAAGCACTTGAGGTTTTGGTTTTGATTTCCAAGTAACTGAAATATTTGTAATCACTTAACTAAAAAAAGATTAGCTCAGTGACACTTTCTGAAAGTAACATTTGCGCCATGCGGGAGTCAACAAGACGTGAGTGTAATAAGTGCATTCACTCAATAGATTCGTCTCCAAGTCAACCGAAGCAAATCTATTTTTTTTCCTTTCACTGTTGAACATGACATTATTAAGTTACAGTAAATGATTAAGAGATAAACATAAAAAGCCAAAGCCTTCCGCACTTCAAAGGGAGAACTTAAAAGGATAGTTCACCCAAAAATGTCAATTCTATCATCAGAAGAAGATATTTTGAAGAATGTCGGTAATGGCCCCATTGACTTCCATATTATTACTTTTTTTCCATAGTCAATGTTGTCAATCAATGGTGCCCCACAAAATATTTTTTCAAAATATATTCGTCTGTGTTCAGCAGAAGAAATTCATATAGGTTTGGAACAAAATTGAGTTTGATGAACTATCCGTTTAAAGTTGCAGTATGTAAATTGAGAGCTAGCGGTTGAAGTGGGTACTGCAGTCCAAATTCTAAATATTGGAGTATGTGGTCTCTGCGGAACAAAAGTGGGCGTTTCTAAATTTGTGGGTGTTTTCAAACTGGTGGGTGTTCATAACTCAAGCAATGAAAATTATGCCCTTTACCCCCCCCCCCCCCCCCCCCAAATATTTTTAGCAACAGTGTGAAAGTGAATAGCACATAACAGGCACAATACTGGTATAAACATGAATATAAAACGGAGAGAAAAATATACGTTTTCGTTTGAAAACGTATATTTTTCTCTCCGTTTTGTCCATCATTTTATTAATGAAAACGAAGCTTTTTTGAAAACGCACTCCAAAGTGGATACATTTGAAAACGCCGTTTTCACGTAGTGTGGACTGTGAAACCGGCGGTATTTAAAAACGATGACGTAAATTTAGTCATATGAACATTGTAGGAATGTAGGCTACCAATAGATATTCATGTTAATACCAGTATTGTGCCTGTTATGTGCTATTCACTTTCACACTGTTGCTAAAAATATTCTACATTGCATTGCACGCTCCTGCATATCATATCACAGTCCTGCAAAGATGACAGAATTTACTCACATTTGCTGTCCTGCGGCAATACATATGGGGAGGTATATAGGCCTAAACTGCGATTGAAAACAAAAGCTACGTCACATGATGTGACTGAAAACTTCCCAGATAGTATCATACTAGAATCCACATGCAGATGTGGCCCGGATCTGGGCCGGTGTTGAGATGTTTGAAAACTCCCCTAAAGCACATTTTTGAAGTGAACATTTGAAATATGCATCCAAATACATGTACTGTATATGCAGCTATATCCTACACTGTATGTTTTATATGTTTAAATACACACTGTTCTCATATCTCTATAAGATAAAGACAATTTCATGTAAGTTAAATTAAAAGAGGAATTTACAATGCTTCAGTCGTGATCTTACTTGTTACTTTTGACATACTTTTTGTCACTTCCTTGGCTTTGACCACTACTAGCTCTCAAACACACACACACACACACGCGCGCGCGCAAACCGACTTCCGGTGTGAAATTAGTTAGTTCGGGTCTGCATTAGGTTATACCGACAGAGTCAGACGGAAAGATGCTCAGACTTCTTTAAAGTGTCTCATAATTTCTGAGTGTGGGCATCAAGGAAATTTCCTTTCGATTCGGTTCACTAAACTGCCTGTGGACTTGCGGAAGAAGACGTATTTTGAGCAAACAGCTGAGACTTGAATTGGCAGTACGCTCCTCATATGTGCGATGTGAAACATGGACCATCCAGCGTATCATGGTCCTATAAGCAAACAGAGATGCGAGGAGCTGCTTGGCAAGAAAGGAAAGGACGGAACTTACCTCATTCGTGACAGTGAGACCATTCAGGGAGCTCTCTGCCTCTGTGTATAGTAAGTACTGTTTCTTATTCACTATTTTTTAGGAACTGACTTACTATTGAGTACTTTATCAAGGAAAAGTTTTGGATAATGTAGGCATATTCTTTTGCCATCATCAGATACAAAAATAACGTCTTGCATTTTTTTGAATGAATGAATTGAGACTGCAGGATGGTTCAAGCTGATTTTCTGATTTATCAGTTGAGTTGTCACCACCATCAAATTCGACACATCAGCAATGACAGCTAATAATGTTGACAAAATATTTTGCATGTCACACAAATGTAGTAGGCTAGCTGTGTTGCTGACTAAGACCTATTATGGAAATAATATAAATTCCAGAAATTTTCTTCAGACATTCGCCAATTTTGGAACAGAGTTTAATATAAGCGTGATTAGCTAAAATTATATATATAAAAAAAAAAAAAAAAACTTCACTCACTAAAGTTTTTTCATAGTTGGTCAAATATGGAAAGCAGTCTTTTAGAATGAAGGCTGACTTTGATATTACCTTTTTGAAAGTTTTAATATCTAATGCAGTTGAAAAACGTGTGGTTTTAGCTAGGGATGTCCCGATCAGGTTTTTTTGCCCTCGAGTCCGAGTCCGAGTCATTTGATTTTGAGTATCTACCGATACCGAGTCCCGATCCGATACTTCTATAATACATAAAAAAAGAATAAAGAAGAGCGAAAAAACAGATCCAGGATGTTCCTTATTTTTTATTTAATTCACCTTATTTTAACATTCAACAACTCTGTTAACAAACAGAGCACTTCTGTGAGGTAGCTTGAACAATAAAGTAATACATAAGATAAATTCTTCACTTTTGGACTTTAGTGCAACAGTAAATATATAAAAAAGTCTAATATATAAACAAATAGCACCTCAACTTAAAATACCCGGCAGGCATGTAAACAAATAAAATATAAAAGTGCCACAGTGTTTGCAAAGCCAGTAATGTGCTTTTAGGAACTGCACTCCTAACTCTTACGCCGGTTTCACACTGCACGCGTATTTCATTTATTTTTGCCGCCCATGTTAACAGATTAGAGCATTCACACCGCACTCAGTGCGTAGCAGAGCAGAGCAGCAGTGCCGGTGATCGTTTCGGCGCCGAGTCTATTTTTGCTGCGCCGCTTACGCTGAATTAAAGTGACAATGCATTGATCATGGCCAAAATACACTGCAGTTTTATCCAAAAGTTGCATTGATGATATCTATTGTGTTTTAAACAGTCAATCAAATGACCAACAGCAATTTAAAAAGAAAACAAATGTCCAAAAACAAACTTGTTGCCAGAACAATAAAAACAAAGATGAACCAAAAGTTATATAAATGAAATTATTAATAAAATAAGCTTCTTGACAAGTCTTTTCTCTTAAATGTATTTGAAAACGAAATAAAGCAATGCCAACTTATCCATTATAAAGTACTCTGTCTGTACACAACCCGCGGTTCAGCCGCGCGTGACAAACGCTGCCAGTGTGAAAGCAAAACGCGCGTGTCCTGCTCCTGCTCACCATACGCACTGCTCCTGTGCTGCTCTGCTCGCGTGCAGTGTGAAACCGGCGTAACTCTGTGCCACCGCATAACTATAGATGTGTTAAAAAATAATGAGAATATATATACATATATATCCGAGTCCTGATCGGGAGGTAACGTCCGATTCCGATCGAGTCGGAAAACACGTGATCGGGCCCGATTTCCGATCACGTGATCGGATCGGGACATCCCTAGTTTTAGCCGAAGTTAGTGATCATATAAATCAGTGAAAAAAATCAGTGAGCTTATTGTTTCTGCATTAAATTATTACATTGTTTAAATTAATACCTTTTTCGCTAACTGTGATTATTATGTAGGCTACATTTCTGAAATGCATAACTTAGACAGTTACCTCTGATAACAGATCACTCTAAATTGTATGCGTTTTCTGTAAAGCTGCTTTGAAATGATGTGGATTGTGAAAAACGCTTTACAAATAAATGTGAATTGAAAATCCAAAATCCAAATTATCTCTAATTAAATTCAAAGTGGAAATGTTATTACTTTCAAAACAAAGGGTACATATATGAATATATTGGAATATTTTGGTAAATTGGATTATATTTTGTTATAAATATGTTTAAATCTCTTATAACCAGAATATGTATGAATAATTAAGCAGTGAATCAATGTGTAATTTGTATACAGGTATTTGTAATTCTTTCTTAGAAGTGTATTTTCACCACAGTATTATTTTTAAATTGGTCCAGTTGACACATTAAACTTTTAGGAAATACTATTAACGGAAATCATTTTGTGGCTTTTTGTCATTTAGGGTAATGAGAATGCCTGCAAAATGTTGACACTGATGTTTTGTGGATCGTGCACTCAAAATTAAAATGACGGGTACCATGTTTGTGGGTCAATTTGGTATTTTTCATATTTCATCGTTAAAGGCCACTTCACAGATGCAAAATAGACCAAAATAGATAGACCAAAATGTCAGATCAAAGATAGAGATAGACCAAAATGTCAGTTTCTCACATCCTCTAAAGGTATTTACATTTTACATTTATACATATTATAAAAATGATACCCAGATTTTTAAAAACTTTTTAAGTGCTAGTTTCATAAATTAAGTAAAAATGTATATCATTGTGGGAAGTTGTCTAACTGGAAAGACACAAACACAGTATATAATTAGATATTTATTCCTCAGAATTTTGCTTGACTTCCCAGCTAAGCTTTGTAGCATTCAACAAATGCACATTTACAAAAGGGGAAATGAGAAACTCTTTATATATAAGCAGTAAAAGGGAAACGGTAGTTGAAGTTCATAGGCCTGTCATGATAGCTACTTTTTGTTGTGCGATATGTTTTCCCAGAAATAATTGCGATAATTTAAATTGCTGAAAACACAAACCCTGCTTAGCAGTCAGATGTCCGTATGAACAAAGTCACAGATGCCTCAACAGGCCTTAACTTCTGCAAAAACTATTTACGCTGTGACGTTTATATTTGCACCAGAACAGTGGATTGCAGCTTTTAAATAAAGTGCAGTTGAACTTGTTCTTTCAAACTGTCTGTAGTTGTCAGGAAAACACTAACGGCCCAAAGACGCCTTTTTTCACCTGTCGATGACCGCTCTGTGTATGAATAAAACTATCCATCATGAAGGAACTGCCCGAACCCGGCTTTTGCCTCTGACATGGAGAACAGACAAGATGACAGCACGATAGGCAAAATGTTGGTGATATTTATTATCATGTAAACATAATGGGCGATATATTGCGTCACCAAAAATTATTGAAGTCATGTACATATATTGTGTGATATGTCGATATATTGATTATTGCGACAGGCCTAGTTATTCACAGCAGAGATGTTGCACTGGAAAATATATACACTGCTCAAATACTTGAAATTGTAATCTTAAAGTACTAGTACTGCACATTTTGGGGCTTTTCAGAGGGCTGTATCTTGTGATGTTAAAACTAGGAATGACTTCTAAATGTCTAAATTTTATCTGTAAAAAATTAAGGGGCCCAGAATACCTAACTTTGTCCCTGGCCGGTCCCAAAGAGTGTTTTCTTGCATTCTGCTTGCACTATTGTTTAATTGTTTGTTTGGGTCACATTAAATGCAATGAATGACACATTTGTAATATGCTGTCAAGTTAGAAAAATGTGTCTGAAGTCCCTTGCGTTCTGTTCCATTCTGTTGCACTTCAAAAAACACATCTTGCGCTATTATCAGTTGCATAACAGTAATCCAATGGTTACCGTTTCTTATTTTTTCAGTGTGTTCTTCTGAATGTTTTAGGTGACCGTATATGATAAGACTGAAATTAGCTCCCAAGCATAGGCTAATTGCTCTGTAGTCTATGAACGGTGAATACTTGTTGATAACACAGCAGAATGTAATGGAAATCAGATATAATCTAAATGTGTTACTGTTATTTTCAGTGATGGTAAAGAAGCCTTACATTTTGGCAACATCTTAGCCATCTGCTTATTTATTGATTCAGTGATAATTTATATATGGCAGTGTACAGAATGCACTGTATATAAGATTTTTAACAGCTACTAAAATAACTTAATAAAGATAGAACAGCTACTAAAATAACTTAATGAAGAAAGAACGGAAACGCTTGTCAGTGATTCTACCAACCCAAACAGAGCATGACACTTAAGTGTAATTGTGATTGTCAAAATCTGGTAACTAAATAGAATTTTATGAAGTTTAGTGACAACATGTTAGAATGTTTACATTGTACAATGACTGGTAGGATACAGTTTTTATTATTGCTTGGCAAAAATTTCAAGATTTCAATTCCATTCTTGGGATTTGATTCCGATTTTGATTCAATATTGACTACTTTGGATACATGTTTATTTTAAATTTTATTTAAAAAGACGATCTCACCTAATGCTGTAAACATAGAGGGCCCAATCTGCTGGTATTATTAAAGGTTAAAAATAACAAATTAAATTAAATATAATGCAGTTTTTGTTATAATAACAATTATTTAATGACATAAGTAAAAAATATAATAAATATGTAATATAGTGCACAGCAAAATCTCCTCTCTAGCTATTTTTTCTATTCAATTAACATGCTATGGTCATTAAATGGCTTTCCTGAGGTAAATGTAACGTTATGTGACATAATTGTTCTCCTGCTATTATATATTGACCTATATCCGTGGTTGAAAAACACAAATTTGTCGATATTATGTATACTTTCGGTAAGTTGTACTGCATCTTTAAATAAAAAAGATGATCGGTTCACGTGCACTTGAACTGAGGCGCTCAGCGATCTGTCACGTCACATTTACAAGCGCCAAACGTATTTTTGTCTGAATTTCGTAATAAAATTGACGGAATCTAAGAGCTGAGAATTAGTTTAATATTAAAAGTACCTCTTTGCTCCGCAATTTTTCTGTGCGTGAGAAAATGGATGTGTGGCGTGAGAGCGTGTGAAAAGTGTCAATTGCGTGAGTCTCACGCTCAATGCGTGAGAGTTGGCACTGATGTTGCAATTGTCTTTTCTTCCCTTTTGTGATGTGTATCCGAGTGAACCAGTTTTTTGAACAAGAAAAAATGTAGGGCAGGACTTGATTTTGTCCATCAGGAATTAAATGGATGATTATGGTTTGTTATTGCTGTGATGTGAGTGACCGGTTGTTCTAGCGCCAGTAAACGTGCTATCAGGGGTGTATTCCAGAAAGCAGGATAAGCGCATATCCCAACCTTTCAACTGGCATTGCACACAAGTAGCCATTGCAGCTTATTCTCTGAACATAACCTGCTCCGGTGCAGCTTATGTTACAGGGTTAGAGGTGTTCAGCGCATACGTGCCCTATTGATGAGGCTCCACTTGACAGATTTCGCACAATATTGTATTTTATAGTTGTATGTATATAGGTAAAACACAGACTTTAAAAAAAAAATGTATTAGCATCAAACAAACAATATAATTCTAGTTCAAAGTGAGAAAAAAAACTGATTAAAGGGATGTCCCCAAAATGTCACATTTTCATTACTTACTCACCCTCAGTTTGTTCCAAACTTGTATGAGTTTCTTTCTTCTGTTGAACACAAAAGGAGATATTTTGAAGAAGGTAATTGGTAACCAAACAGTTGATGGCACCCATTGACTTCCATAGTATTTTTTTCCTATTACGGTACTTCCTACCGTCAACTGTCTGATTACCAACATTCTTAAAAATATCATATTTTTGGTTCAACAGAAGAAAGAAACTCATACAGGTTTGGAAAAACTTGGAACAAAATGAAAACTTAATTTTTGGGTGAACTATCCCTTTAATGATTTTAATGACAACTGCCCTGTAGGTGCATGGTGATATGCATCAAGAATGTAAATCACCATTAAACAAAAGAAGAAGAAGAAGAATGGCTCGATTCTTCTTAGCATCCGTTTTCATGCTATGTTTTTTACTCCGTGTTGACTGAACTTTCACCCGACCACGGTTTTGGGTATACAGCTGTAATAGAGATTATTCAACCTAAACCACTACCACAATTGAGCTATTTTAATTACTTTTGTTTGATTTTTTTTCATTGCAAACAGCTAAAAGTCAGTAAATTTAGCTAATAAACCTGATTTACAATGGGAGTTGAATAATTTCGATTACAACTGTATGTGACCGCAAGTTAACCGTGCTTTCTGGAATACACCCCAAGAGAGAAGAGAAGAGAAGTGATGTCCGGGGTGGGGGGCGGGTATTTTGATTAAAAGATTAAAAAAAATATGATGTGCATAAATGAGATTTTTTTTTTTCATGGTGACTTTAAATACTTACTTTATTTATTTATGCATTTTTACAGTAAACAAAAAGTGGTCTATACTTATAGGATCCTTCAGACCCACTCTGGATCCTACACTCTACAGGTAGGACACACTAAAATATGATCTCTGAGGTGGATAACTTCGGCATAGTACAGATCTAAACTGATTGCACAACAGATTTAGCATTAAATGAAATAAATAAATATGTGAATAATTTAATTTTCAAGTCATTAAAATGTCACAACACTATTTGTTTCAGACTAGCTCAGGTGTAGAGGAGAAGTTCTTCAAGACGATGAAGGATCTTATTCGTAATTACAAGCAAAAGAATCAAGGACTTGCAACACACTTATACCGTTCGCTGAAAAGAAAAACACTGCTAGAACAGCCTTTGCAATGTCCAGAACCACTAGTGCCTGATGAGCAAAACGATTATGAAAGTGAGTGTCAACTGTTATAATATAAGAGATTTAACAATCATGAGACATTACCAGTGCCATTACAAGTGTTGGCGGTAACGCATTACAAGTAACATGAGTTATGTAATCAGATTACTTTTTCAAGTAACTAGTAAAGTAATGCATTGTTGTTTAATTTACAGCAAAATACATTTTTCAAATGAGTAACGCAAGTTACTTTTATTGCATTACTTTTAAAAGTGGCTTTCTCCAACACTGGTTATTACAATGACAAAACATCATTAGACAATTACAATAATATATTTTAGCAGGAATCATCTTTGAATTAGAACCAAAGCTGTTCCCTTACCCTAACTAACTGTGAACCTTTTCTCTCTCTCAGATGTTGATTGCTCAGGGGACTATGTTGTTGTTCTGCCAGATGATTTAGTCACAATGTGATGTTCAGCCTGGATAACGGGATCAGACAACACGAAGGACATAAATCGTGGATGTGTATTTCAATGCTGTAATGTTGTGGATTTTGTAGTCATTATATATTTTCTTTCTATAAATTTGAGTTTAAAGTTTGGTTTGGTTTTCTTAATATTTGTTACGTTTTGCTCTAATGATAAATGATTTAACACACAGAGGATTTTACATGTTCAGTGTTTCAAAACCTAGAAATAGTGCTAAATATTGTTTATTTATTTAACAAAACTGTGGCAATTCTGTATTTGTAGAATCTATTTGTGTCAAACAGAGTCTATAAGGTATGCAGTGTAAATATTTTGTTGCTAATGAATGTGCTGTCTTGAGGTTTTTACATGTAAATATTTTCCATTTATTTTACCACTTAAATGTGCCCACATAAAAACAGTTTCCTATGCATTGTTCCATATGGTCAAAGACGGAACTGATGTCACTGCCTGAATTTAAGTTTGGTTGGTGTCTTTTAATAAATAAGTTTGAAAAAATCAACTTGTTTGCCATATTTCTCCAAGTGCTTCATTTCTTATAGGCTAAATGACCAAAGATTTTCTTTTCTTTAAAAAGAGCAGAGGCCAGTTGCATAAGCCCAGCCATGTTAAGACTGCATCTTAAAAACTAGTCTGACCAACCTTTTTTAGATTTTAACTGATTCAATTTTTATGTATTTGTAACTAACTTAAGTTCACAACCAAAATTAAAGAAATAAATTTAACTTACGGTTTGACTAGTGAAAGTAGTTTATGCAACTGGTAATAGATTACTAAAGGTTATCAATTAGATTTATTAGATAGGGCATAATAATAGAGGATTTATATTAATGGTTTAACATCCAACAGGAGTAAATGTTGACGCAATAAGCTTTCTGAAAAGGATGTCTAGGTACTAACCCGGAATGTATTCAAAATACATAAAACCACAGCTGCCCAACTCACTGCATATTAAATGTGCAGCTCGACTCGGTTTCCTATAGAAGATCCTATTGCTATAGATATAGCCAAACCTTTGGTCACTCATGCCAATGTCAAATATCGGTTTCATTGGTGCTAACAGTGCAAATCTTGGGCCATGGATAATTTTTAGGCCAAAATGGGGTATTTTGGAGGAGCAAGTAAGAAATGTAAGAAAAGAAATGCCACCTCCAGCATCACAGTGACCTGGCCACTGTTCTGGGTGATGAATGGCTCAAAATCCCTCTGGCCACTGTGAAGGACTTGTCATTCCCAAGACGAATTGATGGTGTATTGGCGGCAAAAAGAGGCCCTATATCCTAATAAATTATTGTGGTCTAAAACCAGGTGTTAGAATTTCATTGTCCAACCTCTGTAAATTCTATATCTAAATATGTTCTATAATGAAGAGAACTGCAACCAATGCTTCTGACGTACACGGGTGAACGTGAACGTGGTTACGTCAGTGCGACGTAGAATTCTGGCTCTTTACCATTCTTTCTAGATTGGGGGGTTGTAAACTTTCCTAAGAACATTTTAAAAAAGAGATTAGTATAAAAATGAAGAGAAAACATCCAATGGTTCATTAATTTATCTTTATGCTGCTTTGTGAAATGTTTCACCCTATATCTTAAACCTAAATATTTAGACATTTGTAAATTTCGCCAGCAACCCCCCTACCCCTTTCGGATAATGGACTCTTCTCGCGATTCGAAGTGTTAGCGGGAGGAAGTTGCTGTTGTAGCATCGGGCAGTGCTGTGGTGAACTTATTATAAACTTTTGAGTAAATACTACCTAAAATAAAATACTAGAAAATCTAATTTTAAAATCTAATAAACCTCAATGCTTGATGAAAGCGTTGTATGGGAGAGATTAAGATATATCCGTTATTTAATCTCAGTAACATCGTCTATTATCAACTAAGTTAGCATAGCCACTGTATGTTTACAAAACCTAACGTAACATAGAAAAATATAGATAACGTTACGTTCATTATTAGAATTTTGTTCTTCTTTTTTTCAAGGCCGCTATTGACCGTCCTTGTGGATAAAGATGGATGTATCGACCTGTTTGAAGTCTCTTCTGTTGGCCATCCGTCAGTACAGGAATAACAAAAGCGCTTTAAATGCATCACAGCTGCAGAAACACATTGAAGTGAGTGAGAGAGAACATTTTTCTATTTCTGTAACGTTAATTCAAAACAATCCGTTTTATTTGTGTGATCTATCCAATTCTGTCATCTTTTTGTCAGCGACCCACACTTTGTTCCACAGTCGTATGACTTGTTAATACTGTGATGTACAAAAGGAGTCGTTAGAGAATGACAGTCTCAGTCAACATTCATTTTCATTCATCATGTCCATCCATACAATGAGAGTGAATGGTGACTGAGGCTGTCATTCTTCACCTTTAATGCTTGGACGGACATAAATAATTATATAGTCAATATAATTTTCTTCTAGTTATGCTCTAAAAAAGTGTTTTTTAATCTTATAGATGCCACAGGTTCCGAAATATTATCATGAGAGAGACCCCCATCCTTAAATTTAACAAGAAATTATATATATTTTCATGTTTAAAGACTTGTTATTATATTATAAATATGTATGTATTATATATATTTTTTAAAATATTTAATTTCTCTTGTACTTCTAATGTACTTATTGTATTATTTATCTTATTTTATAGTTGCTATAGTACTGTACTCTTAGATGCATTGTTTATATATTTATTTACTTAAATAAAATTATATTATTTTTATTTATTTTAATCACATTTATATTATTTATTTTTTAGTTTGAAAACAGTTTGATTTTCTATCATTTGCTCTGTGTGAATGCAGTCTCTTCTGTAATAACAAATGACTGGAAAAGGAAGAAGTTCAATAGTCAAACACTCTAACTCAGTGTGGGCAGAAGTGACAAAAACGTTTGTTTTTGATTTGAAATATAATTTATTTTAATATAAAATATCTAATATACTTCTTTTTAATTCTGCAGGAAGTTTGTGGGCTGAAATGTGGTGGAGTGCTGTTCTCAGGTCAGGTGCTGCCCAGCGAGTGTCTGAGTGGACTCATGGAAGTAGCTGGAGACCCCAACACCAATCACACACTGACGGGGACCATTATATCTCTGCTGGCACAGTTTGGTACTAAACTCTTTAACATAGTTATTCAGTCAGTACATACTCACAAACACATCCCCAACTGTTTACCCATGCATGTGCTTTTCTTAATGACCCAGCAGCTTCTGATGGCGAGGCCAAAGAGGCTCTTCACAGCAGCTACAACTTCACCGGCACTCTGGCAGCCATAATCCACTGCAACAGAACCACACCAGAAGAGCCTCTTGTGCTGCAGGTGAGAGTCCTGCAGTTTTTTAGGATGAAGTCTGCAACTTATATGCGTCAAAACACAATATTATTGGTAACATGGACATGAGGTCTTGACTTAAGATGACCTAATTGTCCATGTAACCAACAAACCAAGACTTGGTTTTTATTCATATTAATCTGACTTGCACTACCATTTCAAAGTTTTGGGACAGATTTTTAAAAATGTTTTCAAAAGAAGTCTCTTGGCTGCATTCTATTTGATCAAAAAAACAGTAATATGTTGTTATAAATTTTATTATAATTTAAAATAGCAGTTTTCATTTATTCCTCTTATGGCTAAATTCTCCAGTCTTCAGTGTCACATGATCCTTCAGAAATCATTCTAATGTGACCCTGGACCATTAAACCAGTCACATGGGTCAGTTTTTTTAAATTGAGATTTATACATCATCTGAAAGAATAAATTGAATAAATAAGCTTTCCATTGATGTATGGTTTGTTAGGATAGGACAATATTTGGCAGAGTTACAACTATTTGAAAATCTGGAATCTGAGGGTGCAAAAAAATCTAAGCATTAAGAAAATGGCCTTTAAAGTTCTACATTTATGTTTGCGATTGTGCTGCATTCACCCACAAAAATAAATGTTTTATATATTTACAGTAGGAAATTTACCAAATATCTTCATGGAACATGATCTTTACTTACTATCCTAATGATTTTTGGCATAAAAGAAAAATCTATACTTTTGACCCATACAATGTATTGTTTGCTATTGCCACAAATATACCCGTGCAACTTGTGACTGGTTTTGTGATCCAAGCTCACATATGCTGATTTAGAAATATTTCATCATTATTTATATATCAAAATCATTATTGTATTTAGATTATTGGATGAATAGAAAGTTCAAAAGAAATCTTTTGTAACAATGTAAATGTCATTACTGTCACTTTTGATCCATTTAATGCATCCTTGCTGAATAAAAGTATTAATTTCTTTCAACAAAAACCCAAACTTTTGAACAGTGTATGAATTACTTTATTAAATGCCATTTGATTGCACAGATGTTTTTCAAGGGGGTTGAAGTTATCCAAATGGACTGGGTTAAAAAAACAAACCGTTTACCCTGGGGATTATTTTATTTGGTCATGTGAATAATGTGTCTGATGGTCTCCACAGTGCCTTAATGTGCTTCAGCGACTGACCTACAACGTGAGGACTCTGCATTGTGTCTCCCACGTCCATGAACTCATCAGTTTTCTAATGCAACACGTGTAAGAACCACAACATTCACTTTTCCGCTTTGTGTGTTGATGTTTGTGTGACGTAAATGGCTCAGCCACTTTTTAGCAGAGCTTCATGTTTATAAATGTACCGATGGTGTATATAACTACACTACTGTTCAAAAGTTTTGGGTTAATAAAACCAGTGGTGAAATAGACAATTCTAGACAAAAGCAGCAAATGCATTTTTTAGCACAATAGTAATACACCAATACTTTCAGAGTATTATGGTCAGAGCATTTTTTAGGTTACAAAAGATAAAAATCAAACCTTAAACCATTCATGTTTGAGGGACGTGCTGTCAATAATGGCCACAAATAAAATCATGATATTGACAAGTGGTCACTAGTCTTGTCTATGAAATGCTTTTTGGTTTCTTGTTCAGAGGAAACAGGCATGTGTAGTGGAAAACCACAAAAATGAACTAAAGCGTGGTTCAATCATGGGGGCCTTTCTTTCTGGCAGCATCTTTATATAGTGCAAGATGCAATGCACAGAAATGCTTACACATGCAGAATTTCACAGAATTGTGTATTTGACACCCTAGAATAGAGCAAGTATACTAAGACGAACAGTAATTGTTCCTTTTTACTTGTTTTTAAGTATGCATTTATAAAAAAATAATACAAATAAAAAAAAGATACTGAAATGCTTCAGAACGATTTTATTGTATTAAAATGTAATGCTTTTATGGTTGTCTTTAGCCAGTCAAGTAATGATGACACTGTAAAGGCATGCCTGGGCCTGATGGCCAACCTCTGTCGAAATGACACCTCGGTGCAGTCACACATCAAATCTCAGGTGAGAATTGGCATTAGCTCTGCATATAAACTCTCAATATGAACTTTTTATCATTTTTGTTAGTGAACTAACCTGCTGATAAATATTATGCCTACTTTTCTTTTCTTTTTGCAGAGTAATGTGAAGGCTTTCTACAGAGCCTTGATTAATTTCCTGGGTCATAACTGTCTGACTGTGGTCGTCTTTGCGCTTTCCATTTTATCAAGTTTGACTCTTAATGAAGAGGTTGGGCAGAAGGTAGGTAAAAAATACTCAACTGTTCACGACACAGAGAGGTGTTGTTGGTTAGCTCGCTCTTTTTCGTCATCTTATCTTGTGGATGGAAACAGACCTATGCTTGTTTCCATGTGTGGTATCGAGGCTGTATTACTTTGTTGTTTTTTTCTTTTGCAGCTGTTCAATGCAAAGAACATTCATCAGACCTTTCAGCTAATCTTTAATATCACTGTCAACGGAGATGGCACATTAACCAGGAATTATGCTGTGGATTTGTTAGTGGATCTCCTGAAAAACCCCAAAATAGCTGATTACCTGACCAAGTATGTGTTTATTGGAGTTTGATGCCATTTTTTGAAATGGCTTTCTAGGAGGAGTGTCTGAACATGTTTTTTTCTCACGTTAGGTATAAACACCTATCGGTCTGTCTGTCCGAGGTTCTCGGGCTCTTACACAGCAAAGATCCTGAGACTGCATCAAAGGTGAAATACATCGTGTTTTTTTTTTTTTGTTATGCAAAATGTATATCAAATTTTCAGTCATCAAACATTAGCTTGTAGATCTAAAGGTCTATGGAGAGGGTGGGGTTTATAACCCTATAAGATCCCATTTACAAATCAATACCAAAATACCAGTAAAAACTCAGTGATGTCTCAGAAAACTTCTTGCGTCGGTACATCCTGCCATTCTACATACTCATACCAGTAATCTTATTCTTTGTTCATAGTTCATACATAGTTCACAAGGTGTTAATTTACTGGTAATGCACAACTGCCATTGCCACAAAGAACTAATTTACTGGAACTTAATTGACCAATAAAGACTATGTGTAAGGGGTTAATGAGAGACAAATCCTAGTCCAAACTGGTGCTATCTTGTCTGTGCAGGTTATGGAGTTGCTGGTTTCTCTGTGCTCAGTCCCTGTCCTGCGTAAGCTCGTCTGCGAGACGGTGCTCCGACCTCCAGCCCCTCGAATACAGCCTGGTACTAGAAAAGGTGTCCAGGCTCGAGGGTCCGAACCAAGTTTAGCACTCGTCCACTGGGTCACTTCACCTCTGGATGGTCCAGAACAGTGCTACATGCAGGCTCTGTCACTGCTGACTGAGCTTTTTGAAGTATGCTGGTGTTTCTTTCAATTCAGTTTATTTGCACAATGTTTTCCCAACGCCTAAGTAAATAAGCTCAATGTGAGAAGAGAACTCCCTTGGATGTTTTGTGTACAAAGTAGGGATGCGCTGACATCACACTTCTGTCCATAATTATAAATGATTCATTAATTTTCATATTTTGGCCAAGAACTGATGTTAGATAAATGGATTTTAAAAAAAACGTCTAAATAAAAACCAACATTACAAACTAAAACCAGTCATTTTAAATGCCTAAAATGAATTTATACATCACAACATTGTAATGTATTGGATGAACAATAGATATTCATTTTAAGATTACTTTTTAGTGTTATTAAATTGTTAGTGTTTTTAAAGATGAACTTAATGAGCGTTTAATGTATGATGCACAATTAACTATCCAATTTTGACCAATACTGATCAATTAAAAAAATTGTGCATCCCTAATACAAAGAATTTTTATTAATTTAATTTAAGATATTCACTTAATAGAATTTAAATATTTTATTAAATTATTTGTTGTATATGAATTTATATTTTTCTGATAATTTCTATCATATTTTTCTGTAATAAATTAGGATTCCATGCACAATTCAAATAGTTGAGATGAAGGTTGGGATGTGTTATCATGTTAGAGACTTTCCGCCTTATTATTCCATTAATTTTTGCTTGTGTTCATCCAGGAGGCGATTGATTCCTCTCTGTGCAGCTCCGCTCAGTCGTTTGTGGAGCTCCTCCTACAGGAAGTGTTGGTTTTGCTGCATTCTCCAGACTCCACTGATGGAGACCAGTCGCTAAAGAAACACTGTCTACGTGCAGGCCGTGTGGTTGACCTTCTGCTAGATATCCTCACTTATTCAGCACAAATAATCACACTTCAACACACATCACAGATCCGTTAGTGTTAGTAGCCAATCAAAATGGGCTTTTCGAGGGCCAATGTCAATATCTTCACAGTCGATGGCATATATAGTAATGAGACATGCTAAACATTACTGATATTGAATAAAAATGTATTGACAGTTTATAAATAAATTAGAGTATTAAATAATTACAACCAAAAATGTCAACATAGAACTAACAATATGGGAAGTGTTATTCACCGATATCAAATCTCAATATATCTGCTAATTTATTACTTTGGCTTATATATATGAATTGACCACTAATTTTGTAGTCGTACTTGTATTGTATCTGTGTGCAATAGTAGAGATATCCTTGACTCTCTCACTGCTTTGTGGCGATGATGCTCTGAGGATGCTGGTGTCTCAGCGGCTCAGTCCTGAGGTGTGTGTGTCACAGGTGGAGCTTCTGCTTTCCTACTGTCAGGACCTTGCTGGGTCCACATGCACGACCTCCAACTACCAGCTCAGGTAATTATATATTTTGGAAGTAATACCTTTTTTGAGAAAATATTGACACTTATACTACTTTTTAATAGTTTTTAAATAAATGTCCTATGTTACCAGGGCTGCATCAGAACAGTAATATTGTGACATTGTTTTCTATTTTAAAATGATTTAAAATGTAATTTCTATGTGATGACAATGCAACATTTTCACACAATCATTCAGAAGTCATTCTAAAATGCTGATTTGCTGCTCAAGAAACATTTCTTATTATTATCAATGGTAAAAAAAGTAGTTGTGCTGATGTTTTGTGGAAATTGTGTTTTTTAAAAAATATTTATTTGAAACCGAAATCTTTTTTTAGCAATGTAAATGTCTTTACTGTCACTTTTGATCAATTAAATGCATCCTTGCTGAATAAAAGAAGAAAATTATTTTTGGAGTGGACGTGAAAGTTTTCAATAAACACACTATAGTAAACACTGGTATTATGACTTTTTAAAGTTGTCAACGTATGTATCTCTAGTCAGCTGTGCTCTGAGGTGGTGTTGAAGACTCTAGAACTGATGAGCCACCTCAAGCAGCAGATGCCAGACATGGAGACGTCTTTCTACAGGATCTTACAGGTACGAGACTGCCCGCCCTCAGAGTTACTGATATATTTATAACGCTTCCATATACATGACATCTTTTCCATTGCATGCAGGATCAGCGCATGGTGACGCCTCTCTCATTAGCTCTGACCTCGAACTGCAGAGAGCATGTGCAGGTAGCGCTTCGCATACTTTTTGAAGCGGCCCCGCTTCCTGACTTCCCCTCTGTCATGTGAGTCAACAGAATACATCACCACAGTGTGAACTACTCCTCTACGGTGTCAAAACATTCAAACCTTTTGTTTCTAACCTGAATGAATTTCTTTCTTCTGCTGAACACAAAAGAAGATATTTTGAAGAATGTCGGTAACCAGAGAGTTGACGGCACCCATTGACTTCCATAGTAGGAAAAAACTACTATGGAAGTCAATGGGTGCCGTCAACTGTTTGGTTACCAACATTCAAAATATCATCTTTTGTGTTCAGCAGAAGAAAGAAATTCATACAGGTTTGAAACAACTTGTGGGTGAGTAAATGATGACAGAATTTTCATTTTTAAGTGAACTATTCCTTTAATGATTGAATGTACATAGGAACATGCTTAAAAATGCTCAGAAGTCCTTAAGTCACACCTTGGTAACCACCCACAACACCCTAGCATTGTGGTGGGTAGTTTTTTCACTTTCAAGTACTATGTTTTCATCAAAAAATGTGTGAATGTTGTTTAGCAACCAAACTGTACTCTACCATTCAAAACTGGGATAATATTTTTTCCTCTAAAGTCTCTAATGCTCGCATTTATTTGATAAAAAATACAGTCAAATTGTGAAATATTATTACAAATTAAAATAACTGTTTTCTATTTTAATATGAAATTTATTCCTGTGATGCCAAAGCTGAATTTTCAGGATCATTACTCCAGTCTTCAGTGTCACATGATCCTTCAGAAATCATTCTAATATACTGATTTAAAAAAGCGTGATATCATTTTTTCAGGATTCACTGATGAATAGAAAAAAAATAGTATACTGTTACTTATGTTCAATTTAATACATCCTACCTGAATAAAACTGTTTTTAATTTCTTCAATCTTTCATTTTTTTTAAGTCTAGGGGACAGTATTGCTGCGAATAATGCATTTCGTCAGAGGGACGGCGAGTTGTCAATCCGAAGCAGTTCTGCTTGTGATGATGTGTCCTTCGCAGGGAAGAGTTTTTCCATGATGCATGCCGAACCCTCTGGTTCTGCTTACCACAGTATCGACAGCCTCATCAAGAAGCTTCGGAATGGAGTAGAGGTGACTGCATGTGTCTGGATGTGTGTAGCTGGCAGTGACTTATTAGGTCTGTGACCACGATGTCTGCAAATGTTCCATCGTGGGTTTACTCGCATGTATTTCCGAATAGATAGTAGAAACGTTTCAACAAGTGGGTGGCATGCTCGAATAATGAACCAAACATCGTCAAAGGCATTTGAATCAAATCATATTTTGTTTCTAATGTTGTGGTGTTGTAGTTACAGGAGAAGGTCAAAGATGTACACATGTCAGAGGTCATTGATGTGTATGAGCAGAAGCTTTCTGCACTTGCGGTATGTGACCAAGTTATGCAGAATCTTCCTGTGTATATTTAACTTGTGCTGAATTTTGTAATTATATGTACTTTTGTCTATGTAGTGTAAAGAGAGCCGTCTGCAGGACCTTTTGGAGGCCAAAGCACTCGCACTGTCACAGGCTGATCGACTTATTGCCCAATACCGCTGCCAGAGAGCTCAGGCGGAAGCTGAGGTTTCACAAAAAGATTATTCGTTTTTTTTTCCCCTATCTACAATGCTAACCACTTTCCACACCACTTTAACTTATGCATGTTTCTTGAGTTGCATACAGTACAGGCCAAAAGTTTGGACACATTACTATTTTTAATGTTTTGTTTTTGAAAGAAATTTCTTCTGCTCATCAAGCAGAAAAAAATGTAATATTGTGATATATTATTACAATTTAAAATAATTGGTTTTCAATTTATTATACTTTAAATTATCATTTATTTCTGTGATGCAAAGCTGAATTTTCAGGATCATTACTCCAGTCTTCAGTGTCACATGTGACATCCAGTCTATCACATGATCCTTTAGAAATCATTCTAATTTATTATGAGTGTTGGAAACAGTTCTGCTGCCTAATATATTTGATGAATAAAAGGTTAAAAAGAACTGCATTTATTCAAAATAAAAAAATATTTTCTAATAATATAAATCTTCTTTACTATCACTTTTTATCAATTTAACACATCCTTGCTGAATAAAAGTATTGATTTATTTCAAAAAAAGAAAGAAAAAAAATGACTGACCCCAAATTACTGACCAGTAGTGTATACTGTTGTTACAAAAGATTTCTATTTTTAAAACATTTGCTTCTTTTTTTATTTTTTTATATACTTTTTATTCATCAAAGTATCCTAAAAAAGTATCACAGGTTATGAAAAAATATTAAGCAGCAGAACTGTTTCCAATAATG
This sequence comes from Leuciscus leuciscus, assembly GCF_965113295.1. NCBI lineage: Eukaryota > Metazoa > Chordata > Actinopteri > Cypriniformes > Leuciscidae > Leuciscus > Leuciscus leuciscus. The sequence goes on from NC_138735.1 coordinate 22,421,764, forward strand.
AATCATCATATTAGAATGATTTCTAAAGGATCATGTGATAGACTGGAGTAATGATCCTGAAAATTCAGCTTTGCATCACAGAAATAAATGATACTTTAAAGTATAATAAATTGAAAACCAATTATTTTAAATTGTAATAATATATCACAATATATAAAAAAAAAATCTGTATTTTTGATCAAATAAATGCAGGCTTGATGAGCAGAAGAAACTTCTTTCAAAAACATTAAAAATAGTAGTGTGTCCAAACTTTTGGCCTGTATTGTATATGAGCACATTTATTTTTAACACATCTAAAATGTATATATTCGACTGTATGAGCACATTTACTTTCTGTCTTATTCTCTTGTTTATTGCTGTTTGCCTCTTTTCATTTCTTTCAATCTTTTTCCCCCATTCTAGGCACGTAAATTAGCCTCTCTGCTGAAAGACACCGAGCGGAGGAAAGAGGATCTGCAGACGGAGTTGAATGATCAGCTGTTGGAGGTGGAGAGGCTGAAATCGGACAGCCAGCAGCTCCTGGAACACAACGGGCGTTTGCAGGCAGTGGCTGACCAGCATCAGGAGCTGAAGGGCACATACAACCAGCTGCTCAGTAGGTCAGTGTCCCTCTCTCACACACTCGAGACAACTTCTTAGCCCTTCAGGAATGGATCCGTCAAGTGATTTGTTATAGATAAGCAACCTCTTCTTTCTCCTCTTCCATTTTTTTTTAAGGTATGACAAGGGTGAAGGGATGCTGAAGGAACTGCAGGCTGCCCATATCTCTCTTACCCAGCAAGCCGAGGGGATGAAAAAGATCAATGAAGGATTACAACTCCAACAGGAGAGGTCAGTGTATGAAACGGTGGTTTGAATGTGAGGGATTTTTGACTCATTCAAGGGTGGCATGAAGCATAACCCAATTCTAATAATAATAATAATAATAATAATCTTAATAATTAAATTGTTATTATTTTTGCTACTACTATTATTATTATTATTGTTATTATTAATAATAATAAAAAGGTTTTATCAAATATTATTGTTTTATTATTTGTTATTATTATTAAAGTTAGACAATGCTTCATGCCACCCTTAAAGGGATAGTTCACTTTGAAATTAAATGTTGGTATGTTTTAGCTTACCTCAAGGGCATCCAAGATGTAGGTGTCTTTTTTTCCGCAGTAGTTTCAATTTTGATATTTTTAGGTCAAACCGTTCTTGTCACCACCTGAAAGAGCAAGCACAGAGTCCAAATTAAAACCGTAACCGAAACCGTAGCCAAGGCGACATCTATTGTATATATCTATACCCGCCCGCGCTCTCAGATCACTTGGACGTGGCTGAGTTCAAGAGGTAAAAACGATATAAATACTGTTCGTTTTCTCACACAAACCGCTCGTTTCGTGTCTTAGGCCATCAATGTGTACTTACGATGGGGAATTGTTTAATTTGGACGACGGGGAATTGTTTTAATTTGGACTCTGTGCATGCTCTTTGAGACAGTGACCATCGACCTGCATTATATGACTGACAGACAAGAACGGTTTGACCTAAAAATATCAAAATTGAAACTACTGCGGAAAAAAAGACTCCTACATCTTGGATGCCCTTGAGGTAAGCTAAAACATACCAACATTTAATTTCAAAGTGAACTATCCTTTTAAATGAGTACAATTATTATATTATGATTATTACGATTATTACATAACCCAACTCAAATAATAATAAAAAATATTATTGTTATTATTATTATTTTTCACTGAAGCTGGGTTATGTGGAATGCCACCCTTGAATTAGACATTAATATTATCATTAATAGTTGTTATTTTAACAATAACAAAACAAACAAATAATAATAATTTATTATTTTATTAATAACAATAATTATTATATTTACGTTGTATATAAATATAATTATAATACTTATATATTTTACATCTATCTATCTATCTCTCTCTTTCTTTCTCTCTCTCTCTCTCTCTCTCTCTCTCTCTCTCTCTCTCTCTCTCTCTCTCTCTCTCTATATATATATATATATATATATATATATATATATATATATATATATGTGTGTTTTTTACTTGGAGTTAGTTTACCAACCCTGAATATGTCAAAAATATTAGTAGTAGGAGGAGTTGTAGTATTGTAAATATATTGATATAACAAAATTATTACTACACCCACAATAATAATGAACTTGATAAAACAAAAACTTGACTGTTGATAGAAAATTACTACCGTGAAAATTCTTGAATGATTTTCAAATGTTTGGTCTTCTCTCTGCTCAGGACTCTTGCAGATATGGCAGAAAAAGAACAGCAGATAAAGGGCCTAAAATTAGACGTGCTGGAGAAAGACAGAAATATAACAGGTGAGAAAAAAAGCTTGTGTCAAATGGGTTTAATGCACGTTTTGGCTGTTTCCATCATACACGCTTGTGTGTTTGGTGTGAAGTATACAATTATGTGTCTAATTTTTGTGCTGTATTAGGCCTTCAGAATGAGCTGAAAAGACAAGAAGAGCAGATCCATGAGATGGAGGAGAATATTTCCATTCTCAGGAAAGAGCTTAATAAGACGGAGCAAGCCAGGAAGGACAGTAGCATCAAGGTACCATCAACACTCATTCAAACCTCTCAATTCATACTGTCTATTAAACAAAACACTCATAATTTAGCTTTAAATATATTACACCTGCTATATAAACGACAGATAGGCCGCATAATGATCCAGTGTGTTTTCTGTTGTTGCACTCATTTTGTAGGCTTCCTCTCTGGAGCTGCAGAAGTCCCAGCTAGAGGCCAAGGTGGAGAAGATGGAGGGAGATCTGAGCAAACACACACAAATGATCGCCATGATACACAGTCTCAGCAGCGGCAAACTCAAGGACGTCACCGCCAACCTCTCTCTGTGACACACACACATTCTCATTCTCATGAAATACTTCACACGCTTAATGAAGTGAAAGTAACTTATTTTATCTGTTTTGTCACTTTTAATCTGTACATTTTTAATCTTTTCAATGTTTTCATACTTTCGTGAGCTTATGTATGAATGAATTGTCGACAGAACATTATTCTGCTTTCATTTTGGATTAAATTAATTTGAAATTATTTCAGACTGAGATTATTCAGCTGTTTAAAATGTTAATCCTTGGCCACCAGAGGGCGCCGTACAAGCACAGTTTTTGACAGACACCATTTAAAACCTTTTTCCCCTTTTTGTTTTTCAATTAACAAGAATAATAGTTAATGCTTCAACAACAACAACAAAAAATCCTTATTGTTTTATCCAGATCATCATAGAATGTCTATCAGAGGCATTCTGGCCTATAAAAGTGGGTTAATGGTCTTGTGCAACAGAGAAAATGTTCAGTGATCATTCTGAAGTTTCACATTGATAAGGTTTTATTAGGGCCATTCATGTTTAAAGTATGACTTCCTTGTTAAAATGAAATCTTCCTTCTTCAAAATCACTGATTTCACATTATTTCTGTTTATTTAAGTCCTAAGTACACCCTTCCATTTAAATTATGTTTATTAATTATTCGTTTAAGTTTGAATTACTAGTTCAGTTTAGAAAATGAGTTTGTAGAAAACAACATAATGTACAAATAAACCAGAACAAGAGCAGGTATACTAATGCATAACTCTGAATTTTTTTTGTGTAAAATATTCTCCAATAAATTGTTTAATTTACAACTTTGAAAAATCATTGTTTACAGTGTATAGAAAAACAAAAAATAACAGTTTATACAGCTCAGAAAATAAAACATTATTAATAAAAAATATTATTTCACACTTAACATTCAAATTTCAGTGTTGCATTTGACTTTCTGTTTTGTCAGAACCTGATTTGTTACATTTTTTTCATAGTTTTGACTAGTTGTTTGTTAGCCAATCAGATGTGGCCTTATGCCAGCACACTAGATACCACACATTGGCTCTTTGATAGATGTTCTGATATCTGAGTGTGAATCATCTGAGCATACTCTCAGATTCTCACGGTTTGTCAGATTTAATACTGATAAATCAGTAACCACAAACAACCGACTAAAAAGGAATGGTAGAACCATTTTCTTAAATGTTAAAGCTGTATTTGGAATAAAAAGCTTCCTGTAAAACGATTTCCTAGACTTTAAATTTAAGAAGAATTATTTTTCCGTCACCTAATTCTGATTTATTTGTAACATGAATGGTATGATGAAGAGTTTTTGTTGTTTTATAGCTGGAGGTGTGTCTCTGTTTCAGGCTAAAGTTATGTTTTCCTTTATGACTTGATTCGTAATGTGACTCGGGAGTTTCACATAGTGACTTACCAAACCCTGTTATGGAATGAGGAAATTACATTTTAATTTTAGAAACGTATTTATTTACATCATTACCTTCATTGCCAAGTTGATCTTCATTAAATTAAATAATACTGCAATTTAGACTGTAATAAAACAGTTAACAGGTTTACATGTAAAAGAACAGCAAAAAAATTGCACCACGATTGTCCCTATAAAGATGGAGGAGAATATTTCCATTCTCAGGAAAGATCTTAATAAGACGGAGCAAGCCAGGAAGGACAGTAGCATCAAGGTACCATCAACACTCATTCAAACCTCTCAATTCATACTGTCTATTAAACAAAACACTCATAATTTAGCTTTAAATATATTACACCTGCTATATAAACGACAGATAGGCCGCATAATGATCCAGTGTGTTTTCTGTTGTTGCACTCATTTTGTAGGCTTCCTCTCTGGAGCTGCAGAAGTCCCAGCTAGAGGCCAAGGTGGAGAAGATGGAGGGAGATCTGAGCAAACACACACAAATGATCGCCATGATACACAGTCTCAGCAGCGGCAAACTCAAGGACGTCACCGCCAACCTCTCTCTGTGACACACACACATTCTCATTCTCATGAAATACTTCACACGCTTAATGAAGTGAAAGTAACTTATTTTATCTGTTTTGTCACTTTTAATCTGTACATTTTTAATCTTTTCAATGTTTTCATACTTTCGTGAGCTTATGTATGAATGAATTGTCGACAGAACATTATTCTGCTTTCATTTTGGATTAAATTAATTTGAAATTATTTCAGACTGAGATTATTCAGCTGTTTAAAATGTTAATCCTTGGCCACCAGAGGGCGCCGTACAAGCACAGTTTTTGACAGACACCATTTAAAACCTTTTTCCCCTTTTTGTTTTTCAATTAACAAGAATAATTGTTAATGCTTCAACAACAACAACAACAAATCCTTATTGTTTTATCCAGATCATCATAGAATGTCTATCAGAGGCATTCTGGCCTATAAAAGTGGGTTAATGGTCTTGTGCAACAGAGAAAATGTTCAGTGATCATTCTGAAGTTTCACATTGATAAGGTTTTATTAGGGCCATTCATGTTTAAAGTATGACTTCCTTGTTAAAATGAAATCTTCCTTCTTCAAAATCACTGATTTCACATTATTTCTGTTTATTTAAGTCCTAAGTACACCCTTCCATTTAAATTATGTTTATTAATTATTCGTTTAAGTTTGAATTACTAGTTCAGTTTAGAAAATGAGTTTGTAGAAAACAACATAATGTACAAATAAACCAGAACAAGAGCAGGTATACTAATGCATAACTCTGAATTTTTTTTGTGTAAAATATTCTCCAATAAATTGTTTAATTTACAACTTTGAAAAATCATTGTTTACAGTGTATAGAAAAACAAAAAATAACAGTTTATACAGCTCAGAAAATAAAACATTATTAATAAAAAATATTATTTCACACTTAACATTCAAATTTCAGTGTTGCATTTGACTTTCTGTTTTGTCAGAACCTGATTTGTTACATTTTTTTCATAGTTTTGACTAGTTGTTTGTTAGCCAATCAGATGTGGCCTTATGCCAGCACACTAGATACCACACATTGGCTCTTTGATAGATGTTCTGATATCTGAGTGTGAATCATCTGAGCATACTCTCAGATTCTCACAGTTTGTCAGATTTAATACTGATAAATCAGTAACCACAAACAACCGACTAAAAAGGAATGGTAGAACCATTTTCTTAAATGTTAAAGCTGTATTTGGAATAAAAAGCTTCCTGTAAAACGATTTCCTAGACTTTAAATTTAAGAAGAATTATTTTTCCGTCACCTAATTCTGATTTATTTGTAACATGAATGGTGTGATGAAGAGTTTTTGTTGTTTTATAGCTGGAGGTGTGTCTCTGTTTCAGGCTAAAGTTATGTTTTCCTTTATGACTTGATTCGTAATGTGACTCGGGAGTTTCACATAGTGACTTACCAAACCCTGTTATGGAATGAGGAAATTACATTTTAATTTTAGAAACGTATTTATTTACATCATTACCTTCATTGCCAAGTTGATCTTCATTAAATTAAATAATACTGCAATTTAGACTGTAATAAAACAGTTAACAGGTTTACATGTAAAAGAACAGCAAAAAAAATGCACCACGATTGTCCCTATAAAGTCCCTTATTTAGTGTCTTCATTAATCAACAGGTGGATAGACGGCTTAAAAGAACAGCAAAAAAACAAACAAAAAAAACACAATTGTCCCTATAAAGTCCCCTGTTTAGTGTCTTCATTAATCAACAGGTGGATAGACAGCTTAAATATCATTGTAGTGTTGGTATGTTGATGTTTCCATGGCCGCAGATTAGCACCCATTCAAACAATCAAGCAAAAAAGAAAACTCGCTTGTTTGCATATTCTATGTCAGTCACACAGTAACTATAGCTTACTATCATTCCTAACTTGTCATAGAGGGACTTGCCTCTGAGTTTTTTTCTCTTAAGAAAGTGTTTTCAGAAGTTGGATTAGTGTGGAATCTGCTGAAACCGGTTTCATGCTCACATCACGAAACTGAGAAAAGAATGACTGGAATTCTCCTGGCATGTCTTTGCCTTCAGTAGTCTTCTTATTTATCTTCAGGCTTTTACTAGTCCTCATTTAATTTAAGTCCTGAATAATAAATATGAATACGCAAGATAAGGTGCTGGGATTTCTTGTCATTTTGCTTTTCATTATGTAAGAATTTGTTAATGCATCTCCAAACGACTCTGCATGGACTTGATGAGATGTCACATTTCTGGTTTTTTACCATTTTCTAAGCTTTTCATCTCTTCCTCTTGATTTGATGTTTTTGATAGCGTTGTATCTGTGGAACGTTTCTGTGTGAAGACACATAGCAGCTCAGTTTTAGGTTAGCATATTGAGTTAAAACACAGTTCTGAGGAAGGCAGATTTATTTGAATGATACGAAAACTGTGGATATGGTAATGGTCCTATCTCTTTTGAGCTCTTTTGCATTCTTTTGTTAAATTTCAAATGTATAAATAAAATCCTTTTATAACAATAAAAGAACAAAATAAAATAACTCACCTTTTGTGATTTCCTTCTCTTTATCACAACCAAAATGACAACGGCAATAACAATAATGGCTACTATAATGCCGATCCATATGTAGACAGTTTCTGAACCTGTATGGAAAGAAAAGAGGGTTAAATCTCTTTGACAGATACCTCAAGTGCTATGACCATGTTCAACACATTTTTATCTGGTTGTCTTTGGTGTGTTTTATTGCTTTACATAAACAGAACCTGAAGCTTTCTAGTAGAAATGTTGACATACTTCTTGATGAAACTGAGGCTTGCATAATGTGTCTGTCCTCGTCTGCACTAATGCTCTCACATGTGTATGTTCCCAATTGCTCTTCATTAAGATGAGAGAGTTTAACTGTTCCATTTTCTGGATTAAAGGCAACTTTGTCCCTCCACTGTTCAGAGATTTCTTTCATAGAGGTTTTGCTGTCATATGTCAGGACGGTGGTGGAAAACTTCAAGATGAGAGTGTAGTGGACATCCTTAAGGACTGGACATCTCAAAATGAACTCGTTCTCTGGGAGTTCTGAAACAGCTAAACATTTAACACATTTTTTTAAAATAAAATGTTTTAAATGCATTTTTAACAACAAAATTGACATTAGTTATATAAAACTTAATTTCACACATAGAGCTATAAAATGGATAGAACAAGCTATATGCTGTGTACTCAAATTTTACTTGACACTCATTTCAAGTATTGACACTTCATTTTTCACATTGAATTTTATCGTATTGTATATCGTATTTCCTTCAATGGAATTTACAGTAGTGGAAAATGAAACTAAGATAGCGCTGCCTTTATTACTCACCTAATCTTATATATTCTGTAACTCCAGAATCTTTAAATTTACCTTGCTTTTCCAGAGTAGCTGTCTTTGTCCTGCCCTTACTGGTAATGGAGCAGGTGTATTTGTAGGTACTACTGATGACACCCACTTTAAGTTCACTTGTCACCATAAACAGTTTTTCTTCTGTTTGCTGGAAAGTATTCAATGGCTCGTTCGCCAGGGGCTCTGAGGACCACGAGACTTGTGGTTGTGGATAAACTCCACTGTTGTTGCATATGACGGTATCATCTTTTAAAGTGATATCCACTGATTTAACTGGAGCTAAAAAAAACAATAGTGTCTCAGTATTATTTTATCTTTCTAAATAAGCATGACATATGACTAGACTTTCTTTAAAAAGTCTTCCTCTCACCTTCTACAGACACAGACACAAACTTCTCATCATTTGTTTTTTCATTGGCAGTGTAGCACCTGTATCGGCCTTCATCTTGGACCCTGATGTTTTTTAGTAAGAGTGATACATTTCCATTTTTGATTTCAGATCCCGGTAACAGGGATGTTCTTCCCTTATAGTCCTCGGACTGATGGCTCAACTGGTCTTGATTGTAATAGAATGAATGCACTGGTTTACTATCCTTGTACCAGTGGATGATGTCAAGGTTGGTGGATGTGCAAGGTAACAAACATTCCGCAGAGTAGAGACAAGTGACATAGATGTCTGTAGAAACACCAGTGTCAAAAACAAAACACAAACATACTGTCATAAGACTATACAGGTAGGTGTATTCAACCACTGTCATGTGTGTTGTAAGTCCTTTTATGTAAAAAAATCATGAATAAAACAACCTCAATAAGGTCATGGAGAATTAAGCTGAAATAGCTTTTGAGAAATGCTTTTGGGTTCAAGAGTACATCCGAATCCAACAAGTCAGTAATCATTTACTGCTATATCAAAGTTCAGATCTGAGTAAGGCTTTACTGATGCGTTTACTTTCAGCTGAAAATGGTTAAAATAGTATTTTTTTAATGAATGATCATAACGTTAGAATAAATAATAAAAAATATATTCATCTAAAATGTAGATGTATTACATCTGAGATCGATAACAATTATTTCTATCTCTGTACCAATAAAAACAATCACCTTTTCATGACATTTACATGATAAAAAGTTAAATAAACATTGATACAATTAAAGTTACAATTAAACATTTAATTAAAGAGGTGCTTATGTGAATGTACAAGGTTGAGTTAGTGAGATGAGACACTTTTGAGGCTGTATTAATCTGTATACATATCAGACATGCAAATAAATATCAGTATATATTTTAGTTTCTTACCTCCTAAAGTTACAGGCAGAATCCACAGCAAGATCACCAGCTTCATAATCACATAATATTAAACTATTTGTGTGTCGTCTAGTCTGTCGGCTAGTTTTTTCTTTTGATTTCACACTGACATAACCAGTCTCTGCTGACAAACAGGGCATTACTACAACTCCTCCTACTAAACAAAACGCAAAATCTATTGCCTGTAACCCAACCCAGGAATGAAACACTAAAACCAACAGATGGTGGTGTTTTGTAGATGTAGATTTCATATTCACAAATGTAAATTCTCAAATTGTAAACCAATTTTTTTGGTATTCTTACATGAGATAAAACAGTACTTGATTACAATTTCTCCCTCTCTGAACCCAAAAGCAACATATACAACATATAAAATATTACAATCATAATTATGATTTGTCGCCTCCTCTGCATCTCAGATTTTAGTAATGCTAAGTACAGATACTACTGGTCAAATATTACTCCGTTACAAGTAAAGGTTGTAAAGACCGATTTGTACTTAAGTAAAAGTACAGACATACTCGTTTTTAAAAGTACTTAAGTATCAAAAGTAAATGTCAATGCATTGTTATATTATTTATGCATTGTTGTATGTAATACTTAAAGTACCTTATGCCTCTGAATCTATGCCTACCTACCCTCATATCAATATCAAATTTATTTCTAGAACACAGTTCCAGTAGTGGGATTGAATGTGAGATTGAATTAGTGCACTCAATTACGTCCACAATGGTTTCGGACGGCTGTTCCCTCAAATAGTGCCCTATTTAAATTTTTTTGGCTTTTAGTATGAATATGTTAGCCTTACTGTTATCTATAAGATAGTGTGCTCCAAAACAATGACAAAATTTGCATTTAGAAGAACAAACCCAACGTTGAAAAAGAAAATCAGGTTGATGTCAGAATCCAACGGCAGATTGACAATCTCCAACGTTGGACAGACGTGGTATTGTGGTTGAAAATGGAAATCGGGGCGACGTCAGAAACCAACATCAGGTCAACCCACCTTTAATTTCCAACCAAAATCCAATGTCAAACTGATTGACGTAAGAACCCGATGTCGGTTTGACGTCATAACCCCACGTCGGATTGACGTCAGTACTTTGTTCCTGTCCACCTCTGATTATTGGAGATAAATAGCCTACAATATGACAAAGCTGTTAAGAGGTAGACTGCTTCAATATTACAAATATATGAGCATTTCACATTAAAGTTTAAATGAGTGAAAGTTGATATTTAAAGGTAGCCTACAGCTACAGCATAACTTTTGGCCTTCTCGCCAACATTGTTTGGTTGTGCTTTGGCTCTGCGACTGCGGATGAATATGATTATCCTACTGCTCATAAAACATTCACTACAAGGCTTAAGAGATATAACCAGTTTAGATGGAAAAGATCTCAAGTTGACTAACGTTAGCTGAAGACGTTATTGTAGCTACCCATTTAAAGACACAGTATTGAAAATAGGTTCCAGCAAAGCGCTACAACAACCATAGATATCCAAATAAGGCTAGATGTCTTAAGGCGGAGTCTCGAACGGCATCACCGGCGGCCATCTTGTCACAGGGAAGCTTTCTGGCGAGCTCTGTGGTATCTGAATTAAGGTGAGTGATCAGGACGCACACAAATCCTCTTATCTCGTTGAAATCTTGACGGATTTACAAACGGTTTGGTTTCTTACAAACGTTATTAACGTGGCTATAATTCTTTCATATGGAAGTCCATTGTTATAATTATTCATATGTATGCAGTGTCATAACTACATCTCTGACGTTTATAACAAACCAAACCGTTTGAAAATCGGTAGAAAATTGAGCAAGTTATGGTTATTTAAAAGTACATGCACCATTAAAACATGTTACGTGTGAGCGAGCTCCCTGTGGCAAGATGGCCGCCGTGTGCGGACGTCGACCTCCATTGGCCAGCAGCGCGGACGAGACATCTAGCCTTTATTATATGATATCTATGACAACAACCACAAAGAAATGACCTGTCACAATAATGCTTTACAATAAACTCTGTTGAAGAGCTACATATGGAAATTTTGTTCAATAAAAAAATAGGCTGCCTTACTCACCTGTTGAGTAATAAAAACGACATCTCTGTGTCACTGGGCGAAATGAAAAAAATAAAAGTGATTGACCGATTCACAATCCAGCAAACACAGAACGTTGGCACAACGTTCCCAACCTTCTAACAACGTTTTAACACCATGGCCAAAATGTTGCTATAACTACGTTGTGTGGTGAAGGTTGTTACCTTGGAACGCAATTTTTGTTGCTCTATAGTTTTCTTCGTCAACAGCCGCTTGCACCCCCTGCTGGTGAGACCGACTAACAGCTATGGAGATCATCAATCGGCAATCTACTGATATTCCTGCCGTTCCCGGTTGTCAAATGTTGAATTTTCTGTCGAATTTAAACCACTGAATTTGTGGAAGCGAATTTGTAAAGCGAAATAAAATGGACCGAAAAATGCCGGTCGAATATTATAGGTTGTATTTTTAAACAGAATGAACATTTTGGAAGTGAAATCTGAAAGGTGAATATGGATGATTGAATTTTTAATAATGAAAACGTGTGTGAAATGTTTTGAATTGAAATATTCACAGCTTAAATATACAACCATGTTGAATTTCAGCCCTGAAAAAAAATGCAAGCCCTGAAAATACAATGCATTAAAATGCAAGCAGGGTTAATGCAATGCATATTTTTTCGAGTAGTGCAATTCAACAAGCTTTTTTGTTTCAAAAACATTTGTCATTATTTTACTTCCATACCGTTGCCATAGCAACGTGCCACAAACGTTGCCACAACGTAAATGTGTTTGGTGGGAATTTAGATTTTTAAAATTTTTAACTAGTCAACTTAAAAACGTAACTACAGTATGATTCAAGTAACATTCTTTTTATTAACCATCTGGTTAAAAAAAAGTTCTATTCCAAGTGCACCACACCTGAAGGGACTTATTTGTTAAATATCTTTGCATGAAATATGCATGAAATATGAAGGCAAATGTTGTACAAACATATCTTAAACATATTCTATATATACACACTCAGAATAATATAAAATAAAAATGCTAGATATTTCTTATTAAAAAAGTAATAATAAATAACACCAGTATTATTAACAGCAAATGCTTTGTAAAAACAGAAAATAACAGCACCTTTCAGCCTGTCACCATCATGCCAACATGAAATATCAAACATACAGTGGTTCATTACAGGATTTTGCATTCCATTGCGCTTTTGTTCCTATTATTATTATGTTTGGCGCACGTGTTGCACTCGTGTCTCGCGTCTTTTGCAGCGTCCAAACCATGAAACGGCATTCTAAAAACCTGGCGCTCGCAGGCGCGCTGGAAGCTGTTTCATGCGAGGGGGGCTGGGGGCTGGGTTGGAAAATATGTGACGTCATTATGTTGTGGCTGACGACAAGACATGAAATTTCTCTGTACTGTATATGTGTTGTAGCCATTAAAGAAAACATTTAGTTTCATATTTATGTTTAAATATTATAGGCTAATGTTTATTTTTTTATTTAATCAATGTTGATTATGAAAGTGAGCATATGCAGCATGAGAAAGATAAAGATACATCATGAGATGCGCAATATGACTGAGGTATGGAGTGGGTAAGACATGATTTTGACCACTTCATTGAGTTTTGTTTTGTAGAAAGACTATTTTAAAAAGATTTTCGTTTTGTATAAATTGTATCTTAATTTTGATCAATGTTTTATCAACCAATTGCCTGGAGGGCGCCTCACAGATTTGAGAAATATAGGCTATCTATTATAGAAAACTTGAAATCGTCTACTTTTAAACGAAACTATTCAAAACGAAAAGAAATAGGCTACTCTCTGATTATATAATCCATATGAAATGTGCATTTCACATGCATTTCTCTCTGGCGTCCATGACGAGTCCGCATCGCCAACTTCATCTTTGCAGTGACACAGAAAACACCAGTTTATTAATAAACAATTAAATGTCTCCTTGCTATTTTTGACACATTCATACTTTTGCCGGTTCTTTGTGGCAATCTTTATGCGTGCGGCCGTGCGCTTGAGTGCGGCTATATATTATGTACACGCAGCACGCTCATTATCCTGTATAGCCTATTTAAAGGTATAGCGGAGGATGTTTTACTTCCTGGTGGGTAGTCTAAACTATTGGTCCTCCTAATTGTCAATCATTCTGGTGAATCAATCAAACTTTTCAAAAAGTGGAGAGGGCGGGTCTTATCTAAAATTTGGAAAGATATACCTTTAAGTAATACAATTTATAAAGGGCGATTTGTCCACTAACGGCTTAAATGAACAACTACTAGTCGACTAGAAAAAAACTTTAGTCGGAGGCAGCCCTTATTCCACATATTTTCGAACCAGCAGGCCATTCTGGGTTAAGCGAGCGACCCTGAGCGGAATGAGCGAGGGAGCGGAATATTCAGAAATGCGCTCTCCGCTCACGTGCTCTGATCGGAACAAAGTTCAAACTTTATTTCATTTTCTCCGTAGCTTGAACACTCACTACATTAGGCATAAGAGAGTTAGTTAACGCTGTCCATTTATTTATTTTTATTTCACGTTTTTAAAGTACAATATTATGTTAGTCCACAGCCCCCCACTTGGGGGTGCTGATGCTATGACGAGGGGGCTGCAGCCCCCGCAGCACCCCCCTTCCCGCGCTACTGGGCGCTCGAGTTAAGAAAAACTCATGTCTATAACTGTTTTTTTCCCATTCCACTGCCAGCGTCTCGTTTTTTCCCCCAACGCAATAAGGTATTTCTGAGTGAACAGCCGCTTAACCCTCTGATGGTCTTTATTTATGTCTACACTCGTGTTTTTTGGGGTCTCCAGAGACCCCAGACAATAACATTTAATTTTGTAACAAGATAATAGTTTTTTTTTTTTTTACAAATGTAATTTTATTCTGTTTGTTAATGTTTTTACTCAACATTTGTGCAGTTTTTGGAGAATTTATGATATCTTTTAAATTTCTATAAATAAATAAATAAATATTTATTTAAATAAGCTTTTTACAAAAAAACAGCATTTGATGTAAAATTCACTTTATAAAAGACCCAGATTTCTAACTTTCATTCATGGGGATAACATGGATCATTTTAAATGGTTTAATGTAACATTTATGCCCATTTTTTGGAAAATGCAGTTAAAAAAAAAAAAAAAAAAATCACTTTAACCACTAGATGGCCATAGAGCTCCACTATATGCTATTTGCTATTTGACTACCTGAAAGATATCTTTTCACAAGTTGGATTCAGTTGGATTCATATCTAAATATTATAAAATCACAATTATAACAAAAATAAAATATTTTTGTCAAAGTTTAGCATTTTTTTTTGTACATCTGGTAGGCCTACATGTGGATTCAACACGGCCGGATCTGGGCCGACACTATTTGCTGTCTGGGATATTGATTCATTATTTATATGTGGTTAATTCTGAACAAAACAAGTTAGACAGTGTATCTTTAAAAACGCATACATACATACATTATTTACTGCATTAAGATATTTCACAAATGTTGTCATGCAGATAGAGACATAAAAAATCGTTTTCATTTGTGAGATTATCATCATGGTCAACAGATAGCATGCATGCAATTGTAAAACGTTTTTTGAGAGAAGCACACATTACTTTTTTTTTTTTTGTACAATTAGTAAAAGTTAATAGAAATTCAACACTGGATTGTTTTTATGTCATACTGTAAGTATTTACTTTTCCCTAACAACAACAATTGGAAGAATAAGAAGTTATAAATATGCTATAATAAAATATAATAGCCTACTTTCTCTTCTTTTATCCTGACAACAAATCGATCACTTTTCAGGATTTAACAGAAGGACTGGGTAGGTGGTTCAGAGATTGCTACGTCCCATATACTGTAGGCTAAACAAAATGTTCCTCATGTATTCTCATGCAGTTCTGTTGGCGATCTCTTCTGTTAAGCAGGCATCCTCAGATGGAGCTCCATTGTTTGCATCAGTCACTGTAAAGAATAGAGTGATCTGTGAATGTGATGCAATGAGGAGAATATTTATTAGGCTACTTAACTGTTACCACAAACAAACCTCTGATTGGTTGCATCTCTGCAGCCTCTACATGGGTTTGACTTGTTTTTGAACAGCCAACTGGTTTGGAGGAGATATCATTGTTGAACAAATATTTTAAGTATAAATAGGCTATAGATATTTCAAATATATATTTTTGAGATTCTGGTAATCCATACCTTTACATTTTATAGTCACTATTGCTGCGACTGCAGAGACTGCAAGGCCTGTGATGACAGTAGCAGGAATCCACCACTGGGTGGAGCTCTCGGACTGTCTTATAGCTGAAACAATAAACAACTTTTTGTATAGTCAAAAAAAAAAAAAATACGTTCTTAGTTGAACATAAATCAAAAACAAGTGCTGATTATTTTGTCTTCAAAAAAGATCAATGAAATTTGAACATCACATCTTGCTGTTTAGTTAGCTGAAACAATCATCCACCAAAGGCTGTGTGTTCAAGAGAGTAACGTTATAGGCTACCATGGTATTGCGGTAAAATCATTGTTATTTACAGATTCGAGTTGCTCAGTTATAGCCTACTTCTTATGCAGTATATATATTTTAAATGTATGTTTTATTATGTAGGATAAATAATTAATTTTAAACTATGATCACACTATCATGTTTCTTTTCTTTTATAGAAGTAGGCCTATCAGCATCACAATTAACTAAACGTGTGGTGAATTTTATTATTTCACAATTTATTATTTGCCCCTTTTTTTCCTAGTCAAAATGTTTCAAACAAAACATGTTTTCATTTGAATTTTGTTTTAATATAAGTATTTAAAAAAATAAATATTTTAAGTGGTTCTTTTATCTTTGATATCACTTTTCATTCTGTTTTGTAATGTCTTTTAACAGATAATTAAGCCACTTCCTTACTGACATCATCATTCAGGAAGTGACATCACAAGCATCTGTAAGTACAAATGGATTTGTGATTGTGTGGTGTCAGTTAGTTTGTCTCACTCTAGAAGTAATGTTGGATAAAATTACTGAAATCTTAAGGATACTATCAAAATGTTAAAAGTTAAACAAGGTGAAACTCTAATGTAAACTTGCTCTCAGTCACCCACTGAGCAATGACAAAGTTAATCTTTTTATTTTCATCATTTCATTTTCAGTAATCAAGTGACCAAGCGTGACCAGTGCATATTTATGAAAGTCAGATATACTCTAATACATTTTTTTTCTTCTTAAATTGCAACACAACATTTCTTAAAGAACAGAGCTTAAAAGGTGAGGTATAACAAGAGCAAGCCTTTTATAAAAGAGTAACAATGACATATACTAGTCTTCATTAAATAATGATTTTTTCATAATATTATTGATATTCTCATTAAATAACTCCTCTTCAAATATTATAGTTCTTTATTAGGCTGTTTACAGTAGCTAAGCAACTGCATATAATAATTTAGTATATTAATATAGTCAGATGCTATTTTACAGTTTGGAATGTGGCTTAACGAATCAGATTTCACAACCCGATCTCATTTTACAAGGTGGCGATTTCATACGAATTTGTATGATTTGGTTATTTGTATGAAATCATGATTTTTAGAAAAGAAAAAAAAAACAAGCAAGAAGGTCCACCCCTCCCCTAAACCTTACCGTCAGTGGGGAGTAAGCAGAGCGTATTACATACTGTACATACAATATGAGATTGTACGAATTCATGCGAATTAACCACCAATGTCAAATGGTTACAAATTATGAGAGTGTGTTGGATTTCAGAGATATGCTGTTATTTGTGAAATTAAATTAAATTATTAAAATTCGAAATGTTCAAATATATATTTTCAATTTCATGTGTTCATGGTGTCGGTTTAAACATGTTCTCACCATTCGACGGTGTGATGTTGACCCTAGTACGGACCTCATGCTTGGTCCGGAGAGCAGAGAGGATGCAGGTGTAGAGACCAGCGTGCTCCAGTCTCAGCGGGATGAGGAACTGCAGTGACCCGTCCCCACCCTGACCCCTGGGGGTCACCAGTTGCACCCTGTCCTTCCAAACGCTGGAGCTCAGCTGTGTGAGGCTGTCATAGGTGTAGACGGTTGAAGACTCGTGTCCTTTGGTGAAGGACCATGTCAATGTGAAGTTCTGCAGCTTCCATGGAGCCGTGCAAGAGATGTTTAAATCCTTACCTTCGATGCTAGATATTTCTGTTCAATTGAAAATTGGTTAAAATTCGAACTAGGTGCTATTTGAAAAGTGGGAGATAGTATACACTACCTCTTATCTGCATGTAATTGTTTGGTCGGCGATGGAAATATTTGGTGATGCAATTTCATGTAATAATAATGATGATGAAATGCAATGCAACACGTCCAGACATTTATTAATTTACTCTGAGAGATCAAACCTTTCTCCTGCAGTGATGTCCTCCATGTCTGAGACCTGTAGAATGATTGGACGAGGCAGATGTAGGTCAGATCTTCCAGCTTCCTGATCTTGCTCTCCACAGAGTACCGGTCTTGTTTGTCGGCCGTTTTGCGTGTGAAGGGTTGGAGTGCATCAGGCAGAACGGCTGGCTCTGTGAACAAGGTTACGCGGGGAGCTGGGTAGACGTCTCGGGTGGAGCATATAACTTCCTCAAAACCACTGAGTCGTGTCGTCTCGAGGCTCACTGAGTGGATAGGGGCTGGAATGACAAATATTTGTTGTTGTTGTTTATGGTGTAGTTATCATTTAAGTCTAGTATGATTGCTGTGGCATAAATGATAAATTAGGAACATTTCAATGTTATTTTTTATTTCTGATTACCTTTTTTAAAGTGTGGTGAAAATCAAGCTTTTAATGTTGTTTATATGTCTATGCAGTGTTTTTAATATGCTTTAAGACAAACCATGTGCAAATTCATAAGTAACACCATTGCTGAGTATTCAGTGAACCAAAGACAGTCTCAAAAACGCGGTTTGAAATCGCTGGTGTTTGTGACGTCACAAACTACCTTGTAACCAATCACATCAATGTGTGATCGTCAACGAGCGGGTCTCCGAACTGGTGCCAGTGAGTGGAGGCGGGGCTAATTAGCATTTTGCATAATCATAGAACCGTGTATACTAAATGAGGCAAGGGTGTAGGGTTACATTCAAGACATTTTTCAAGACATGTCAATTTGATAATCAAAGATGAGTTTTAAAGGGATCCAATTATTGACTACATGGGGGCTTTAAAACTTTTTAAAGGCACAGACCACATGTTGTCTATTATATATATATAATTCCTGAGTTTGAGTCTATGGCAGTTTGGATAAAAGTTATGAAATTGTGAAAGTTGCACTTACGTTCTGCTTATAAATTTTGATCCGTGTGGTGTACAAATTTAGTTTTAGTTCATTTGAGGATATACTAGTTTTACCCTGGTTGGCTATTTTGCCTTCATTTTTTATTTTGTTGTTAAATGTTGTATTACTAACACTTTAACGTATCCAGACTACACTGCCCTGACGTTTTTCTTATTACAATGACAGTGCTGCCTACTGTTTAAAAGTTATAGCTATTGTCACATGTAGATGAACTCGCATAAATCAGAGATAAATAAAGAGTATTTTAATAAGCAAAGAGAACACGTAAGAGTATCAGAGTAACAACTACACAATAACAAACAATACCGGGCAAAGAAACAGGAAACTCAGGGCTTAAATACACGTAAGAATCAAAGATAAAACTGAACAGGTGTGGGTACAAATTAACAAGCAAGGGAACTAACTAGAGAACACAGTAAAAACGAAAGCAAAATAGCTTAAATTAAGTTTTAAATTTTGAATGTCATTTTATTTATGATTGCTAAACTCTTGAACATAAACTTGTGATAGCCCACCTTCTACTTTGACTATGATGAAATGCTCACTGGTTTTTCGACTGCTGGTGACAAGACACCTGTACTTCCCCCTGTCCTGTGGGCCGCTCTTCTGGATATGAAGAGATGCATTACCAGAGGAAATCACTTCAGTGAATAGTGACGTCCTGTTGTTGTAGTGTTGATCTAACAGGCCACTCCCCTGTTTATAACTGTGGATCAGGACATTCTGTCTGAACCAGTATATGATCTCATCTCCAACTGCTTCAAAGACACATGGTAGGACACAATCTTCTGAGAACATGCAGGTTACCTGGACATCTAGAGTTGTGGCGAAGAGGAAGATAACAGGTTTTACACTAAAAAGTGTAAAAGAAAGTGATTTCTTATAAGGAAGTCAAGATATCAACTTTGTCTTGTCTAATCTTCAGTCACTCTGAAAGGTTAAGTTATACTGTATGTAAACCTATTTATACGGATCATATACTTAATTGTCATATTCATGGGTCTGTTCTTGTTTCCTGAGTTGATCTGAGTGCATTTTGAGATCTACAAATTGACCTGAAAATATTTAGGTCATAGTTCAGAAACAGAGCTGTAATGCTGGTTTTCCATGTAACCGATAAACATCAGACAATTAATCAGGCCAATGTTTTGGTTGTCAATAAAGTGCTTGGTTCGATTTTTACAAAAAATTTCTGCTCTTGCTCTTTTCTTATGAGAACGGGCCATTTAAATGTTGTTTTTACAAAATATGTCAAATGGTCACAGATGAAAAATGCTGTGCTAAAAAAACACTGTGCTCAATTTCTTTTAGCTCAGCACTTTGATTCTTGCGGTCATATTTTAAAGCATGTAATGACTTCATGGTGTGCCTGAGACGATGAATTGTTCAATTAAACCAGGGATTCTTATGAAAAATGTTCTAGAGAAGCTGCACTGTTGGCCTACAGAAACGAGTCTTGTGGTAAAACGAGTATTACCTGGAGTTTTCCCAGTTGTATCAGCAATAATCCACACCAATATCAAACAAGTCCAAGAATGTGCTGGTGCCATCGCTAAATGAATGCACTCTTCATCATCTGTATATAAACAATAAATCATTATTAACCAGATAACTACTGCTTCCTGGCGAAATATCAGGATTGAAACTTTTAAGACTAAATTTAGCTGATGTAGCCAAATGTTTAACTCAGAGAACACTAGCATCAGTTCAGATCAGAGTTTTGTCAGATATTTGAAGAAGTTTATATAATGATTTTGACGTGACCCTTTTTTTTCTATGACATTTTGCATTAGGTTAGAGCTTACTCCTCATATTGTTTTTATTTTGTGTGAAATCTGTCGATCACATTCTTTCTTTTGTACAGTAAGTAGAATCTTCCGGATCAGGTACACTCTTGCGATTACTCATGATAACAGCGCATTTGAAGACAGAAATTTGCCATATACTAAGAAATTTAATTTAACAAAACAACTCACACACCTCTGTATAAGGAGCACACAAAGAAGTAAGATAAAATGATTCACTTTACACAGACAATTACTCAATTAAACAAATCTCAAAAGCATATAGTAGATAATAATGAAACTGATTCTCATGATTAGTTAAGTAAAAGTATTGTGTTGTGGTTATCAAAAGGCAGACTCACGTGTGTGTGTTTTGATTGTGGATGGAAAGCTCTTCTCTGACGGTGAACAAGACTAGACAGACTTGTTTATTTTAGGAACACACACGTTCATAGTATCAGCATAGGCCTGACACTTTAGGGCTGCTACATGAATGGGTGGAGTTTTAGAATTTTTCATTGAGCGAAAAATACTTTTTGACTGAAAATATAGAATGTTCTAAAAACAATATACCTGTAAAAGGCATAATTGTTGAACCCCAATTTATTTGTATTTTCTGTAGAGGACATATCAAAATGTTTGTTTGGTAATTTAGTTTTCTTGGTTTTTAGAAATGTAAGGAAAGATGAAAAGTTTATTTGTATTATTTTGTATTTATAATTTGTGTTGGATCAATTTAGGCTTTCAAAATAGTCTTTCTTTATGCAACATTCCTTTTAATTTAGTTACTAATAAGTTAGTAATTTTGTTAATTTTAGTTAGTTAAAACCTGAACCCAAACTTTCACAATATTTAATGATTATAACGTGTTTTCACTTGTTGGGACGCCACTACAGGTAAATACGGTAAAAATTAACAATATTCTTATGAAATATGCCAACACTCATTATTGCAATATTTGATGTTGTATAAGTTGCCCCCAAAACATGCTAATATAAAAATAGGCATCATATACATTATACATTGGGCTCCACAAATATTGGCTCAATGGTAAATATGAGTAAAACTGACAGTGACAATTTGTTTTTGCTATTTCTCCTCTTAGTCTTTCATTCAAAATACTCACAAAAATCTAACCTTTAATTCAAGTAAAATAAACCTTCAATAAAAGTCAAATAGTTCAAAAGATTATCTTCTTTTAGATTTATTTTCTGAAATATATGTATTCCACAATTATTGGCACACCTTCATTTAATACTTTGTGCAACCTCCCTTTGCCAAGTTAACAGCTCGGGATCATCTCCATGCGTAATAAGGTTGATGAACATATGGCAAGAGATTTGAGACCATTCCTCATACAGAATCTCTTCAGATCCTTCAGATTTAGAGGTCCATGCTTGTGGACTCTTTTCTTCAGTTCATTTCTTCAGTTCACCATCAGGATTTTTATGGGGTTTGGGAAGAGGACAGCTACAGTATGTTCATAGCAAAACCTTCATTCTTTAGTCAGTGAAGTATTCTATTGTTTATTTTGAGATGTACTTCGGATCAATGTCATGCTGCAAGATCCAACCATGGCCCAGTTTAAGCTTCCTGACAGTAGCTTTCTACATGGCTATGTTTCTGTCTATGCCAATCCGTTATTTTGGTCTCATCTGACTATAAAACCCACTGAAAGTTCCAGTAACACATGGCAAACTGTAGGTGCATGAGATTGCTGTTTGATGTCACCAAAGGCTTTTTTATTCTAAACTTCCCAAACAAGTTGTGGTTTTATAGGTGAGGTCTGATCATAGTTTTGGAGACTTTTTGACCCCAAAACCCAACTAGCATCTGCAATTCTCCATCTTTGATACTTACAGTTCTTTTGGCGACTCAATCCATCCTCCTCAGTGCATGTGGGGCCAATATCTTCAGACCATCTCCGGTTGATTTAAGCTTCTTAATTATTGCCCAGATAGTGGAAATTAGTATTTAACAATTAAACTATTAGCAATTTCATGATTTGTGCAGCTCAGCAACCTTTTGTCACACATCACTACTGTATCTTAGATATTTCCTATTGTGATAAATGGCTACATATAGGAATTGTGTTTCACGTCATATTCAGAGTCCAGTGAAACAGTAAGTCATGACTTATCACTTACTGTAAGTGTTTCCTGATCACTAAGGTGAACTTAAAAACATATCGTATGAATGGGAATATACTTCAGTTAGATTTTTACTCATTAGAATTTGTATGGGTGCCAATAATTTTGTCATACCTATTTAGGAGAAAACCATATTTATTTCATTTATTCCACATTTATATTTTGTGTAAATTAACTTCAATTAAGGGTTAGATGTATGTGAATATTCTGAATGAAAGCCTAAGAATAGTGTTACGTCCAGAGCCGTAAGGTTCTGTTTGTGTGTGCTCAGCTGTGCTGCTTTCTTTTTTTCTCTATCCCTGTCTCTGTTAATAGGAGAAATGGTTCCACCTGGTACAGATAATCAGTGGCCTGCTGTGATTGGATGCTGGGAGTATTTAAACTGCAAACACCATCAGAGCTGTGTTGGGCATACTCCTATATGGATTATTTCTCATCCAGTAGTAGATTTAACATTAATGGAGATAAGACAGAGTGAAGGAAATAATGAGATGGAAGTAATGAGAGCGACTGAGTATTTAAGAATAACGTATGGAGATAATATACAGATTTATACAGATGCTTCCAAAAAAGGAATGAGAATAGGAGTGGCAGTCAATGTGCCAAAGTTAATGGTGAAGAAAAAAGCTAGAATTAGTGACCAGTTGTCAGTATATACAGGTGAGTTGATGGCTATTTTGCTAGGAGTAAAAATTATTAAGGAAAGGAAAATAAAAAATGCAGTCATATGTTCAGATTCTTATTCAGCAATTGTTAGTATCGATAATCAAAAATCAGAATCAAGACCAGATTTAATTATGGAAATTCTTCAAAATCTCTTTGAGTTGAATCAAATTAAAATAGAAGTACAGTTTATGTGGGTCCCAGCTCATGTGGGAATTAAAGGCAATGAGGAAGCAGATAAATTAGCTAAACAGGCAGTAGATGAAGAGATGGTAGAAATTGAGTTACCACATAGTTTAAAAGAAATTAAAGCAGTAATAAAAGAGAAAATGATTAAAAAGTGGCAACAATATTGGGATAATGAGAGTAAAGGGAGACATTTATATGCAATACAAAAGAAAGTAGGAAAAGGTAGGAAAAGAGGGAGAAATAGAAGGGAGGAAAGTATAATTACGAGACTAAGGGTGGGACATACTGGTTTGAATAAAACATTACATTTAATTTCTAAGCATCCAACGGGTTTGTGTGAGAAATGTGGGCAGAGTGAAACTGTAGAACATGTGTTTATTAATTGTAATGGTTATGAGGAAGAAAGAGAAGTGCTAAGAGAAGAATTATGGAAGAATGAAGGGAAAGAGTTAACATTAAAGAATATATTAGATTCAGATATAGGAAATAGTATGGTTATTGTGTTGTTTCAGTTTTTGAATAATACTGGTTTAATGAAGAGATTGTAGGATAAATATGTATATAGGTTTATAGAGAGAGGTAGAAGATGTATAGAAGTATAGTATGAGATAGGGTAAGTCAATTTGGAGGTAAATAAGGTTACGGATGGGAAGCGGGAGTTAAAGGGAAATGGGGTGGAAGCTGGAGGAGCTGAACACGCAGCGCCAGTGGGTGTTTTTTTTTTTTTTTTTTTTTTTTTTTTTTTTTTTGCTTAGAAATATTAAGAGCTAGGAATGTTTCTGATCCGAGCTCCAAGCTACCAGATGATGGCAGTAATGCACTGTAAAGTGCGGTTGCCAATAAAATGGAAAAGAAGAAGAAGAAGAGCTGTGTTGGTGGTGGCTTGACTGTGCAGCAGCAGCAATAATGAGGTCCCATCTTCAACCCCAGACCTGAGACTTTGTTGAAGCCAGTAGTGAACAGTGTATCTCTACCTCATATTGTGTGTACTACTTAGTGAAGTAGTTTTCTCTTTTTAGTCTTTTTCTGTTGCACTTCCTGATTGAGACTTTAAAGGCAGAAGTGAGTGTTACCTTTAATGGTTAATCATTGATTGACTTAATGTATCATTTTCTTTTGGTTTATTTGAAGCTCGTTACTTAATCATTTATTTCTTTATTTTCTGGGGTTAGTAGGGAGGTGGGTGCCATTTATTTTGAATCATTCTTTTTTCTCCTGTTTATGCTAGCAAGGGAGTTAGCTTATTTTGCTGTACTTTTGTTTTCTTTTCTTTTAGTTTAGGTAGTTTGATTAATGAGGAGTAAGATTGATTATGTTTGTTGTTTTGGCTATACCCCCTTCTGAATTTGATACCTCTCTTTTTCTTTTGCCTAATTTGTAAATAAAACTACCTTCTTGAATGAGATCACTATGTGGTTATTGTGAAACAACTCTGGGTCTGGAGACGGGGTGGCTTCATGCTGTTGCACATTCATTTCACCACCATCCATTTTTACTGTTTCATTCCTCCCCTAGACCAATCAGGAAAACGTAACAGTAAATGGGGGCTCGTCCCTTTGTTGACTTGTAGTATCGCAAACTTGTCTACTTTGTGTGTGACAACTCTTTGAGGTAAGTGTTCATTCTTTTTGCATTGTTCACATTTGTTTGCCTGGCTGATTCACTTTTGATGAGGGAGGAGTCGTCTGTGTAGGATATGGAATTTGATCTAGTTTCATTCACATTATATCCTTCTTGGGAAGTATATGATCGTTGCCGAAAGAAGGATTTAATTGAAATAGCAGATTTCTTTCATATTAATATTCCAAAAGAAGCGAGTAAACAGGTAATCAAGGAGGAGTTATTTGGAGAGCTAGTTAAAACTGGCGTTCTAGTACCACCAGATGAGGAGGGTATCGTTGGGGTAGAGTCCGATGCTGTGGTGGGGTCTGCAGTTTCTGATTCTAATCCTAATATGGAGCCCAAAGATGCTTGTTCTGAGCCATTACTAGCCATTAAATTAAAGGAGATTGAATTGAAGCTAAAACAGGAAGAATGTGAGGCAGAGCGTATTAAGTTGCGTATGGTAGAAGTGAAAGGAGATCGTGATATCGAACTGCGTAGGTTAGAGATAGAAGCTTTAAAGCTGCGTAGGCCCATTCCATTGCCTCAATCCAGATTACCTTCTGTGTCATTAGTGAAAATGCCAGAAGTGGATTCTGTTCAAAACTCAAGGTGTAACTCCTCTGATTCTCCGTTTGACTCCCCTCCTGATTTTGATGTAGGTAAATTCATTCGTTTGGTACCATCGTTCAGAGAAACTGAAGTAGATTCGTATTTTACAGCATTTGAGCGTATAGCTGCCAAGCTGAGATGGCCTAAAGACATGTGGGTGCTACTTTTGCAAAGTAATTTTGTAGGTAAGGCACAAGAGGTCTCGGCTGCATTGCCAATCGAGCAAGCTCTCGATTACGATGTAGTTAAGACGGCGGTTTTGAGAGCATATGAATTAGTGCCTGAGGCGTATCGTCAGAAATTCCGATCGCATGTGAAATCAGCCAGACAGACATATGTTGAATTTGCCAGAGAGAAGAAAACACTATTTGATAAGTGGTGTCTTTCCAGTGGGATCACAACCTTTGAGCAGCTTCAGGAGTTGATCCTGCTGGAAGACTTTAAAACGTGTGCACCAGAAAACGTTGTTGTATATCTTAACGAACAAAAAGTGCAGGTTCTAGCTGACGCTGCTATTGCAGCCGATGAATTTGTGTTAACGCATCGAAATGTGTTTTCAGGAACCCGATCGTACAAAAGCCAGCCTTCCATGGGGGGAAGCTCTGAAGTTTTCCGATCACCTCGTCGTAATACTAACACCGGTCAAGACTATAGTTCACAACGTAAATTGAGTCCTAAACGTGCAGGTGATGGGCGAGCATGTTTTTTTTGCCTTGACCCCAATCACTTAATTTCGGAATGTAAGGCGTGGAAGCAAAAAAATTCTGCTTCCAAGTCCAAAAGTGTGGCGCTTGTGCAATCGTTTCCAAACACATATGATGTGAATGCTACCACTTATCAGCCATTTATTTGTACTGGTACTGTCTCTCTTTCATCTGAGTCAGAGGAAAGACAGTTAAGGATTCTAAGGGATACTGGGGCTGCACAGTCTTTTATTTTAGAAGATAGGCTTCCTTTTTCTGCTGAGTCTTATACGGGTACTGATGTGCTAGTTCGTGGTTTTGGAATGGTTTGTGTCAATGTTCCTCTTCATCAAGTCTATTTGAAATCGGAACTTGTTACTGGTTTAGTGACGCTGGGGGTATGTTCACAGTTACCTGTAGATGGGGTTGATTTCATTCTAGGAAATGATCTTGCCGGTGGCAAAGTCTTTCCTCGTCCTATTGTTACTCATGAACCTATTACTACTGAAGTATCTGAACTTGCGACTCAGTATCGATCTGTATTCCCTGCCTGTGCTGTAACACGAGCTCAGTCACTGAAATTTGGTGATGTTTCAGATCTTTCAGATACTGTGTTGTTTTCTCAACCTGAGGATATAGAGAGGGTGACAAAAGTTACATCTAAGGTTGAGTTAGAAAACATTGAATCCCCTGAGTTACCAAAAATCACATTGAAAATAGGTAAGGTGGAGTTAGCTGCTGCACAGATTACTGATCCTTCCCTGGCTACTTGTAGAGATGCTGTAGTAGATTGCAGTCAAATACCTAAAGCTAGAATTGCGTACTTTTGGGAAGATGGAATTCTGATGCGTAAGTGGAAACCTCTGCATTGTGATGCAAAGTGGCAAGAGGTTCGCCAGATTGTGTTACCAACTGATTATCGACACCATGTACTAGAGCTAGCTCATGAGAATGTTCTAGCAGGACATTTAGGAGTAACGAAAACATTCCATCGAATCACTAAATACTTTTTTTGGCCTGGGTTGAAGTCTGCAGTTTCTACATTTGTCCGTTCATGTCATGTATGCCAGTTAGTGGGGAAACCAAATCAGACCATTCCAGTAGCTCCTCTAAAACCGATTCCTGTTCTTCATGAACCATTTGAAAGGCTGCTTGTAGATTGTGTAGGTCCCTTACCTAAGTCTAAATCTGGGCATCAGTATATTTTAACCATCATGTGCACCGCGACTCGCTATCCAGAAGCAATTCCTCTCCGCACGATAAAAGCTAAATCTGTGGTTAAAGAGAATTCGCTTCTGTTCTCTCTTTGGTTTGCCTAAGATTATTCAATCTGATCAGGGTTCGAATTTCACATCAAAAGTTTTTTCACAGATGCTGAGTGAATTGGGAGTTAAACATCAATTAGCGAGTGCATACCATCCAGAGTCTCAGGGTGCATTGGAGAGATTTCACCAGACTCTTAAAGCTATGCTCCGAAGATTTTGCACAGAGACTGGTAGAGATTGGGTGGAAGGTCTACCTTTAATGATGTTTGCAATAAGAGAAAGTGTTCAGGAATCACTCGGATTCAGTCCTGCAGAATTGGTGTTTGGCCATACCGTGAGAGGCCCACTAAGGTTACTGAGTGAACAGTTGCTTGCACAGACTTCTGCACCTGTCTCTGTACTGGAGTATGTGACTTCTTTCAAGGAACGTCTTCACCAAGCTTGTCAGTTAGCTCGGACTCATCTGGTGGAGTCTCAAGAGAAGATGAAAACTCGTTTTGACCACAAAAGTGTGAGGCGTGAGTTTCAGCCAGGTGAATCCGTTCTGGCCCTACTTCCTGTGTCTGGAACAGCCTTGCAAGCTAAGTTCTCTGGTCCTTACATCATTGAGAGAAGACTTAGTGATACCAACTATGTTGTTTGCACTCCTGAGCGGCGACGTAAGAGCAGAGTGTGTCATGTAAACATGTTGAAAACATACACCATAAGAAATGCAAATCCAGATGTTCCTGTTAAACCTGTGTCTGCAGCAGTTCTGTTACCTATTGATTGTTTGGAGGAGGATGGATTGATAGCCAAAGATGCTCAAACTTTGTGTGCCCGCTTGCAGAATTCAGTTATTCTGAGTGATCTGCAATCCTATCTCTCCTACTTAGCAGAAAAACAGAGTAAAGCAGTTAGTAACTTAATTGTTACCTATTCTGACCTTTTCTCTGATGTTCCTTCCCAGACTACCTTACTGTGTCACGACATTGATGTAGGAGATAGCCAGCCCATTAAACAACATCCATATAGAATAAATCCAAAGAAACGAGTCGTCATGAAATCTGAGGTAACATATTTGTTAGAGAATGGTTTGGCAACTCGCAGTCAAAGTCCATGGAGTTCACCATGCATTCTAGTGCCGAAGCCTGACTCTACATTCAGATTCTGCACTGACTATCGTAAAGTTAATGCTGTGACCAGACCAGACTTTTTTCCTCTTCCAAGAATGGAAGATTGTGTTGACAAAGTTGGTGCTGCTCATTATGTTACTAAATTAGATCTACTAAAAGGGTACTGGCAGGTCCCGCTGACTTCTCGTGCCTCTGAAATATCTGCATTTGTCACACCTGATTCTTTTCTACAATACTCGGTCATGGCTTTCGGGATGCGAAATGCACCGGCTACGTTCCAGCGGCTCATGAACAGAGTTTTGTCAGAAGTGACCAATGTTGAGGTATATTTGGATGATGTTGTGATATACTCTGACACTTGGGAGGAACACCTTGAAAAGTTAAATGTGGTTTTTGGACGGTTGAGGAGAGCATCTCTGACTCTGAATTTGGCTAAATGCGAATTTGCCAAAGCAACCGTTACTTATCTTGGTAAATGTGTTGGCCAAGGACAAGTAAGACCTATAGAAGCCAAGATAGCTGCCATTGTTGAGTTTCCCAAGCCCACTAATAAACGTGAGTTGCGCCGTTTTTTAGGAATGAGTGGCTACTATCGAAGCTTTTGCAAGAATTTTGCTGCTATTGTTTCTCCTCTCACTGATCTTTTGAGTGCATCCAGGAAGTTTGTGTGGACTTCAGAGTGCATGGATGCATTCAATGCTGCCAAAGATCTCCTCTGTACTGCACCTGTTCTCTCTGCTCCTAATTTCTCACGGCCTTTCAAACTACAGGTGGATGCCAGCGCTGCAGGAGCCGGAGCAGTCCTGATTCAGGAGGATGGAGCAGGAATTGACCATCCTGTATCTTTTTTCTCAAAGAAATTCACTAACTGTCAGCGAAATTACAGTGTAATTGAGAAGGAAGCGCTAGCTTTGTTACTAGCCCTTCAAAATTTTGAAGTTTATCTGGGTGGAAGTGATGGCCCTATTTTGGTTTATACAGACCATAATCCATTGGTGGTGTTAACTCGCATGTCTAACACTAATCAACGTTTAATGCGGTGGTCTTTAATTGTGCAGGAATACCATCTTGACATCCGGCACAAGAAAGGAAGTGACAACATCATTGCCG
Organism: Leuciscus leuciscus; assembly: GCF_965113295.1. NCBI lineage: Eukaryota > Metazoa > Chordata > Actinopteri > Cypriniformes > Leuciscidae > Leuciscus > Leuciscus leuciscus. The sequence continues at coordinate 22,451,839 of NC_138735.1, forward strand.
ATGCCCTGTCCAGAGTTCATTCTTTAGACAGTTAATGTTTTGATGATTGGTGAATTAGTATGTTGACTTATAACCAGTGGGCGGTTATAGTCTTTGGTGGCGGGGGTGTTACGTCCAGAGCCGTAAGGTTCTGTTTGTGTGTGCTCAGCTGTGCTGCTTTCTTTTTTTCTCTATCCCTGTCTCTGTTAATAGGAGAAATGGTTCCACCTGGTACAGATAATCAGTGGCCTGCTGTGATTGGATGCTGGGAGTATTTAAACTGCAAACACCATCAGAGCTGTGTTGGTGGTGGCTTGACTGTGCAGCAGCAATAATGAGGTCCCATCTTCAACCCCAGACCTGAGACTTTGTTGAAGCCAGTAGTGAACAGTGTATCTCTACCTCATATTGTGTGTACTACTTAGTGAAGTAGTTTTCTCTTTTTAGTCTTTTTCTGTTGCACTTCCTGATTGAGACTTTAAAGGCAGAAGTGAGTGTTACCTTTAATGGTTAATCATTGATTGACTTAATGTATCATTTTCTTTTGGTTTATTTGAAGCTCGTTACTTAATCATTTATTTCTTTATTTTCTGGGGTTAGTAGGGAGGTGGGTGCCATTTATTTTGAATCATTCTTTTTTCTCCTGTTTATGCTAGCAAGGGAGTTAGCTTATTTTGCTGTACTTTTGTTTTCTTTTCTTTTAGTTTAGGTAGTTTGATTAATGAGGAGTAAGATTGATTATGTTTGTTGTTTTGGCTATACCCCCTTCTGAATTTGATACCTCTCTTTTTCTTTTGCCTAATTTGTAAATAAAACTACCTTCTTGAATGAGATCACTATGTGGTTATTGTGAAACAACTCTGGGTCTGGAGACGGGGTGGCTTCATGCTGTTGCACATTCATTTCACCACCATCCATTTTTACTGTTTCATTCCTCCCCTAGACCAATCAGGAAAACGTAACAATAGAAAAAGCAAATGTTCACAGCCAGTTTTGCTCATATTTATCAAGGGTGCCAATGTTTGTGGAGCCCATAGGGTTGGTAATCTTCCAATATTTGCACAATAAAAAATAAAAAAACCTTAAGATGTATGTTTTTAAATTGTATTGCTGGGTGCGACTAAAGATCATTTGTAGGGTCGATCGTCTTTTTTATTACAGGAAGTGATCTCTCCTTTTTTCTTCGATATGTTGCCACGGTCCTCTTGTGATATGGTTAGCAAACCAGTAAAAGTCAATGCAGATACAGTATCTGTGATGATGTCTCTGGTGCCGATCAGGCCGTAATCCGCCAGATTAGGCAATGCACTGGGATTACTGGACACAGGAAGTCTGCGATTGGTTTATGATTTTTTTCTCTTTGTATCTGTCCATCCTATGATCTTGCACTCTCTCCCATCCCCCTCTCTCTATGCTTCTGTAATGTAATTGATTGTGTTAATGTGATTTGATTGGTTAGCCCCTGAGCTTTTTATAATAATAACTAATGATGGAATGTGCCTGAAACTGGAGCACATCATCAGGTGATGCCAGAGCGGCGTTCTGCAAAACAAAGCAACACAGATGCAATGTTTTATCCAGGAATACTACCTTCAAAAGTTCATTTGCTGTGATATTTATTCTTAGATGTCTAATCTGACGATTTTCAAATCTTCTCTGGATTACATGTTGTTTTTTCTAGAAAAAAGGTGAACAAGAGGATGAGGACAGGATTACATCAATTTACGTTTTTGCAACTTGTCAGTCTGATGTTTAGGTTCATCTAATTGTCTTTTCTTTGTTCGTTGTTTGGTTTCCACCTCTCAGCATCAGTGAAGGAAGTGTATGAACATGAGTGGACAGGTATGACATGCTTATCTTCAACAGAGACAGAACAAAACTATAACGCCTGGCATGAGGAAATCCCGATTAGAGATGGTCCCAGCTCACTGTGTAGGTTAAGGGAAGATCCATCAGCTACAGATAAGAGGATTTGAGAGGAATTAATGCCAGTATTTTATTACTGTAAGAATAAATTCCCATTGATTTATGTTTGGGTGACAAAGCACCACGAGTCGACGACAGCGGGACCAACCAGACGCGTGATGACACATACAATCAGCTGAAGTATGCGGTGATGGATGCTGAAAATATGCTGTAAGACCATCCAACAAACTAGTTTCAGATTTACAATTCTTCTGGGAGACGTGTGAACATCAGGAGAGGTCATCAGGACTACCGTACCGTTTCCCAGCGCCCTCTCAGTTGAGGTTGGCTGGGGATGGCCAGGACCCAGGAACCATCCTGCCTTGGCTCCGTCACCGTGGAAGATTTCTGGACCCTATCTACAGGACCTAGAGTGTCAGAAGAAGAAGAAGAACAGGTCTTCCGTCGTCGTATTTGGCCATGAAGTTATTCCTGCTGACCCTCAGGCTGTTGTGCCTTGCTTGTCTCTGGCCCGTCACCCTGCTCAACAACCCTTACCCTAACCGGAAGAAAAATAAGGATGTTTACTTGGTTGAGCATGCCAAACACAGATTCAGAGGGTGAGTCATGAATATTTGAACTCTTTAGCTTGTTTGGGGTCAGTATGTTACACTTCATTTTAAGGTGTCTGTGTTACAGTGAAATTAAACATTTAAGAATGAAGTAATAATTATTTACTATGTATTTACTATATAGGGTAAGGACAATTTATAATGTAATTATGCACAATTTATAATAATTACTATAGTATCTACATGTAACGTGGAACAAGGACACTAAAATAAAGTGTTTTATTTTATATATCATACAAATGAATACTTTGTTCAGTAAGGACGCATTAAACTGATCAAAAGTGACAGTAAAGACATTACTATTTCTACTAAAAATGCTATTTCAAATCAATGCTGTTCTTTTCAAACATTCTGTTCCTCAAAGGCATCTAAAAAATAGTATCATGGTTTCCACAAAAATATTAAGCAACACTGTGTAGTATTTACTACTGTAAAGTTGAGCGAGTGGATCTCTGAGCTGGTGTGAGTGAGTGGAGGCGGGGCTAATTTGCATATTCATGGTTCCATGTATATTAAATGAAGCCAGGGTGTAGAGTTACACTCAAGCTATTTGAAGGCATGAATAACAATGTTTTGCACAGGAAAAACGGTTAAATATGTCATTTCGGTGATCAAAGATGAGTTTTAAGAGATAAAATGATTGACTTTCATTTTAGTTAAAGTAAAAAAAAAAAAAATTTTTTATTAGTTTAACAAAAATGTCTTGTTTCTATTAATGAGCATTTATTTGTTTTAGTTGATTTAGTTTTATTTATTTTAGTATCAGTTAATGTTTATTTAGTAAGTAATGAAAATGTAATTTTTTTTATGATTTTAGTTTTAGTTAACAATAATAACCCTGAATTGAGACAATAGCAGAATACATAAAAAGGGTAGAAAAGAATTGTAAAGGAACAAATGGTAATAGTTCCATGGATCATTGAATTTCCTCTGTACTATGTGTCTAAATGATAAATAAAGTGAGGTTTTAATCTATTGGTGGTGTCTATGTTACCACAGCGTAATGAGTCACACAACATCAAGAGTGCCAGTATTCTTTCATTCTGTAATTAAAACCATCCTGGTGCCATCATCTGTTTTTTTGGAGAGCAGCCAAAGTTCTGTTTGGCATTAAAACCATGCATGCAGATTTTCCCTAAAAAGCCTGTGTCAGCCAGGTTTTCCAGGTACAGTTTTTGTTAATGCATAATGTGTCATTGCATTGAATATTTATAAAAGCCTTTAGAAAGAGATTAATAAGAGGTTAATAGGATACATTTTCTTGGGAATTTCACTCTTAATGCAGTGCTCGATCCAAGAGAGTTTTTAGTTTTTAAAAATTAAAGGTGTTTTTTTTTTTACATTTTTTTTATTATATAACTATGTTTTATATTATTGTAATTTTAATCACAGCGGTGTACAGCAATCTCGCAGCATGCATTGTGTCATTAGTGCAGTGTTTTTGATTGCGTAATGAGTCTATCACGTAGTCATTAGTGGTTGTATGCTGTATTCAGTTTGAGGTTTAATTTTGTAATTGCTCTTCGGTGTGCAATTAACTTTGCCATGGAATGAGCACAGCGTGATTGACAGTATATTTGGGGTTTCAATTAAAGCACGCAGATGAAAAGTCTATGTTAGGGGAAACATTGTACGTGTATGACTGACCTTCACTAGTTTCTGCCGTGTTTTTGTTCACGTCTCATCTCTTAAGGCTCAGAAAATAGCTTGTTTGGAAGGCTTCTGGAAGCGCTCCAAATCACAGTTAATTTTCACAACCTGGCACACACAACCGCCATTGTAGAACAAGCTGCATTTTATAAATCATCCCTTTAATAGCCAAGTAATTATTTTTAAATTACAGATGCTGGAGCACTGAGGCAGATGTTTGATGGTCACGTTCTGGATGGACGTCCAACTGTTTTATTTCTCTGTAATGCAAAGGCCCACCTGCTCACAGGGCCCGGGATAATATTCCTGTTATTTTGAAAAACGACAGAAGTGCGATAATGGCCTGTTTTTATTCGGACCCTTTTTCTCATTCTTTCAGACGGATTGACTACAAATTAAAGCGAAAGGACAGCACCAAGTCCCTCCTCATCAAAACTGAACAGCTGCTAAGGATCGAAGACCACGACTTTGCCATGAGGCCTGGATTTGGAGGTCAGGATGCACTGTTTATTTGCTCCAATCATCAATCACCATCACAATCCGGAAAATCACAATTAGAGTGGTCTTTTAATAAATCTGATTAAAAATGGGCTGTACCATTTTGTCGTGTCAGAGGGAAGAATGAGGCGGTGTCACCATCTCTCTATTCGGGGGAAAGCGGCCAGAGATGACTTTGACAGGGCGAGTGTGGTCCTAAATTCAAACATGACCCAGATTGTGCAAAACACAAATTAGACAATGGGTGTTGAGGACACAGATGTGCTTTGGTGGACAGTAATCTGGATTACATCCCAGGCCTGTTAAAACAGATGGAAAAGTGCTAATGTTATCATTTTTACACATATTTGAGTACTGAAGACATGCAATGCAATATATGAAATATTATAGTAGGTGGCTGCGATGGAACAAACAGACTTTTCAAGAAAAATAATGTAACCGTATATGATTTTAAATTAAGTTTGCTTAGCTTTAAATGATAAAACAATAGATATACTAAGGAAGTTACTTTGTACATCATCTTTTTATTGTTCTGTTATTTGTAAAGTTTTTGTTTGAGGCTTTTGTTAAATATTGATCTGGAAATTAAAACCAATTTTAGAGCTTTTCCAGTGCTAAACCTTAAACTGGAGCTCTAATGTCCATGAACATAAAAAAAGAAAGTACACTTTAAAAAGAAGAAAAATAACTAAATGTAATGTTTTCGGGCACGTATTGCATGTTATTTGCAATTAAATGAAAATGTATTATAGTTAAAATTTCGGTTGAATTTCTTTTCTCACTTAAGTGCTTTTTTATTTAATTTCAGAATTTTCTGTTGCCTTGGTTAAAATGGCCTTTCAAATGTAAAGATGAAAATTTTTGTTAAACTAATACTTCAGTGCAATTTCTATTGAAGTTTACATTTCATGTATTTAAATATTTTCTTTAAATAATATTGAAAAATACATTATAGTTAAAATTACAATCAACATGTGCTTAAGTATATGTATAAGTCAACAGATCAAAATAAGTGTACTTATGTACAGATCAAAATAAGATTATTAAAACACAATGATTTAAAATGTACCTTAAAGTAACACTTTTCAATCTGACATTATTACAAAGAGCACATTTTAAAAGTGTGTTAAGAAACAGCCATGAAAGTGTTCTTTCTTCATGTACAATTCAGTACAATTAAGCACACTACTTTTTCACAAGGGCCTAAAAAAAACCAACAACAAAAAACCTCAATCAGGTCTCATCCAAACCTTAAATAATATTAAAAACATATTAAACTGTAAACTAAATGCATACATGTACATAAACTAATAGATGAACTAATACACATGACTAATAGAAATGACACCATACACGGCTCACTGTTTGTGGTGGCAACTACATGTAAACATAAATAATTGTATTGCTTCCTTTCATCCAGCAGGGTGACGCTCAAATCTGCCAGTGCTTTAAAAGAGGAAGAGATGTTTAGATAAAAGAGTAGTTTAATGGTGTGTAGGCTTTCTTTTACATGATTAAAGAAGATCAAGAGGTGGAACCAGGCTTTGAATGGTGTCCTTCAGTCAGTAACCACTGCTAATTAATGATGGGACAAATAGGATTAGAGTAACATTTTGAGCTCCATATGCTCTCTCTGTTGGAGCAAAGGAGGCAGATTCTCTCTAAGTTGATATCAAAAGCAATGCTGTGGTCCTGAACCAATATGCAAATGTATTGTGTCTTCTGCTCTGCAGGATCTGCCATCCCTGTGGGCATTGATGTGCAGGTGGAGAGTATAGACAGCATCTCTGAAGTAAACATGGTAAAAGTGCATATTCTCTTTGTATTTAATAGAGCAATGTTGTGGATCCTTAATGGTTCCTTTAATGAATCTTTTAGTACGGTGGCCGAGAGAGCTCAACCGCTTATTCATTCGGGAATCGAACACAAGTTGGGCTGCATGCTTTTAATTCGCTAAAAAGAAATAACTCATATGAGTCAATCTATTAATCGAGCTGAACATCATTTGGTTCCGGTATTGCTTTTACGAATGGATCCGAATACTAATTCTCAGTTTCTAATCCTACACTGAATACAATTATTTTCATGATTAGTTATCACAACTTTTTTTTATTTAGTCAAATCAACTTAGATCGAGTTTCTGTTGATTAAACCAATCCTCTGTATTGAATTAACTCAAATTCTGTTTAGGCAAACTCAAAATTTTAAGGCAACTAGGTTACTTACTTTTTTTAGTTAAACCAACAATTATTTTTACAGTGTATATAAATGTATTCTTTGCAAACTTGTTCCATATTTACAAAATGGATAAAATTTTGCTTGTGTAAAAGCAAGCCTTCAGCTTCTCACAAAGTAAATCTAGCAATATTAAGCGTAGCGTCAGTTCTGATAGGTCACGTTAGTCAAGCTCTCATCAGCTGACTCTCAGCTGATACACGTCTACCTATAGGAATATGACGTCTATCACTGTATACATATATAAGCTCCTTCAGTATTATCAGCAGCTATCGCGTTTCTCAGGAGCTATTTACCCTCCTCCCTCCACAGCTCCTCCTCTCGCCAGTCAGTATGGCGTTCTGATTCCACTTGAATCAGAATAAAATCTCGAATTATGTTGTACTTTAAAATCTTGAATTAATGATATCTGCAATACATTCATGTTGGTTCTGTTCAGTTTACCCTAAGGGGGGTTATTGCTGCTCTCCCTGCTCTTATCCATGCTAGGCTGCAAGGATGCGCAGGGAGTTCTTGCCCAGAACAGAACCAATCCAAACTGTATGCTAATTGTCAATCGTATTTGACGATAGTGGTCCTGACAGAAATGGGTCTTCTTGGTAAATGTCAAATACTTTTATTTGCACTAAAATGCCAGTCACTGCCCTGCACTGTTGCTCGTAATAAGTTGTCATGTTTATCTATAAGGTCAGTAAAATGTAAAGGTCTCTCTCAGGACTTCACGATGACCCTGTACCTGAGGCATTATTGGAAGGATGAACGCTTGGCTTTTCCCTCCAGTAACAATCTGAGCCGCACATTCGATGGTCGTCTGGTGAAGAAGATCTGGAAGCCTGATGTCTTTTTCGTCCACTCCAAGCGCTCCTTCATCCATGATACCACCATGGAGAACATAATGCTGAGGGTTTACCCAGACGGCAACATCCTTTACAGCGTCAGGTAGAAGCCTATAACCTCTGCTGATTCATTTCCTTCATATGTAAATGTTTTAATAATGGAATATTCTCTTTATTGTAGGATCACAGTTACTTCTCTGTGCGCAATGGACTTCAGTAGATTCCCGTTGGACACTCAGAATTGTTCCCTGGAACTGGAGAGCTGTACGTGTCCACCTAGAAACATCCTCAGTTCTTGTGTCATTTTTATTGAGTCCCACATACATTGTTTTTTAGTTAAAGGGGATACTCCACTTTTTTTGGAAATAGGCTCATTTTACAACTCCCCCAAAGTTAAACAGTTGAGTTTTACCGTTTTCGAATCCATTCAGCCGATCTCCGGGTCTGGCGGTTCCACCTTTAGCATAGCTTAGCATAGGTCATTGAATCGGACAAGACCATTAGCATCTCTCTCAAAAAAATGACCAAAGAGTTACGATATTTTTCCTATTTAAAACTTGACTCTTCTGTAGTTACATCGTGTACTAAGACCGACGGAAAATGAAAAGTTGCGATTTTCTAGGCTGATATGGCTAGGAACTATACTCTCATTCCTGCGTAATAATCAAGAAACTTTGCTGCCATACCATGGCTCCAGCAGGCGTAATGATATGACACAGCGCCTGAAAAAAGTCGACCCTATAGTCTACCGAGCTGGGGACTATTTTCAGGTGCTGCGTCATATCATTACGCCTGCTGGAGCCATTTTTTTGAGAGAGATGCTAATGGTCTTGTCCGATTCAATGATCTATGCTAAGCTATGCTAAAAGTGGTACCGCCAGACCTGGAGTTCGGCTGAATGGATTCGAAAACGGTGAAACTCAACTGTTTAACTCTGGGGGAGTTGTAAAATGAGCCTATTTCCAAAAAAAGTGGAGTATACCTTTAATATTTTACAGGTTGGGAAAATGTGACAGTCGTGGATAATTTCATTAAAGGAATGTGAAGCATTTCTGCCACCATTTAGACACCATTTTAAAAATCGTGGTTTCAGAAAAAGTGCTTGCAATGAAAGTATGTGGAGTAATGCAATGAATGTTAAAATATGCACTGTTGCGAACGTATAGCAACACTTTTAAAAATGATATACTGTCATGGGACTAGTGTGGCAAAACTGGATCGTGTCCCATCAAAAGACAAGACCTGACCAAGAAGACTGAAAACACAAGGACTTAAATACACACAGGGTAATTGACTAACAATACAATCAGGGAATGAGAGAAACATAGGAAACAGGAACTGAACCAAATACAAACTAAAAGTTTACAAAACAAGAGCACAGACACAGAATACATTACAGCTAGTGTGCTAAAATGACATCTAAATAGCTATTTGGCTATTGGTTAACTTTATCCAGCCTGCTTTTAAACCTGTGGATGACAAGGAGCCATTTAAATCCAGTTTTAACTGCCAGTCAAAATAGTTTTTTTGTAGAAACCAACACTACTCCACAAATGCTGTTGTTATAGATGTTAATATTTGAATCTAGAAAATTCCATGTATTTAAGCGTGAATTAACAGGCGCACACTTTCTTTTACTTCTTTTCTATATCTTACGGCTTCCGCTCTTCTGTCCCATTCAGATGCATATAATGAGAACGACCTCATGTTGTACTGGAAAAATGGCAATGACTCTCTAAGGACAGATGAAATTGCCCTCTCTCAGTTCTTCATTGAAGAGTTCCACCCTTCACACGGTCTGGCCTTGTACAGTAGCACAGGTAAGAGGCTCTTTTCTCTTTCTCCTTCTATGTATTCATGCTACGACAAATCTTTTGTCTTTGTTCTTGTTACAGTAGTAATATATCAGTAGGTCATTAATTACAGGCTTTACACGTGTTTCTGTCAGGCTGGTACAACAGGCTCTACATCAACTTCATCCTCAGAAGACACATATTCTTCTTCATGCTGCAAACGTATTTTCCCACAATGCTGATGGTGGTGCTGTCCTGGGTGTCTTTTTGGATCGACAGGCGGGCGGTACCGGCCCGTGTTTCACTTGGTGCGTAACACTTGTCCACACACATGCACTAGGCGAAATGTTTATCTCATAAATGATCTCTTGTCTTGTAGTTCATTCACTCTTGTTATGCATGACATTGAGCCTTGTTAGACTGCGGTCCAGTGTGATGAACGGTTTAGTTGCTTAGTTGTCTCATAATTGCCTAACTAAGTTGAAAAGAAACGAGGCTGCACAATTTAGCCAAGCAGGACTTGGTCCTTGATCAAAATCACCTCAAACAATCATAGGCCAATTTGTCAGAAATTTTGTTAGTTTCTTATATTTCTGTTCAGACAGCATAGGTTTACTGAAATTATTTACATTAGTGGCGTCTAAAAATTCGAAGGGGTCTGATTCAATTATAAAATGCAGTTGTCAGTCTTATTTATAACCATACTATGTGTGAATACAGCTGTTTATCACTCAAAAACAGCCTATAGCCTGCTTTTGTGGCGTCATAGTGGGTAGCTCCACCCATTTTGAAATCTCATTGGTGCAAAATTTTGCTAAACTTGTTCTGATTTGGTGTGATTGTTTGGCGGTAATTTACTTGTCGCTGGTAATGTAACTATACTAGCCCTAAAATCTAATTGGTTGGGAGGAATCAACAAAGATGATGATCAAGAAAGCACTGCATTTTGTAACAGAAAAGCGCTGCCACATTAGCGAAATGATGTGGGCAAAAAAGGTCCATTGTCTATAGTGTAGCATTGAACAGTTTAGAGTACAGTATACTCAGATTATTATTTTAGCAAAATGTGTGTCTCTGCATGTTTGTTCAATCCAGGCATCACTACGGTGTTGACTATGACCACCATAATTACGGGAGTGTCAGCGTCCATGCCTCAGGTATCATATGTGAAAGCGGTGGACATCTATTTGTGGACCAGCTTCCTGTTTGTGTTTCTGTCCGTCATCGAGTACGCAGCTGTCAACTACTTCACCACCAAGGAGGAAATGAAGAAACTCAAACGATTAAAGGTCAAACTACCACTACATATCAAGAGAAGATGACAAAATATCAAAATATTGGTAAAATATTGTAATAGCTCATTAAATGAATTCTGGGGTAGGCTAGGCCACGAAGGATCCATCTGTTTTATCATTTGCTGTGTCCCAATTCACCTACTATCCATCCTAAATAGTATTCGGAATTAGAATTAGCGTGTCCCAAATCGTAGTGTTAAAATTAGTATTCCAAACATACCCGGATGGTCTACTTTTTCCGATTATAATCCGAAGTGGGCACTCTAATGGCTAATATTGGCCACCACCCATTGCGCATTAGACAAGGATTTGATTAGAACTAAAAAGACGAATAAAACGTGCTAAAAAAAAACTAAAAACATGGTGGATGTGCGAGACCGACTGCTAAGTAGAGTGGTTTTGATAAAGGGGTTTGAGTGATTAGTAATTAGTATCTAACCTAATGAAAAGATATTTATTCAGTGTTATCCACATTTTATTTCATCATCTGCAACAGTATTGTGAACTTTTATAAAGATACGTTTGGTCATTAACTTTTAAATGCATCATGCAAACACTTGTGCAGAGAACTCTCCTCTTAAGACCCACGACTGGCAGATCAACGTGCTACTACTGTACATTTCTCTCCAATATGATAGGAAATTAAATTGAATGTGGAGGATTTTTAACGGTGGCAAAATGATTGACAGGGCAGTTTAAACGGTGACAGGATGCACATAACTAAGCGACAGAACGGTCTGTTAAAGATGCAATTATGACGAAGTAGTATGTCTCATTGCTTACCTCCTATTCCGCTTCTTTACAAAAACAGTATATAATTTTAAAGCATATTATAAGTAGGCGAATTGGGACGCAGCACTTCATTGCCCAGGAAACAAAGGACGCATTTCAAGGCTGCATTTGAAGGAGGCTTTGAATTGGGACAGCCTTCGTCGTGAAATCAATCGGAACGTTAAATACGGCCTTCGACGGACGCAGCTGCAGTTTTCAAATAAGCCTGAAGGACTTGATTAGTTGGATCAGGTGCGTTTAATTAGGGTGATAGCTAAACTCTGCATGGCTATGGCCCTCCAGGAAGTTTTGCACCCCTTCCTCAAAGGGAGAGTTCAGCTATAAATGGACATATGACAGCATTAAAAATGATTAAAGAATCTTATGTATTTTATCTACACTGTCAAGTCCCGAATGGAAAAAAAGAACTTAAAAAGATGTCCATATTATGCATGCGCCATATTTTAAAACTTAAGTCATACAACACATTTGCTGCTCTCAAATCAAATATGGCGCTTGTGGACCTCAATAACATAAAACATCATTGGTCCTTGATTATCAAACATTATGTCAAACCTGCCATTTTTTTAGAGTAAGAGAATTAAACATTTTGGTGCACTATCTCTTGAACTTCCATAATATGTGAAATATTGTACTTTAAAAGATCTTACCGCGTAAATTCCAGAAAAAGTTCATTTTTTTTGTCTCCTACAGCTCTCAGACTACGATGCATCTCAAGCCATGGCATTCGATGGATGTTTCCACGACCAGGACATAGAGCTCAGCTCATTTCCTCGGCTGTCTGACCTAAACACGGACACGTGCGTGTCCTCACGGAACTCCACAACACCTGACCTCCCTCAAATCCTGGGCACGCGCCTCCGTCGACGGCGTTCCATCCGCCAAAGCGTCAACCATATCATGAACAACAGTTACAAGATAGACTCCTATTCAAGAATATTATTTCCTTTAGCATACTTTCTCTTCAATATCATCTACTGGAGCATCTACTCCTGAGCGAGAGAAAACTGGCCTGCTCAGAGTTTATAAGACTATCATACACTTGATGGCTTGAGTGTGATCACATGCCACAATGATAGAATTTACACTTGCACACACACAAAAACTGTATCATAGGGCGAAAAAAGTATAATAAATTATTTATTATGTTAGAATCTCAGATTCCTAACTCTTCCTAAAATGTACAAAAGTGAAATTAACATAAATTCATAAAACTACATACAGTAATTGTTACAAAACAATTATCAAAACATAATACATGTAAATCACATTACTATACTTTGGCTAAACAGAACCCTTATGCTACTCAAAGACAATTTCAGACAACAGAAAACAAATTTGATCATATGTAATTCCTTTACAAAGGAATTACAAAACTGAGAATGACTATAAAATGTGGAGAAAAAAAATAAACAACTATATGGACAACTGGACCAACAGTGAAATTTTCAGTCTTTTTTCAACACATCTGACAGATTGATATGGATTTTAAGACAGAATTTCAGGTAAAAAATAAAATTAAAACAAACAAACTTGTTATCCTTCATTTTAAATTAATGATAAAGCATTTTTTAAGTACCATTTAATGCACTGGCATAATCTGAGCTCAAATTATTATTATTGTTATTTTGCAGAAGAGTTGTTTAATACTGTTCTCTGAAAATATATAGGACTTTAAAACCCTTGACGCTGTAAAAGTGGGGCGTAATATAACGTTTCCGCACGTGGAGATATTTTTACGCATTGACTCCCATAGGTCCTTGCGCTTCCTATTCATTCCTCAGCCGTGAGCAGCCTAGTTCAATAACAAATCACAAAATGCCTGGCTATAAAGCTGAATGCTGTAAGCTTCACTGCATGTAACACTCATTCAGAGAAACTGATGACAGAAGTCATTTTTTTTTAGCACAGTCACTAGATTCTCATCTTGGTATTACATTTTTCAGGCCTGCTAAAAACAGAATATTTAATAGTCTATTTCTTCACCTATTTTCCAATTTGGGTTTACAATCCTCTTCCAAAAACTACACAGATCTGAGTTGACTGTTGATCTCATTGAGGACCACATCATCATTCGCTTCCCCTGACATGATCTGACTGTCGTCGATTGGTGAGCCTGTAACATAAAGTTAAAGAGTTAAAAATATTCTTGACTTGTATGAAACACATTTGTACATTTCTTGCCAGTTTTTTGCAGAAGTGAGCAGAACTGACCGATGCTAAGGGATGGCACAGATTCATTGCTGCCCACTGAGCTTCGCAGTGCACTGTTGGCCGTTGATTTAGACGAAAATGCCGACAGAATCGAACTCTTCTTATTGTTGTTGCTCTGTGTGGCTGTCCGACTCCACTCTGGAGAAAAACGTTTGAGAGGTAAAACGGAGATGCCCGTAAAATAACTAGTTAGGGTAACATGCAGCTTTAGTTTGGTTAAAGATATACCTGAATTTTCAGCCAATCGTAACCTGCCACAGCAGAGGTACATTCTCCACTGTTTACGGACATTTTCCTTCAGAGCGCAGTGGAAAACAAAAATAAAAAATCCTGAGAGAGAAAGAGAACAAGAAAAAAAGACCCATTTTTCATCAAGCGCTCAAGGTAATTGCATTATTGCATTGAAAAAATATACTTCTAACTGTATTATGCTGACTTTATACATAAAACAAATTATATAATATTGTTTCTCACCCTGTAGGGAATTTAAGATGCAAAACAGGTACATGAAGGCCAATTTGACTGGACCCCAGGCGAAGAAGGCGAAGCCCCATGTGAGCCCCAGCAGGAAAGTGAGTCCTGCGATGCTACGAAGGTCCTGCAAGCTGCTGCGGTATTGATTATTGTGGGGGTTTTGCCGCTTAATTCGTCTCAGATGGACCATCACCACCACAAACATGGCCAGGTTCGACACAAATATGATGCAGAAGTATGCCACAACGGATACGTAGAATGCTATATTATTCTTCAGCCAACAACTAGAAGAGAGAAATATAGAAATATCAAGAGCAAAGTCGTAATGAAGACTGATGCCTTTAAATTATAAGTTGAATACTTACAAATCCCCACTTCCATCAGGAATGTTCCCATAGGTAATGAGGCCATAGTTATCTTTGTTTATCGCAATCACAATAATGACAACAACCAAAGGGATTCCTGCAAAAACACATCACAGAATTAAATTAGCAATCATCTACAGCCACAAACCATAAGGCTAATGTAGCAGCTGAACTCACCCCAGCCTGCCAGAGAAAACTTCAGCATGTATCTGGTCATGTAGTTGTTGAAGACTTTGACAATGGCCAGATACATATGCAGAGCCTCCAGTCCCATCCAGGTGAAGGAGACCAACAGGAAGTAGTGCAGGAAGAATGCTGTAGAAATGCACAGGCCTACTGCATCTGTATACAAAGCTAGCCATGAGTCCAACAAGAATACCAGGTTCAGGAACAGCAGGGCGAAACACAAATGAATCAAGATCTTCGAAGGGATGTCCCGGCGGATTTTGCTGGAATTAAAAGGAAGAATTGGGTAAATAAATGCTTCTTTTGGGAATGAAAGATGGAAGTTAATTTTTGTCATATTTTGTAAGATGCATCATAGTGGTTTTTGAGGGACCAATTGTGATTAATCTCATATTAGGGCTTATTCACTGAGAAGGAGGATGTTACTCACTCAAACGCGAGGTAAGTGAGCAGAGTAACTGAGAGAAAGATGGCGGACACCCCACATCCGATGTAAGTGATATAGGTAAGGATGATGGCCTGTAGAGGGTCAGATGTGCCGTCACGGCTAATGTCCTTTGAAAACAAGATTAATGAAAGCATTATATGACAATCCCAGAGATGTATAATGCATACTTAATTGAGGACTCAACAATACGGATGGTCCAGGTCCAGTCAGTGTAAGAGAGTTTTGGGCCAGTTAAAAGTATATGGCACACACTTTATTCAAAATTAAATTATTTGTGCAAATTATTATTATTATTATTTGCAAAAGTTAATTCATTAAAATCATGTGACACTGAAGACTGAAGTAATGATGCTAAAAATGTAGCTTTGCATCACAGGAATAAATTACATTTTAAAACAGAAAAGTGTTAAATTATGATATTTCACAATATTGCTGTTTTTACTGAATATTTGATCAAATACATTTTTGATCACCTTGGTGAGCATTAAGAGACTTCTTTCTAAAACATTTTACCGACCCCAAATCATTGAACTGTAGTGTATAAAGATCTGCATGGATATTCCTGACATTTATAAAAATAAGTAAAGATAAGAAAAATGATAAAAATGTATTTAAAAGAAACAATTTTTCATTAATGTTTGTGAAAATGTGAAAAATGAATTGTTGAAGCCTGTGGTTATGACTCTCGATTTTATTTATAATCATATTAATTTGAGCCATTATACATTTCTGAAGAGGATGGATGTGGACATTTCTGGGACATTTCAATCCCACACACTGACATACCAGCAGCACAGCAAAGCTGGTCAGGTGATCGCAGCTACAGATGGTTTCGTTCTCAGTACTGCTGTTCTTGACATAGCAGCCGGTGGGATTCCAGCCTCCTGAACCTCCTAGAAAATCCAAAACACATAGGAATTACAAGACATTAATTAAGAAATTAGACAGATCACACATTTCATAAGGCCTAATAACAATTTCTCGGGAATTCTGGGAGGTGTGCAATCTCACCGTTTTTGTCAAAGTCCCAGAAAACGCAGGAAGCTACATAGTTCCCCTGTGGGAGAGAAGTTAAGAGATAAATCAGAAAGCTTTCAGCTGGCAGTGACATATGATGTACAATTTATATGTGAACACACACACACCGCAACGGGCTGCTTATTCCTCAGAGTAAACTCGACACCCTCCCTCAGGTTTTTGATTGACAGGTTAGCCAGACTAGAGCCCAGAATGTGGCTGTTCAGCTGTTGAGTCATGTTTTTATCCTGTCGATACATGAAAATCCAAAGAATAAACTGAAGAAAAGTGGCAGAATCAAATCTGACATCAGCTTTATTTCTGAAAATGTTATCTGGTCAGGGTTGGGTGTCTTTTATGGTGATTTTGTATCCTTTTTGAAGCTTAAGTGTATGTTAATTGAATGGAAAAGACATTAAGGACATAAGGGTGAGCAAATTTTCAATCTGAGGGGAACTGCAAAGGTTATGTACAAACATCTTCATCTTGTTCTTGATGTCTGATGGTGCTTTTATTATATGAAAATAAATTAACCCAGTTTTACCTGAAAAAAAGTGCTTTTCTGAAAGAAGGTGAACTGGACTCTTGAGGCGATCTTCTGTTGTTCTGGAGAGAGGTTCTCTGTCAGGGATGCAGGTAGTGTTATTTTGCCCATTGAGGAGGAACTTTCCACTGCCCTGACTTGTCTTTGAAATCCTTTTGTGACCTATATAATCAGACATTTTGAGTCATTGCACTTCCAAAAACAGCCAAACTGGTAATGAATTGCTTTGGACTTCAGTTGTCATTACCTGTGGGTTCAAGGGATCTACAATTGAGAATGACGTTTCCCCAAAGTTGGTGCCATCAACTTTGGTCACAGTCAAAGCGAGTGAATCAAATACAATGTTCTCAGTCTGGTCCCGAATCACAAGTTTTAGAGCCAAATTATCCACAGCTTTGATTAATCTACAAAACACAATATAATATTTACATCCGCTATTTCAAGTTTGACAGTGTCAGACTGTTTTGAATGCTTGTGTTACACATGTGTCTCACCGATTAGAAGAGGCAGCAAGATTATCTGCAGAGCTGGTTAGAAAGTTGTTGATGATGGACAGCACTGTTCGGCCCAGATCCACACTAATATTCGGTGCAGAGAGAATATTCTCTAGCTGGCTGACCAGCTGATTCACCTGAGTTGAATTTAGAGATGCCACATTCTGTGTTTGATTCAGAAGATCGCTAGCCACTGAGTCTGGGCTTTTAGTTGTTGCTTCTGAAAAACAAATCAAATGAGCTGTTGTTATAGATACACATATTGTGGCCTTAAAACAAATTTGGTCACTTTTAGATACTCAAATCACACTGCCTGCATTTCATTTCATTGGATACAAAATATCAAGTGGCATCTGCAAACTAAAGCCTTTTTTGATATAGTTAAAGTAAATGCTACTTGCGTTGATATGTCATAATGCAATAGGATTGATACATTTAATGTAAGTCAGTGGGATCCAATGCTGTTTAGACCCCACTGATTTTCATTATATGAACAATAAAAAACACTGAGACACAAGACATTATTCAAAATATATATGTCTTTTGTGTTCCACAGAAGAAAAAATAATATTACAGGTTTGGAACAACATGAGGGTAAGTACATGATGACTAAATTATTCATTTTTGGGTTAACTATCCCTTTTAAGAGTGACTTAAGTGTCTCAGTACTTTTTGATACCACTGTTGTGCATGCATTAACCTAGAAAAAACACTTATTCGGAATGTCAAGAAGCTATAGTCAGTTTTGGAATGTTGAGTCAAGAAGCATAGTCAAACCTGAAGCGGCTGCCATGGTAATGGAGGGTGTTGTTGGCACAGCTGGAACGGGTCTTGTGGTGACTTCAGTTGTATTAGTTGGAGCAAAAATTAGAGCTGCTGTTGTGGAAGTTGAGCTGTTCTGAGGAGAGCTTGGAAGTATGCCTGACAGAGCAGTTGTGTGAACTGTACTGCTATTTGTGACAATGCTAATAAAGGTAGTACTTGTTGTTAAGTTGTTTGGAATACTAATTGGATTTAATGTTGTAGTTGTATTACTGATTGTATTTTCAGTAAAGGCTTTTTCTATTGTGCCATTTGACTGTGTTGTGTTAAGGAGACTAACTGTTGTGACAGGCTCTGAAGTGGAGTCAGTTGGCCCACTGGTAATATTTTCTGTTGTTGGAAAGTTTGTTATATCTATCTGTGTTGTGTTTGTGATGTCAAATTGTGTTGTATTAACTGCAGGGCTTACTGTTGTGTTAAATTCTGATGTGTTATTGGAAGTCTCGGTTGTGTTGACGCTATGATTGATATCAGTCCCGTTGAAGTTGGTTACATTCAGTGCAATACCTGTTGTGTTAAACAAGGTTGTGTTCATTGTAAAGGCTGTTGTATTTGATTGTGTTGTATTAACTGCAGGGCTTACTGTTGTGTTAAATTCTGATGTGTTATTGGAAGTCTCGGTTGTGTTGACACTATGATTGATATCAGTCCCGTTGAAGTTGGTTACATTCAGTGCAATACCTGTTGTGTTAAACAAGGTTGTGTTCATTGTAAAGGCTGTTGTATTTGATTGTGTTGTATTAACTGCAGGGCTTACTGTTGTGTTAAATTCTGATGTGTTATTTGAGGTCTCTGTTGTGTTGATGCTACGATTGACATCAGTCCCATTGAAGATGGTTACATTCAGTGCAATACCTGTTGTGTTAAACAAGGTTGTGTTCATTGTAAAGGCTGTTGTATTTGATTGTGTTGTATTAAACAGGGGATCTGTTATGTTGGAATAAGTTACATCACTGATTTGTGGTGTATATGTTGTGGTATCAGTTCCAGCATCTGTGGTCTCCAGTGTAGAATTATTCAGAAGTTGTGTTGTCTCATACGGAATGGTGGTTGTATTGAATTCAGTTGTATTGTCAAGTGGTTGAGTTGTGTTTGATTCATTTGTGTTAATTGGTGATTCTGTTGTGTTTGCTAGGATTGTATTATTTGAGATTTCTGTAATTGTGCCGTTGTGTTGTGTTGTGTTTATTGGGGGTGTTGTTGTATTTAAGTGTAATGTGGTTTGTAAATTAAACAGTGTTGTATTTGGCGGAAAGGTTGTGTTGGTGAACTCTGCACCAGAGAATTGAGAACTACTTGTGTAAGATTGTCTCTCATTTTCAGAAGTGACCGTTGTCGTGGCTGATGTATAATTTAGTGCAGTTGAGTTGAGTGGTATGACAGTTGTAATAAGTGTCATTCTTGTTGTATTAACTGAAGTGATGGATGAATTGACAGTTGTTATGGTTTTATCAAGTGTTGTGTCTGTCACAGCAGTTGTATTAAATGATGTGACTGTTGTATTGACTTGAGGGATTGTTGAATTGAGACTTGTGACAGTTAATCTGAGTGTTGTACCTGTTGTATTAATGTGTGGCGTTGTGATATTGAGTGGTGTGACTGTTGTATAGACTGGTGAGGTTGTTATATTTAGTGTCGTATCTCTTATAGTGATTGGTGAGGTTATATTTTGTGGTGTACTTGTTGTACTGATTGGTGCGGTTGTTATATTGTGTAAAGTACCTGCTGTATTGAGCGGTGGGGTTGTTATATTGTGTGTTGTATCTGTTGTACTGACCGGTGAGGTTGTTATATTTTGTGTTGTATCTGTAGTACTGACCAGTGAGATTGTTATATTTTGTGTTGTATCTGATGTACTGACTGGTGAAGTTGTTATATTGTGTGTTGTATCTGTTGTACTGACTGGTGACATTGTTATATTTTGTGTTGTATCTGTTGTACTGACCAGTAAGGTTGTTATATTTTGTGTTGTATCTGATGTACTGACTGGTGAAGTTGTTATAGTGTGTGTTGTATCTGTTGTACTGACCGGTGAGGTTGTTATATTGTGTGTTGTATCTGTTGTACTGACTGGTGAAGTTGTTATATTGTGTGTTGTATCTGTTGTACTGACTGGTGAAGTTGTTATAGTGTGTGTTGTATCTGTTGTACTGACTGGTGAAGTTGTTATAGTGTGTGTTGTATCTGTTGTACTGACCGGTGAAGTTGTTATATTGTGTGTTGTATCTGTTGTACTGACCGGTGAAGTTGTTATATTGTGTGTTGTATCTGTTGTACTGACCGGTGACATTGTTATATTTTGTGTTGTATCTGTTGTACTAACAGGTGGGGTTGTCATATCGAGTGTGGTTACTGTTGTTTTGACCAGTGAGGCTGTTATATTGTGTGTTGTATCTGTTGTACTGATTGGTGAAGTTGTTATAGTGTGTGTTGTATCTGTTGTACTGACCAGTGAGGTTGTTATATTTTGTGTTGTATCTGTTGTACTGACTGGTGAGGTTGTTATATCTTTTGTTGTATCTGTTGTACTGACTGGTGAAGTTGTTATAGTGTGTGTTGTATCTGTTGTACTGACTGGTGAGGTTGTTATATCTTTTGTTGTATCTGTTGTACTGACCGGTGAGGTTGTTATATTGTGTGTTGTATCTGTTGTGCTGACTGGTGGGGTTGTCATATCGAGTGTGGTTACTGTTGTTTTGACCAGTGAGGCTGTTATATTGTGTGTTGTATCTGTTGTACTGATTGGTGAAGTTGTTATAGTGTGTGTTGTATCTGTTGTACTGACCAGTGAGGTTGTTATATCTTTTGTTGTATCTGTTGTACTGACTGGTGAGGTTGTTATATCTTTTGTTGTATCTGTTGTACTGACTGGTGAAGTTGTTATATTGTGTGTTGTATCTGTTGTACTGACCGGTGAGGTTGTTATATTGTGTGTTGTATCTGTTGTGCTGACTGGTGGGGTTGTCATATCGAGTGTGGTTACTGTTGTTTTGACCAGTGAGGCTGTTATATTGTGTGTTGTATCTGTTGTACTGACCAGTGAGGTTGTTATATTTTGTGTTGTATCTGTTGTACTGACTGGTGAGGTTGTTATATCTTTTGTTGTATCTGTTGTACTGACTGGTGAAGTTGTTATAGTGTGTGTTGTATCTGTTGTACTGACTGGTGAGGTTGTTATATCTTTTGTTGTATCTGTTGTACTGACTGGTGAAGTTGTTATATTGTGTGTTGTATCTGTTGTACTGACCGGTGAGGTTGTTATATTGTGTGTTGTATCTGTTGTACTGACTGGTGGGGTTGTCATATCGAGTGTGGTTACTGTTGTTTTGACCAATGGGGCTGTTATATCTTGTGTTGTATCTGTTGTACTGACTGGTGAAGTTGCTATAGTGTGTGTTGTATCTGTTGTACTGACTGGTGAAGTTGTTATAGTGTGTGTTGTATCTGTTGTACTGACCAGTGAGGTTGTTATATTTTGTGTTGTATCTGTTGTACTGACTGGTGAAGTTGTTATAGTATGTGTTGTATCTGTTGTACTGACTGGTGAAGTTGTTATATTGTGTGTTGTATCTGTTGTACTGACTGGTGAAGTTGTCATATCTTTTGTTGTATCTGTTGTACTGACTGGTGAAGTTGTCATATCTTTTGTTGTATCTGTTGTACTGACTGGTGAAGTTGTTATATTGTGTGTTGTATCTGTTGTACTGACTGGTGAAGTTGTTATATTGTGTGTTGTATCTGTGGTACTGACTGGTGAAGTTGTTATAGTGTGTGTTGTATCTGTTGTACTGACCGGTGAGGTTGTTATATTTTGTGTTGTATCTGTTGTACTGACTGGCGAAGTTGTTATAGTGTGTGTTGTATCTGTTGTACTGACTAGTGAAGTTGTTATATTGTGTGTTGTATCTGTTGTACTGACAGGTGGGGTTGTCATATCGAGTGTGGTTACTGTTGTTTTGACCAATGGGGCTGTTATATCTTGTGTTGTATCTGTTGTACTGACTGGTGAAGTTGTTATAGTGTGTGTTGTATCTGTTGTACTGACTGGTGAAGTTGTCATATCTTTTGTTGTATCTGTTGTACTGACTGGTGAAGTTGTTATATTGTGTGTTGTATCTGTTGTACTGACTGGTGAAGTTGTTATAGTGTGTGTTGTATCTGTTGTACTGACTGGTGAAGTTGTTATATTGTGTGTTGTATCTGTTGTACTGACTGGTGAGGTTGTCATATCTTGTGTTGTATCTGTTGTACTGACTGGTGAAGTTGTTATATTGTGTGTTGTATCTGTTGTACTGACTAGTGAAGTTGTCATATCTTGTGTTGTATCTGTTGTACTGACCGGTGAGGTTATTATATTGTGTGATGTATCTGTGGTACTGACTAGTGAAGTTGTTATAGTGTGTGTTGTATCTGTTGTACTGACCAGTGAGGTTGTTATATTTTGTGTTGTATCTGTTGTACTGACTGGTGAAGTTGTTATAGTGTGTGTTGTATCTGTTGTACTGACCGGTGAAGTTGTTATATTGTGTGTTGTATCTGTTGTACTGACTGGTGAAGTTGTCATATCTTGTGTTGTATCTGTTGTACTGACTGGTGAAGTTGTCATATCTTGTGTTGTATCTGTTGTACTGACTGGTGAAGTTGTTATATTGTGTGTTGTATCTGTTGTACTGACTAGTGAAGTTGTCATATCTTGTGTTGTATCTGTTGTACTGACCGGTGAGGTTATTATATTGTGTGATGTATCTGTGGTACTGACTAGTGAAGTTGTTATAGTGTGTGTTGTATCTGTTGCACTGACTAGTGAGGTTGTTATATTTTGTGTTGTATCTGTTGTACTGACTGGTGAAGTTGTTATAGTGTGTGTTGTATCTGTTGTACTGACCAGTGAGGTTGTTATATTTTGTGTTGTATCTGTTGTACTGACTGGTGAAGTTGTTATAGTGTGTGTTGTATCTGTTGTACTGACCGGTGAAGTTGTTATATTGTGTGTTGTATCTGTTGTACTGACTGGTGAAGTTGTTATATTTTGTGTTGTATCTGTTGTACTGACTGGTGAAGTTGTCATATCTTGTGTTGTATCTGTTGTACTGACCAGTGAGGTTGTTATATTTTGTGTTGTATCTGTTGTACTGACTGGTGAAGTTGTTATAGTGTGTGTTGTATCTGTTGTACTGACTGGTGAATTTGTTATAGTGTGTGTTGTATCTGTTGTACTGACCGGTGAAGTTGTTATAGTGTGTGTTGTATCTGTTGTACTGACCGGTGAAGTTGTTATATTGTGTGTTGTATCTGTTGTACTGACTGGTGAGGTTGTTATATTGTGTGTTGTATCGGTTGTACTGACTGGTGAAGTTGTTATATTGCGTGTTGTATCTGTTGTACTGACTGGTGAAGTTGTCATATCTTGTGTTGTATCTGTTGTACTGACTGGTGAAGTTGTTATATTGTGTGTTGTATCTGTTGTACTGACTGGTGAAGTTGTTATATTGTGTGTTGTATCTGTTGTACTGACTGGTGAAGTTGTTATATTGTGTGTTGTATCTGTTGTACTGACTAGTGAAGTTGTTATAGTGTGTGTTGTATCTGTTGCACTGACTAGTGAGGTTGTAATATCTTGTGTTGTATCGGTTGTACTGACTGGTGAAGTTGTCATATCTTGTGTTGTATCTGTTGTACTGACTGGTGAAGTTGTTATATTGTGTGTTGTATCTGTTGTACTGACTAGTGAAGTTGTTATAGTGTGTGTTGTATCTGTTGCACTGACTAGTGAGGTTGTAATATCTTGTGTTGTATCTGTTGTACTGACTGGTGAAGTTGTTATAGTGTGTGTTGTATCTGTTGTACTGACTGGTGAAGTTGTTATAGAGTGTGTTGTATCTGTTGTACTGACTGGTGAAGTTGTTATATTGTGTGTTGTATCTGTTGTACTGACTGGTGAAGTTGTCATATCTTGTGTTGTATCTGTTGTACTGACTGGTGAATTTGTTATAGTGTGTGTTGTATCTGTTGTACTGACCGGTGAAGTTGTTATAGTGTGTGTTGTATCTGTTGTACTGACCGGTGAAGTTGTTATAGTGTGTGTTGTATCTGTTGTACTGACTGGTGAAGTTGTTATATTTTGTGTTGTATCTGTTGTACTGACCAGTGAGGTTGTTATATTTTGTGTTGTATCTGTTGTACTGATTGGTGAAGTTGTTATAGTGTGTGTTGTATCTGTTGTACTGACCAGTGAGGTTGTTATATTTTGTGTTGTATCTGTTGTACTGACCGGTGAAGTTGTTATAGTGTGTGTTGTATCTGTTGTACTGACCGGTGAAGTTGTTATAGTGTGTGTTGTATCTGTTGTACTGACTAGTGAGGTTGTCATATCTTGTGTTGTATCTGTTGTACTGACAGGTGAGGTTATTATATTGTGTGTTGTATCTATTGTATGGACCAGTGAAGTTATATTGTGTGATGTATCTGTTATACTGACTGGTGAGGTTATTATATTATGTGTGGTATCTCTTGTACTGACCAGTATGTTTGTTATATTGGGTGTCATTTCTGTTGTTTTGACTTGCAAGTTTGTCATATTGTCTGTTGTACCAACCATTGAAATTGTTATACTGTGTGGTGTAACTGCTGTATTGACCGGAGAGCTTGTTATATTGTGTGTTGTATCTGTTGTACTGACCAGTGAGGTTGTTATTTTGTGTGATGGACCTGCTGTACTGACCGGTGAGGTTGTTATATCAGGTGTTGTATCTGTTGTACTGACCGGAGATGATGTTACATTGTTTTGAGTACCTGTTGTATGGATCTGTGAAGTTGTTATATTATTTGGTGTATCTGTTGTAGCAACCGGTGAGGTTATTATATCCAGTGTTGTATCTATTGTACTGATTGGTGAGGTCGTTATATTGTGTGATGGACCTGCTGTACTGACCAGTGAGGTTGTTATTTTGTGTGATGGACCTGCTGTACTGACCAGTGAGGTTGTTATTTTGTGTGATGGACCTGCTGTACTGACCGGTGAGGTTGTTATATCGGGTGTTGTATCTGTTGTACTGACCGGAGATGATGTTACATTGTTTTGAGTACCTGTTGTATGGATCTGTGAAGTTGTTATATTATTTGGTGTATCTGTTGTAGCAACCGGTGAGGTTATTATATCCAGTGTTGTATCTATTGTACTGATTGGTGAGGTCGTTATATTGTGTGATGGACCTGCTGTACTGACCAGTGAGGTTGTTATTTTGTGTGATGGACCTGCTGTACTGACCGGTGAGGTTGTTATATCGGGTGTTGTATCTGTTGTACTGACCGGAGATGATGTTACATTGTTTTGAGTACCTGTTGTATGGATCTGTGAAGTTGTTATATTATTTGGTGTATCTGTTGTAGCAACCGGTGAGGTTATTATATCCAGTGTTGTATCTATTGTACTGATTGGTGAGGTCGTTATATTGTGTGTTGTACCAGCTGTATTGACCGTTTGAGTTGTTACATCATGTGTTGTATGTGTTGTACTGACTATTGAGGTTGTTATATTGTTTGGTGTACCTGCTGTATTGACTGGTTGGGTTGTTATATCAAGTGTTGGACTGAGTGGCAGGCTTGTCGTATTATGTGAAACAGTGTTTGATTGAGTGGCAGTACTGTTGATGGATGTATTAGATATTAGGACTGTAGGTGTATCAGAAGTGTTGATGATATTTCTGGACGGTGTGACTGCAGGGTGGGTTTGGTTGGTCAGTGACCAGTCTGTAGTTACTGATGGAGAAGAAGTCTCTGGAAATGTAGCACTGCTCTGAGAGATTGTTTTTGGAGTTGTGTAGGATACAGAAGGTGAGATCCCACAGCTCTCATTTAAAAGAACAGCAAACGTCTGACCCTGTGCACTGGAAAACAGAGCAGGATTGGAAAGTTTGTTTGGAAAGTGCTCTTGTTAGTAATGGGACAATATTCTTGTAAAACAAAAAATCCTAACCATTAAATACTGCTAAAATAAGGACGAAATGATAGGGTGATAAGAATGTTCAATTCACAAATCTAAGACCAACAAGGATGTTGATCTAGACACACCTACAGTACTTGGTGAAATCATGTTAAGTGGCTGTGTTCACACCGCCAACAATTCTTTCTTTTTTATTATTTTGAATAATTCTGTTTGGAATGTGATTTGAATGTTTAAGCATACAATTTGGTTTAAATTTGATATTCCGAAATTTAGTTTTACAGTGTGATTATAGCCCATTAGACATATACAGTATAATCAAATAATTGAAATTTTACACAAATGTGCACAGTGTAAAATCTGGACTGAATACAAGATTTACCATCTCAATTGATCTTTGATATCCTCGTTCTGGCTGGCACTGAGATTTACAGCAACCCATATAAATGTTGAGTTCAAAGGAATGGTTTCTGAAGCAGTGGGCGAACGACATATGGCTATATAGTAGAGAGATAGAAAAAAATAATTGTATGTTTAGTGTTTACACCACTTGGATAAGCTGTAAATGTGAAATACCAGTACATACAGTTCAACACTCACCTATTCTACTTAGAGGTCCATCGAAACTAATGTTGGTACTGTCCTTCATAAGAACGCCAATAGCAGTACTAACAGTACACACATCCAGCTGTTTTGACAGCTGCAGAATCAACATACATGTGTAGAGCCTGAGGAATAATAGATGTGTTAATCTGACATAAATGCATGCTGAGTCAAACACTCAAAAACACACACATGATAGCACAACTTACCTTGTTCCTTCTCCAAAACATTCCAAGTGTATTCCCTGTAAAGCATCAAACATAGCCTTTCAGAGCAGATACAGAAAACATGATGTGATGTAACAAGATTATTTTGATAAAGATGGAAAACAAATGGATGTTTACCTGATACAAATCAGATACTTCAGAAAAATTACACAGAGACCTATGAACATGGAACATCACCAACAATAAAGAAATTATATTCACCAACATATAATATTCATGAACTAATTCTAACATAATTCTAATATGCTGATTTGGTGCTCAAGAAACATTTCTCATTATTATCAATGTTGAAAACAGCTGTGCACCGTAATATTTTTGTGGAAAAATTCTTTATTGAATAGAAAGATCAACAGGACAAATATTTTGTAATATTATGAATGTCTTTACTGTCACTTTTGATCAATTTAATGCATCCCTGTACACACACACACACAATCACACGTATGTGTTATATTTGGAAATTGCAGACATACCTTGGCATTCTGGATTCGTTGCAGGGAATGCTCAACTGTACAACCTATTAGATGGAGCAAGAGAACTAATAAGACAATATCTATATTGTCACTTACTGTAAGTCACTTATGGTAAGCCATAGATGTACCTTGAAAATCTTTTCTAGATAGCAATGTTTTTAAACTTTCTATAGCCATTTTACCTGTTCACTAAAACCTTTTCTTTGAGACACTCACCAAGTTCTGTACGTCGGTGAAATTCACATCTGGGCTTGTAATATTTAGACGAACAGCATAATATGTCTCTAAAAGAGAGGTAGGGGAGAGAGCTTGGAGTCTGATTGGTCCACAACACATACTTGAACATACTCATACATGGATTCATTGTGTTTCACTCACCATTGTTGTTAGAGACGTGACACTCACAATGTTGTTGGTTCTCAACTAAAAAAGAACAACATTTCAGTTTTGAACATCATACTGGTATTAGTCAGAAAATGATGACCAAGAGTCCAAAGAGTTATAACACTCACCATTGCAGGACTGATTAGCAACCAAGTCTTTAGGAACAAAGCCATTCTCCGTATAAGAGCTAATGCAAGAAAGAGGGAACTTTAGGAAATTAATAATGCAATTTCAAATTTAAACAAATTGCACTATTATAGTCTATAATCAGTAGCATATTGTACCATGTGACATTTACAGGTCCCTGGTTCTTGCAGATACCATCGTAAGACATTGGAGATGTGCAGTACACAAAATCATCTCTAGGGGGCGTAGTACTGTTCTCTGGGCACAGGCCTATTCCTATGAACACAAGCCATTTTGTGAGATTTAAAAAATGATCAATTAATCTTGCATTATCTTTTAAACTGCTGTTTTTAGTTGTCACATTGACCACGTTTATGATGCTTTTAAGGTTATTTTTGAAATTTTGAAGCCTAACAGACCCATAACAGAATTCTTTGTTCTATATAGAAGTCACTATTTATGTCTATATTTTGATATATATTATATATTTTGTTTCACTCACCCACTCTTTCTACATCTCCCAGCAGCTGGATCTGGATTGATTGGTCCATAGTCCTGTTTTCCACCCGCTTGCGGAGGATGCATGTATTCACAGGCTGGCTCAGCTGTAAAAGCACAGTGCAGATTGTCCACCTGTAAGAAAGGGGGCAGTAGTTACTTGTTACTTAATGTTGAATTACAATGAGATCATGTTTTTCGTGTAGCTTAGAGATTTGGGATTGACTTACTGGATGTTCTGCTTCTCTTCACATCTAACCTCAGCAGTCTATATTAATGAAAAATACATTTTATAATGATGCAATGTTGGACAACATAAAAGTTCAGCCCTGGCCTTTGAATACAAATAATACTACTTACCACAAAGATTATGTCATTTTGACATGATGAAGTATTGATTTCTTTTGTTGACACTCCAGCAGAGCAGATGCTCATGTTAAAACGATCTGAAAACTGATTAAAATGGGGGGAAGCATCAGAAATACACACACACACACAAAATATTATTGTTATTATTTCTTAAATGGTTCCTTATGATACTAATACCTATTATTATTATTATTGATAGTACACATGAAATGTTTTTTAATAACTTTTATTATTATTTCTATGAAAGTATTATTAATTTAAAAAAAAACTGTTCATACCCAAATTTGAATATCTCCTTCAGTCATATTAGAGCCATCTACCTTCACAAGCATCCAGTAGTACGATGCTGTGATGTAAGAAGAGAGATATTATTACACATTCTCAGGAATCACCATATTGGATCTTAATTATGTCTTCAGAGAATAAAATAGGCTTCGTCTAAACATTCTTACATTCATTAGCGCAGTATTGGGAAAAGTTACACTGTACCACCAATGGCGCTGAAACAAATGAAAAGGCACATCAAAGAATTGAAACATTAAGAGTAATTTTATAATGTATAAATTATGTAATATGTGGCAGAATGAGAGAATGAGGGTAAGGAATTTGATTTAATATCCTGTAATTATCACCGAAATAGAAGCCATCTGTCTTTTTCCAAAAAAAAAAAAAAAAAAAGACAATCAGAACGCAGTGATAATAGCTGTACCTGTGAATAATGCATTGGACGTCGTTGTTCGTAGAACTGCTGTCTGATTGGTTACTTGAGTCATGACAGTTGGTTCAGTGGGAGAGCTTGCTGTCGTGTTATTGGCTGTTGTTTCAGACGTGCTGAAGCCACTGACTGGATGGCTAATGTGATTGCTTGAAAGTGTCTGGGCAGATATTGACGTGCTCTGGGTCGTTTGAGTGGTTACGTAAGACAAAGGTGAGGCCGGTGTTGAAGGCAATGTGTTTAAGCCATCAGTTTTTGACATAGTAGTTGTGTTATTAAGAGCTGATCCAGTCAGAGCTTGAGTGGGGGGTGTAACAGCGGTGTTTGATGTGGTAGTTGATGTGAGAGGAATTTGTGTTGGTATAGTTGTTGTAGCGAGTCCTGCAGGATTCGATGTGGTTCTGCCTTGAGAGGTTGAAGCAGAAACCTCACTCGAAGTTGGCAGGTTCTGTCCTGTGGGAAAGAAATTAAATGAATTAGTTTTGAGTAAGAGGAATGTTCAAAGGTAATGTAGCGGAAGTACCCACTTTTGGGCATTTTTTTAGCTAATTAATAATTAATAATTTAGTTATAGGAATGCCTTTTGGGGGAACTAAATTAGCTCCTACTTTAGAGTAGGGTCTAACCCAGGAACTACCAGTGACATATGCCATACGAAACACAGACACCACACAATTTACATATACTGTACTTGTACATATAGTTTATACTGTATCTACATAATGCGACCAGGAAAATAGAAAAAACTACCCAGTGCGAAAGCCCCTGTAATACTACAGATTATGCATAAAATTTTGAACATTGTGATTTTGAAATCCGACAAGTCTAATTGTCTTGAAATGTATTGTTGAAGGTGGTAAATGTAACACATTTTTTTGAGTTTTGATGACTGTAGCATTAGTACTTTAACAGGAATGAATTAATGCACATTTAAAACACGTGAAACCCCTCTCAGAGAATATCCATTTCTAGATTCATCCCCTTTTAGCATTATTGATAAAATCTGTGAACTAGTCAACCTCACTAATCTTGTTGGATGAATAGTCAACCATCCAACAGTAAATGGGTCACTGACTGAAGGCGCGTTGGCACTCTGATGCACACTCCAGCTTTTGATATTTAGCAGCATCTTCTAACATCTTTTTACTGACCTTGGGTTGTGGTTCTCTGTGCGCTGGTAAATATTGAATCCAAAACTGTGTAGAGCGGACCTTAGAGGGAGGAAGAGACAAACTGTCATTCAACGCAGCACCAAACAAATTCCATGTAAATCCAAAATGCAAACATACACAAAGTACAATGTTATTTATAAACTCTGGCGGTCAACAATAATTAAGGAATAATTAACTAATTGGAATAATTAAGACTTTTTATTGTTTTTGAAACAATTATATTCTACTCACCAAGGCTGAATGTATTTGATCATATGTATTAATATTGTGAAATATTACTACATTAAAAAATATATATTTTCTATTTTAATATATTATAAAATGTAATTTATTCCAGTGATGGCAAAGCAGAATTTTCAGCATCATTACTTCAGTCTTCAGTTTCACATCATCCTTCAGAAATCAATATGCTGATTTGGCGATCAATTATTATTGGTGATCAATTATTAATAATGGTTCTTATTATCAATGTTGAAAACAGTTTCTGCTGCTTACTATTTGTGTGTAAAACATTGTAATAATAATAATAAATATGTATTGAGCAGCAAATCAGTATTACAATATCAGATTTACTGTATTTTTCATCAAATGAATGCAGCCTTGGTGAGCATAAAATAATTTTTTTCAGCTAAAAAGTATTTTATGCAACAACAACAAAAAACAGTAAAAAAACCGTAATTATTCCAAACTTTTGACATCCAGTGTATATAATTCTTAAAATATTAATAATAATAAAAAATTTAATTATATGAAACACTGTGTGTGTGTGTGTGTGTGTGTGTGTGTGTGTGTGTGTGTATTATGATTAATCAGATACATAGGTCTATGTACAGTATGAATGAATTGAATGAAGTGAATTTTTTATATTATAATTAATCAAATGTATATGTGTGTATGGAACACTTACTTTGAGAAGTTGAACTAAACTCTCGGCCAGTGGCTGCACTTTGGGATGCTGTAAGGTGAAATATATATACATATATAATTATATATAATTTATATATATAATTTAACCTTTAAACCTTAAAATTCAGAATTGGTTCTAGGGTTTCTCAAAAGCACCTATGCATTTTATTCACTAGTGAAAGAAGAGGACACAAAAAACAAAGTTTAATTATAACCTATATACCTATATTTTTTTGTTGTTACACTTTGTAATTATTAAGCACTTTTTTCACAAAAGTTGTGTTTTTTAAATGTTTATTTTATAGGACTCTACATGACTACACATTTCAGTTCACTACATGTGCATGTGTCAGTTCATTTAATTTGAAAAAGTGAAATTGTGATTCTTTTCAGATGGACGTGTTTCCTAATCTTTGATGATTAAAAGATATTGATGTGCAGATCCAGTTGATTTACACTCAACAAAACCCTACCTTTCCAGTAGCT
Source organism: Leuciscus leuciscus (assembly GCF_965113295.1). Taxonomy (NCBI): domain Eukaryota; kingdom Metazoa; phylum Chordata; class Actinopteri; order Cypriniformes; family Leuciscidae; genus Leuciscus; species Leuciscus leuciscus. Next base: position 22,483,919 of record NC_138735.1, read on the forward strand.
CAGTGGTAAGAGCATTGTGTTAACAATGCAAGGTTGTGGGTTCGATCTCAGGAGATTGCACATACCTATGTATAAATGTATAGGATAATGCAATGTAAGTCGCTTTGGATAAAAGCGTCTGCCAAATGCATAAATGTAAATGTAAATGTAAATGTACCTAACCCGCCTACTGTTCAAAACATTAGTTGGCGTCATGCATGCCTGGAACATGCGTGTCTATTTAGTGCAGCATTCCAATGAGATCGAGGACAAAGGAAGAGCTGCCTTTGCAGAGCAATGGAAATGACATATGACGTTAAGGATAAGCACCGTCATACATTCACTAGAAGTATTGCTTCCTGGAAACTATCCTAATTATGTCAATTTACTTGTAAACTATCAGCTTAATGATGCCTTCTAAATCTAAATATATAATACAGGTTTGGTTAATAACTTTCTGTTTAGAGATTTTTTTATTATTATAAATATTTCACAGTCATTCAGATATTTCATTCATTTTGTTTCTATGTGCCCTGTCTAGCTTATCCAAGCTGTTTTCTAAAGATGGAAATGTATGACGAATTACTGTTAAGCTCCAAGCACTTTTAAGGTAGTTCTCTTTGACTCGTGCTATATTCCAGATCTTATAAAGCTGTATAAATCCTTTGCGTGTGGACAATCCTGCAAATGTTCTCAAATCTCCACACATTCAGTGTGCAAATGAGGGGGAGCCCCAGGAAGGAACCATTTGTAAACCCCTGATGTAAATGAACTGATTCACTGTCTGATTCTTTTTCTTAGAAATTTTAAGTTAAATATGTTTTTCTAAGTCATATAATTAAAGGTGTATAATTTTTTTAATGGAATATGTACAGTATCTGTTAAGTTTTAGAGGCCCTGATACACTTCAAGCTAAATCATATAACGAATTACTGTGACGTCATTTCGAACTAAATCAGGCCAAAGTTCTTTTGGAGTTTGTCAGATGTCCGCAAATAAAAACATGAACATAAACTGGAGTGCTGCTTTATATTAAGTTGTAATTCTAATTGAGATTGGCACTGTTTTTGTGTTAGAAAATAGGCAACTTTAAATTATAAATAGCTTATAGCTTGGGAAGTAACTTACCCAAGACAGCTACCCACCACCAAACTACAATAGTACTCAGTGAAGTGAATTCACACTTGCACTGCACTTACTGATGTATACGGTTGCAGGATTTACATCACGTTTCATACGTAGATGCCTTAGGCCTAGAAGATGAAATATAGAAATAGAATTGGCATGCACAGATGATAGACAGTCAAAACTGAGCGAGTGTCGTTACTACAGTCTTTCTTGTACCCTGCATCAAAATCGGATCCAATCATTTCAATCAAGACATCCAAGGTTTTCAATCTAACCTTGGCATCTGGATGTGTTTTGAAATGTTTCAAATATCCTGTAGGATATTTGAAATTGATTTGACATCATAATTTCCTGTGGAGGAGAAAAGGCCTGTGTCTTACATGGTGAGCTCATTCACTTCTAGAACAGAGAAGCCAGATTTGATCTGATGTATATCGTTTTTTATTGATTTGGAAGTTGACCAAAGGCAAGTATAAATTCTTTATTCCAATGATACTTCTTTGAGAGATTGTTTACTGCAGTTAAAAAAAAAAACACACAATAAAATTAAGGAAGATTTCCTGTATGCATTATGCAGATTTCACACGAAAAATGGATACCTTCTGATGCAGGGAACAGGCAAGGCTTTTGATTCCCCTGTTGTGAAATCCATTCTTAAGCCAGTAACTGTGTTTCAGAACATGATAACTGGTTTCTAGCTGGTTCAATATGGTCATTAAGCTAGTCATTAGGTGGTCTAAATTGGTCATTAACTGGTCCAAGATGGTAATAAGCTGGGCTTGCTCATCCATTGCTGGTTCTCTTTAGCTGATCCTATAGTTATTGAGGATGTTCAAGACTATTCGACTAAACAATACTGCTGCTACTAGTCGCCATTGGAAATACTAGTCATTTAAAAAAAAATTTGCACAGTTATGTTTTGTTTAATATTTTTTACACATTTATTTGAGGAAATCTGTTTATAATATTGAGTTTGTACTTATTGGTCATGTATTGCCTATTAATTCAGTTGATTTTAATAGATATGTCTACATTGACTAATTAAACAATGGTCAATATAGTCATTATTGTCAAATTACAGTCAATATAATTGTTGACAGTAGCTATATGACCTGTTTTTCAGCGGCATTCAGTATGGAATTTGACTGTTTGATTCATAGATGAAGTAGCCTATTTGAAATGAATCACTTATACATATATTATATGTTTTTTGACCATTTTCTTGTGGTTTCTGGGACTAGTCGACAAGCCAGTTACAAAATTTCAGTTTAAACATTATAGAAATTAGTTGTGGTGCACATCTCTAGATGTTAGGGCGTCCAAAGTGGTAATTAAGTAGTCCTAGCTAGTCATTACTTGGTCATAAGCTGGTCATGGCTAGTTATTCTTCAAGTTTGTCATTAGCTACTAGTACAAGCTGGTACGTAGATCATCATGGACCAGCAACAAACTGGTTACCAGCTTTTCAAGCTGGTTTTTGGAACATTGCTAGTCAATCAGCTAATGACCACTTTAGACCAGCTAGAAACCAGCTACCATGTTCTAAAATACAACTACCAGCTAACGCTGGATTTTCCAACAAGATCATTATTTTATCTATAAATAATACTATACATGCATGAAAGTGAGTTTTCTTGAGGGGTTAAAGTAGTGAAATCATCATGCAACATCAAAGGATCATGCATCATTTTCATCATGCATGTATATGATGACACTACACAACCAAACATGTCCCAACTAATCCTCATGCTGTTCGTTACAAGCAAGACATTTGTTTGGATAGTTCAACATTAAGGCTTTAAATAGTTAAAGATGTTATACACACACAAAAAATAATACTGTGCATACTTTCATTTCAGAGAGAGAATGTGCTTCAGGCTGTTTACAGTTTGCCTAGTTGATCTAACGCTGGCTTTTACACAGTCATTAAGCAAATTTTCACTGCTATTTTCAACCCGCCTCTCGTATCCTTTACCGGTTAAACTGGCTCCCATCTTGCCAATCCCCTGTACTCACCACATTGAAGCGTATTATCTTGGACTCTGGCCTGGGCTCGTGTGAAGCCCCAATTTCGCGAGTCCCAGCCAATCACAGTCCCGTCCTCACATGTCCTGTGCTCTCCTACGTCGTCCCATATGCGGAAAAGGTAGAGCTCCACCGTAGCCATTTTTACCTTAGGTGAGGCCTCATTTGGTTGGCAACCCAGCAGAAGACGTCCAGAAGGGGGAATTGCTCGGGCAATGGCGGTCCGCTGATATACTTCCGAGCTCCCACCTATTGTCAGGCTGAAGATTTTCTGAGGGGCGTCCCACCGTAGACATATGTGGTACCAGCGACGAGCGGTCAGCTGGACAGTGAACTGGTGGCGGACGCCTAACAGCCAGGCGTACAGGTTGTTTTCATCACCTTGCAGGGCCAGTTCATAGCGGGGTGCGGGGGCCGAGACATAGCTAAATGCAGTCCACCCGCCTGGGGAAAGGACCTTTACGTCCACGCATACAGTCGTTTGAAAGAGCACAGGTATACGACCCTGCCCTTGGAAAGTCCAGTGGTCATCACATGCTTGCAGGACAGCCTTAGCATCCGACATAAAGAAGCCATTTACTTGGGAGAGAGAGAGAGAGATATTTTTTTTTGTAAATATTAGTCATTTTATGTTATTGGTATCAGGCCAATAAGTAAACAGGCTGATGTATTCAATAAATTATAAATTCTAGCCTACCTAATGTTAAATATAAATAAAATAAAATGTTTCTCTGAGCCACTAAGATTTTTTGGTAACACTTTACAATAAGGTTCATTAGTTAACATTAGTTAACTTCATTAGTTAGCATGAACTAATAATGAACTGACCTTATACAGCATTTATAAATCTTTCTTAATATTAATTTCAACATTTACTAATACTTTATTAAAATCCTGTTTACATTAGTTAATGCACTGTGAACTAACATGAACAAACAATGAACAGCTGTATTTTTTATTAACTAACAAAGATACAAATACAGTAACAAATGTACTGCTCATGGTTAGTTCATGTTAATACATTATGTTAACTATTGAACCTTATTGTAAAGTGTTACCGATTTTTTTAATCCATTGCACACATGCAGTTTCCAGTATACATGATGTTTGGTGTCATTTTATCTTCTAATCAGATTCACAAAATATTGACTGATACTGGCCGATATTATATTAATATAATTATTAATCATTGGTTATTGTGTTTGCCAAAATGTTCGTTTCGTGGATCCCTAGAAAATAACAATGTCCATAAGATAAAATTTAGATTTACATTTTATTTAAAATAAATGCAGCTGAGGATAATAAGAGTTATTGATGATATCCCTTAAAAAAAAAAAAAAGACTGATTTTGATTAAAAGACTTCTTTGGAAAAAAGGTGGAGTCATATTTACCATTGTACTGATGTTTGTAGGCAAAATCCAGTCATATAAATAGGCAATAGACAATGGACCTATTTTGCCAGCAAATTTTCGCTGGAATTTTGCTAATGCGACTGCACATTACCATGCACTACACATTGTTCACATTAAGACCTGGAACATGTACTAAGAAAGTAAATGGGGTCAATTGAGTTTAACTTGGTTATTTTTTAAGAGAAAAGGCTGTATGGCCACTAACATTTATATAACCTATTAAGACTCTGCTGCAAATTTATAAAGACAATGTAACCTTTGGTCTTTTCAAGACACTGAAAATATTCTGCTCTGTTAAATCTTCACAAAACTTGCACACCTTCACATAAACTTTTAACTCTAAATCCCTCAGGCCTGTCCAGTTTACTCATCACTTCCCATGTCAGTTTCACAATGCTTGTGTTTGGTGCTTTGACAAGCAAACAACCAGTTAAAACAGGCTGGCCCAGATTTGGCCTGAAAGAAACACCTTTAGCTCCACTGTGTCTTTTCAGTAACACTGAGAGTCACATGTTGATAATGTGTGTGTGCGCATTCCATGAATACTTTTAAAGGTGTGAGGTGCATCAAAATAATACTAGCTGTAGCTGATAACTCTGACTCTATTTAATTATATAGCCTAGATCTACATTCTGTTCTATATTTGTCTTAGGTCACATCTAAATTGTTTGTCTACTGTCAACTTTTTGTAAATCCTTATTTTCAGTGTTATTTCATCAACAAAAAAACGAAACAGATTATACTTAAAACCCTCTCATTTTTGTGTGTCAAATATGGCGTCTAACCTGTTCAGTCTTTACAATACTAAGCTTCTTTTATTCTGACAATGTTTTATCTTATCAGCATCAGTGCTGAGGAATAGCTAGCTAAAAGTACTGACGAAACTAACTAAACAACATTTTTTCATTGTATAGAATAGTTATTAGTAGGGTTTCTCTTTTTTTTATGGTCCCTTTAACACATTCTGTTGACTATAAGTAACGTTGCACCTACATGTCTACTAACTCTCATTAGAATGTTAGTAGATTATTGGTAGGGTTAGGGTTAGAATGAGTTAACATGTACAGTGCAAACTTACTTATAGTCAACACAGAATATTCAAAAGGACAATTAAAGTATACCATTAGTATAGTATGGCCTTTCCAGTCAACATACTTTTTCCAAACAAGCAGTGTAGTGTGAACACCATTACTGTTTTTAATGCTATAGCTAACCGCTTAGTGATGTGAAGGGGTGGAAAAAGCCTTCTATAGGGGAGAGCAGGGTACAACCTAACACTTTTTGACTTTCTCAATTTGTGTAAATTCACTTAGGGCTCAAGAGTATTTATTTCTTCCCACATTAATTTCACACGTCTAGTACATTTATGTAGTTTTGTGTCATTAATACTTTGCGTATACTTTTTTCACCTCATAAAACCTTTCTATGGAACAACTCTAATAAGGATTAGGAATAAATCTGTTTTTCTCTCTACATGGTTTAACAGGAATATAATTGGAATTCTCTAATTTTTTTATAAATCTGGTAATTTTTTATCTTATGAAGAATATGTCCATAATTTCCCTTTACCATTTAAAGAATATAATGCAGTGCTTAAAGCAATTCCTTCTGGTCTAAGTCAATTTGTTAAATGTCATCTAACCTTTCGTAAGAGTGTCACCAAAGAACATGCTTTGATCTTAGATGGTATAAATATATTTAGTAAGAAATGTAATAATAAGCATATTAGACACATTTTTCAGAGTAAAAAATATAATGTTGCTAAAGGCAAATTTTATTGGGCCTCTTTTATTGAACTTATAGACTGGGAGGAAGCCTGGTTGTTACCTCATAAGTATTGTATTTCAAATAAGACTAAGGAAGTTCATTTTAAGATCTTACATAAAATATACCCAGTGAATGATACTTTTGGAAAATATATAGATGTTGACAGTTCTTGCTCATTTTGTGGGAATAAGGATGAAACACTGATCCATTTATTTTTCCAACGTGAAAAAACTCAAAACTTCTGGAATAGGTTATATCTTCATATTGGCAAGCACCTTTATTCTTCCAAATCCTTTCAATTAAAGGATATAATCTGTTACTATAAAGAAGATAAAGCTAGTACTAATTTTTTTCATTTTGTTTGGAAAAATTTTTATTCACAAGCAAAAATTCTCTAAATCGCAGCCTACTTTTCTGCATTTCTTAATTGAAACTGATACATTTCTGAAGTCTCTGAGGTTGATTAAAAACAAGAAAAGTGACAGATTCTTGAAATATTATGATGATATTTTTGATAAAACACTGATGCATAATGTTTCCTCTGTGTATGTCTTTTTTTTTATGTGAAGCTTTACATATACTTGATATAATTTAATTCCAGTAGAAGTTCTATTTGTTCTGTCCTTTATATCTGCTTGTTATCTGATACATATTCAATAAAAATTTTGTATTTTTTTATTTATTTATTTATTTACCAAGCTGTGGCTTGGTGATGCTCACAAGGAAGGTAAATAAAACACCTGTAATGATGGTGATACATTATTTGTTATTAAACATTCACAAACCACTGTTAATTTAACAAGCAAGCATAGATTACTACGTGCATGGTTTGGCCTGACAGAAATAGCGCAAAGTGCGCTCCCTTAATAGTTCTTAAAAAGCTGACATCTCAGTTCATCGCGATCTCACAAAGCTCCATTATTATCAATGAAGCTGACTGCACAATACATCTTTCATAATGTCAACACTTCGTTTTTTATAATCAGGATTTGCCAGCATGCAGAATTCAGCACTGAACAAAAACTCAGTTTTCAGCGGTGAGTGGATTCTATCTTAAATGCATCTCATTGGCCAATGCGTTCAAGAAATCAACACATATGTCTGTGATTGGCTACATTGCTCATCGCTGCAAAAAAGTTATAAATAGAAACTCGTTCTGGCCTGTAAATCGTTTTTATTTAGTTTTGGTTATTCTTGTTGCTTTTGTTCATGCAACATATGAATAACAATTTTATTTTTATTTTTTAGATGTTTTATTTTTTAGGTATTTCTATTTTGCGGGAGTCCCGCGAATCGTTTTATTCTCCCGCAACCCGCACACACACGAGTAGCCTACCTTACGCAAACACATACAACTGTCATGAGATGAGGGGTAAGAGGAAGGAGAGGGGAGAAAGGACAGAGAAGGGAATAGAGAAATCTGGAATGAAGACCATACACCTCTCCTGTAACCTTCCTCTTCTATGCCTGTTTCTCTCGTACGTCTGACACATTAAATAATAAATAAGAGATCTCTTGGCAAAATAACTGTTGTTGCTTCCGTGATTCAACAATAACGGGGAAAAGCGTAATTTTCTAATCTACAGGCTGAATAACCATTAGAAATTATAAGTAGCTTCACTCAAATTCAAAAAGTTAGCTTGACAAGCAGTTTTTAGCTTGACAATCTAGTTTTAAAGTTGCTTCTCCAACTCTGTCATCCATTTCTGACTAAACATTTTGCAGCCTTTCTGTTTTTTCAGCCATTCTCTGTTTTCTCCCAGATGTCTGCTTATACAGTGTAACCGTGGAGGTTCTTCCCCATTTAGCACACTTCTGCACTATTCTGTATCTTGTAGTATATGCAGTGTAGTCATGCAGTGAGTGCACTGCGGCTACCAGCATGATCAACCTGATCTCACGACCAATTCGTAACAATTCAACAAGGTGGTTAATTCGTACAAATTCATACGACCTCACTCGTACGAATTAGTAGGATTTTTGCTAAATCGTACATATTTTACGAATTGCCCAATTCGTATGAATTCATACGAATGACCTACCCCTGACCCCGCCCCTAATCCTACCCATCACGTGGGTTTAGACAAATCGTACAAATTCGTACGAGTGAGGTCGTACGAATTCATACGAATTAGCCACATTTTTATCACTCGTACAAATTCGTACGAATTGGTCGTGAGATAGTGTTGGCATGATGCACGTTTTGAACCGGAAAAAAAAGGATGGAATGTTGCACTTTATTATTATAGCAGAAAGTGGAGTGACTAAACAAAACATACCATTGTGGCGTTACCATGTCATTGTGGGGGGTACAGAGAGCCAAGATAAATATGACATCAAATTCCATTCATAACATGCATTTGAAACTTAATTTCCTGGAAACAGTAAATGTGTGTATGTAATAAAAAAGACCTTCGAAAGAACAGCATTTATTTTGAAAAATAAATATTTTGTAACTTTTTTAGTGTCTTTACTGTCGCTTTTGATCATTTGAATGTGTCCTTGCTGAATAAAAGTATTAATTTCTTAATCTTACTGACATCAAACCTTTAAAAGGTAGTGTATCATTAGGGATTAGGCACTTTTCACCCTCTGGTCTGTGTTGTGTTGGTGGTTTCGCTAGTCTAGAGGAATGAGGCGTGAAATGCTCTAAATCCCTTTGTCTTCACTGTGAACGCTAATAATTAATGCATTAAGGTTAGGACCATCATGCTGTGGGCATCTGGACTCCTCCAAATTATTTCAACCAGTCTTTCTCTTGCTCTCCTTCAGCTAGACGCCCTCTGGGTGTGTGAATTCTCCTGGTAATATTAGTGATCAGATTTCATAATGTGATTAAAATACGCTGCCCCCTAAAAATGTTGCGAGTTTGTCTTCTGCATTGATTGACTCTACTACACAGCTGACTCAGTACTTCCCGTTCACAGTTTACAGCCTCTTTCCATTCTTATTAATCTTTACTGCTTGAAGCAGTTTTATAGACCTGTACGCGAGTGCTGGCAAGCAATTAAGCAAATGCTGTCTTAGGAGGATATTTGGACTTGATGCTCAGCCAAATTTTAGACTCTCTCTATCTCTGTACTTTGCTCATGTATACTGCCCTACAAAGGCAAAACGCCGTAACATCATGTTTGGTCAAAAATGAGTTAGTGTCATTTTTGTGGTATTTGAGACCTCCTTTATCATGTGAATAAATATCGTGAGTCAATTTGATTGTTTTAACGAGAAAATAAAGGGCCATGACAACCGTAACTTCCAAAACCATACGAGAAACCACAGCAGAACGCCGTAACAGTTGTTACGGCTCTTTGCCTTTGTTCCAGCACGCTGAAGTTGAGTTACGGTGTTCTGACTTTGTTTAGCCTGGCATCAAGAGAGATGTTACGGTGCCGCTGTGATGTTACTGTACTCTGGCTTTGTCATACTGTCAAAGTTTGCCGCTCTTTAATCGTCACCAAACCACGTAACATGCACACAATATATCTTTGGCCAGACAAACTGCTCCAAGTATGCAATCAGAAACAAAGCAAGGTGAACAAGCCATACTTAGATGGTATGCAAGCTAATAGGTTGTCATAAATGTTGTTATTTTCGTTCAGGGCGATATTTCAGATCTGTCAGTGACAGCCCGGAGCTAGCTAAATTTAATCTGTGTCACGTAACGTTAAGTTAGCGCTAACGTTGACGCTGACACTCGCCTCACATCAGACGCCGAAAACCAATTATTAAATACACAGGCATCCTACCTTTTCCATGCAATCCGATATAATCCATGGAAGATGCATAATCCATAATCCATAGCAATGCACGTCATCTGCTGTATCCACAACAATCCATACGTGTTTGAGGCTTTGAGCCATATTTCCTTCTTGCAGGTGTTCATGTCAGATCTCACACAAATCCATATAGCACTAAGCTAGTTATCGCTAACGTCCGTACAAAGTAGGCTAACCTAATGGTAAACGTAATTCCGACTTTTTTTCGGTTGACTCTGTCTATATTATCTCAGAATTAAAAAGCAGTAATCCAAGTCGAGTTCGTTGACTGTGCATCTTGAGCAGTTTGGTGGCCCTTAACCCTTTAACTAGCTGTCACCGTCATTTTAATTCAACCTCTAATAAACGCATAAAAAGAGCGCATATGTGCGTTATAGCTGGCAGCCGCATCACAAATCGAGAATCCATAATATTTTTGTTTATATATATTTTTTTTTAAATCTGACTTTTTTTTTTTAGATAATTTAATTGGTGTTTTTTTTTAACTCTTGGTATAAAAACAAACTGAGCTTTCTACCAATCTTTCATTATTTTTCATGTTTATTGCTATTTCAAAATAAAGGCCTAAACACGCCTAATGAATATGAAATATTATTGTTGCAAATTGATAAATTACTGCTCCTCTGTAATTTATTAAAAAAACAAACATTTGTATTCAATTATAATTAAATTATCTTTATTGTGAAAATATTTCTTGCATTTATTCATACTGTACTGTACTGCAAAGTAACTTATCTGTTTACGTTTTACTTATCTGTTTATCTGTAACTGTCATACTGTTTAACGTTGTTAGTGTTGCCGCACTATCCTGATCATTATAGCATTAAATAGGAACAACCAAAGGTCTTCTATATAATTTAAAACACATACCATGATGACTAGACCTTGCTTAGGTGTTCTTATAATGGATGTAAGTATGGGGGACAGCAAGAAAATATTGATTATATGTCAGTTACTGCCTTTTGCCTTTGCACGACTCCTTATTTTTGGCATATGATACAAAGGCAGAGTACAGTAACAGCCAAACAAGGGTCAAAGGTCAAGTTTGAGCTCAAGATTTTTTGCATACAAACATTTCTTCATTATAGCAACTAGTTGTTAAATTTTGGGAGTCCTACCTATAATACTTTTGTCTGGACAAAACACAAACTTTAAAGTCATTTTTCTCAGTTTCACACTCTAGCGAGTTAAGGTCTTTTGCCTTTGCAGGGCAGTATAAATACGGAAACAATACAAACAGCTTAGTATATGTTTACATCACCTGTCAAGATGAAATATAATAATTTTCATATCACCTTTTTCCATTTGTCTCTCCCCTAAATAGCATTTTTTGACTTTCGTAGCCTCATAAGTCCTGTTTTTCTATGTGTTTTCTAACAAATAAAGATTGGAAAAATTGCAGTAGCTATATTGTACTAACCTTGAGGCAGGAGTTGAACCCAAAGACAGAGAAGCCAGATAAAGTGATGTGCAGACTTCTTGTATCGTCCACTCAGGTGCTTGTTGTGCTTGTAAAGCATCCTTCAAAGTAAAACAAAGAAATGCTTTTGTTCAAAGAAAGAAAGGAAAAAGTGTTTTCATCTAACACAATAACAGGGTGTAACTGAGTGAAGCTTATTACTGCTATAAAGCTCTTCCAGTGTGTCAGTGGGCATTGAAATTAAAATGACCCTTATGTTCTGAACACACATTTACGTCATTAAAAGACTCAGAGTCTTTTATTAAAATAATAACAATTTATATATTAGGTTTTGCCGTTTTGTTTAGTTAAATATCCTGTTTCACAGAAGTTCAATGATTTTCACAGACATTCAATGATTTCACTTTTGTTGTGATATGTTTTGACATGTTGACTTTTTAATGCTTTATTTTGAACTTTAACAAGTTGTAATGTATATTATATAAAATCTGAAAGTTTTTGTGTTTGTATATGTTCTGTGTATCCAATATAGATTTTTTTATTTTTTAGTAACATCGGTATTTTAGGTTTATTCTTCATGAAAAAAGCAATGCTGGCTGTATCTTCTGCATTGTAAAAAAATAAATAAATAGGGTAACAGATATATTATATTGTATATTTCTTTAAAGGTCAGTCACAAAAAGATATTCAGGTTGGTAATTAAAGGTGCACTCATGCCCTGTCTAAAATGGTACTTCGGGTAGAAGTTCCCAAAAGTCTGTGGTGATTCACATCTCTATAAAAGGAGATAAAAGCCCAACTTGATTTAAAGATAGAAAAGACAGGAAACGGTAAATGTCTGCGGCTGGTTTACAGTAATAAGACAGACTGAGATATACTGAGAGTGATTGAATGGCTGTGTGGGGATGTTTGAATAAGACGGATGAAATACTCCTGGTTTACTGTCTGGACAAAAGCAGACAGGCATCACTATCTGTGTGCGAGAGGCAGTAATTCTGTCTAATGTAAAGTGGCAGTCAACTTTCAGCAGTCCCTTTCATCAAATCTGTCTGGCTGCTTATTCATTCAGCCACTCTCTTTCTCATGTCCTCTACCTCTATTTTCATTTTTTCTCTCTCTAAACATTAGCATTATAGTAGGCGTAATTTCCAATTTCCAGGTCTAATATACCTGGTTATGCATTAGCTTTCCCATTTACAGTATCTTAATGCAATTGCTCTGTTGCTGTATGCACACATGGAATTATTATGCACTTAGACATGGCTACTTTTGAATAACCGTCAATCAATGATTAAACATCTTTTTTGCCAACATAATGGTATAGTTATGGCGTTCCAGCAGTGACTAACCAGCAAAACCGATGATTTTGGCTTTGTTTAAACTTGTTTCGACACAAACTGTGAATTCGTTTAACATTTTGTGATACAATTCTATGTAGTTAAAAAAGGCAGAGGTTAAGAGGTTGTACCGTGTGCTCATTTAGTAAGCACTTGCATTCAGTAATTGTGATAACATCACAACCTGAGCTCAAATAAAAAAAAACATTTCTCAACATGAAAACAATAAACAGATCAAGTGTTCCCACTCCAATTAGAATCTCAGGATGTATAAAAGGGCCACAGATGAGGTAATTTGCAGTGGAACAATGAAACTGAACAACAAAGAAGAGAGTTGATCAAAGTTCAAGTTATATTCTTTATATACTAATCAGTTTTTGCCTCAGGGTTTTTTTTACACAAATATGTGGTGTGGAATGTTGCAACATTTATTCTATGCATTGCTGTTCATGAGTATCAGGATTTAGAGTTGTTAAAGTGTTAACGTTTGCTGATTTGTGATGGCCAAAGACCCTAAATTGCAAGCTTTTAAGCAGGTTTTTCACAGTCCTGGAAAACCTGGAAATAACAAATAAACATAAATGTGTCTGGATAAGATACAATCTGAAGCGTGTTATTGACATGAACTTCCTTGAAACTCACATGGATGTGTTATTTATTTGCATAAATTTGTTATTCAACATTAAGAAACATCTCTTTGTTTAGACGAGTAATAATAGGAGGGGAAATAACATGATCTATATGCTGTTTTGCCCGTGAAACATTTTGGTTATTGCAAGAGCTCTATGAAAAGCAATGCAAACGAGTAATTTTGAAAACCAGTACGCTTCATGCATAATGGTTCATGTTTATTGTGGATCAGAGAAGGACATTATTAATCAACAGGTTTAGACATTCTTTTATATTTTAAAATCTAGAAGTAAAACAAATCAGATTAAGGAGTCTGTTGGCCAAAGAAGTCAAATTAATACAGTGTGTTATTGTAATTTTTTTGGAATGCAAGCAGGTTAGACAGGATTTAAACGTGCTGATAATCTCCAGATATGTATTTGTTTCTTCAAAGGCAGTGGAAAGAAAATCTGGCCCAGACTTTTGATAATTTCCTGCCAATCTGGGGGGGTGTAGAGCCAAGATAAATATGACATCAAATTCCATTCATAGCTGAAAGAATAGTCTGGAATGCTTCACACCTGTCCCATAACCTCAGAAAAACCCACACATCATATCTATCCATCTATCTATTTATCCGTCTAAGCAAACTATTTGTCTGTCTGTCCAAAACAAAACAGTATAGTGCGGTTGAACTGTATGTAGGCTATAACTGTAGATTTATATAAACTCAGTAATGTCTAAAAGTCTAATTGTTGTCCATTGTCTCATTACCTGTACCAAAGTGACCCTCAATCTCTGCACCGTCAGCTAGCATATCCATTGACCATTTGATATTTAAATTTATACTGATGTATAAGGGACACTGTACAGTATATCTTAAGTAATCTGACGACCATTTTCCAATTTCATTTAATTTCCAATAGTAGAATTGAACAATTGAACTATTCATTCATTTAGTCTCCCAATTAATACGAGTTTATAGAGGATAGTAAATATAAATGTAAAAAAAAAAGCTAAACATTGTTTAAGATAATTTCAGACTGAGTAGCCTACTGACCAGAACATCACTGAACCCGTCAATCAATCACAAAGCGCATGGCTTTCTCCTTCTGACTTTGTTTTACTTCTTTTTGAGCTTAATTTATGAAATAGCATCTAAATACATTCATTTTTTATAGTCTGACTTGTGTAAGACAGCTGCCATGATTTGCTCATGAAGTCTCGCGCTCACCTGGTATTGTCACGCGTGATGCGCCTCGAGACATCCTAAATTCGCGGCACTTTTCCCGCTCTTAACTCCATCCAACCGTATCCGAGTGAATCAAATCCCACTGTTGGTCGACGTGGGCTTCTGTTGTCGAGAAACGAACAGGTAACAAAAAAATAACAAAGCAACGCAGTTTCAAGTGAAGAGAAAGTTAAAAAGACAGCTTCTTTGGTTGAACAAAAAATCTTGTGACACTCCCATTACTGAGAACTTAATGTTTCCAAAAAGAGGACGACACGCCTTCCTCTATTCTACACTGAGTGACTTTTCAGTCACCAACTTCAATACTGACGCTTTTCTATAGTTATGATGACATTATCTGACTTTTCTGTTATTATTATCTGACATTGTTGCTTAAGTAAATTATCTCATTATTACGGTTTTAAATCAACAATTCTAGGTTGTTTTCTCAATTCCATGATCAAATTAATTATGGCTATGAATGAAATTACTTGTATGAGTTAAATAATGTGAGATGATTTGTCTGTTTTTAAAAAGCACTCTTATTGTCTTTTACCATGGTTACTCCAGAAAAGTGATCTGGTGGCAACTGGTTCTTCTTTTAGGCACAGCGGGGACCAGGATGTGGACTCAGACATTTCCTGGACCATCGGCAGCCTGTCAGTGGAGGTAAAACATGACCATCTGTGCATGCCTTGTGTCGGCCCATCAGGGTTCTTCTCACTCTTTCTCAAGGGTCAGACACCCTTGCTGGTGTCTCAGGATTCCTTGTTGCGAGCGATGACAACGTCACACAGACAGCTCAAATATTCCATGACTTAGCTTTTGTCTTTGCATAGTGTGCCTTTCACCTGACTATGTGAAATGCGTCATATGTAAAGACAGAAAGTAATGATGTTTTTAAGCTGGAGAAATTTTATTTTAAAGTGGTAGTTCACCCAAAAAATATTATGTAGGCTACTTGCTCCATGCTGTATCATTTTATTTTCGATATCAAAAGAAAATCTCAGTAGTCTGTATGACATTTATATCTGCATAAGTCGTGATAAGCCACATGACATTTTTTTTTTTTGAAGAAGAAAATAACAAAAATTGTTGCTATGAAATTAGGTTAATGACACAATACAGGTATGTTTAATTTTCATCAATCTGAATGAATCCAATACTATTTTAGATTCTGAAAGTTCTGTTTATGAACCCTAAACTTTGCAATTAGATTCACAAATGCGTTTGCTCCATTGTATCGACTGAGTGGTTACGTGAAGGCTTTTCAGTCCGATTGAGGCATCAATCTGATTACTAGATTATTTGGTTGCAATGTAGCTAATGAGACCAAGGAATATTGGTATATTCCTTATAATTATTGTATTTGTATATAGTTATTTTATTGACCTTTACATTTATTCATTTAGCAGACGCTTTTATCCAAAGCGACTTACAATTGAGGAATACAAGTGATTCATCTAAAGATGCAATAAACACAAGAAGTGCTAATAATACAAAGTTTCAGACATCGCTCAGAATAGTATAAATTAAAATAGGTAGGGATTAAGAATTGTGAGAGCACAGGTGAGGAATGAGGAATTTTTTTCCCCCCAGCAGGATGAAGTTAAGTGCTCACGGAAGAGATGTGAAAATTGTCAGGGATTTGGCTGTCTGGATAGGGTTGGGAAGGTAATTTCACCAGCAAGGAACAGTGAATGAAAACATCCTTGAGACTATGTGCCTCTCTGTGATGGTACCACAAGACTTACAGACCGGAGGCTCCTTGAGGGCACATTTTTAAGAGAGAGTGGAGGTAGGAGGGTGCAGAGCCCATTGTTGTCCTGTAGGCAAACACCAATGTCTCGAAACTGATGCGAGACACAACCGGAAGCCAGTGCAGAGAGATAAACAGCCGTGTGACGTGGGCTCTCTTGGGTTCCTTGAAGACCATTTGAGTCACTGCATTGCGGATCATGATTTGATTGCACATGTTGGAAGTCCAGCCAGAAGAGCATTGCTGTAGTCCAGCCTAAATTACAAGGGGCCTGGATGAAAAGTTGTATTGCACGCTCAGTTAGGAAGGGCCTGATCTTTCTGATGTTGTATGGCATCACACAACTTAATGCATGAAAATGAGGTTGAGTAAATTATTACAGAACTTTCATTTTGCATGAACTACTCTTTAGATAAATATGACATTTTCACGTGAATAGAATGTGATGTGGGTTGGTTGAAAAAACGGACCTTGAAAATGTAGGAAACAATGGTGTTTATGTCTTTGTGGGTGAAAGTGACAGAGACAAATGAAGTACAGAGGAGCACAGAACGGTTTAACATCTATTTCTCTCTCCCCCTCAACTCTCCACTGTGTAGTAGCACACACACACACACACACACACACACACACACACACACACACACACACACACACACACACACACACACACACACACACACACACACACACACACACAGACAGACAAACAAAGAAACGTGTGAAAATAGCCCTCACACTTACAGCGGATCACCTTTTCAATTTCACAGGGTGTGGATCCCTGGGGCCCCTTTATCTCTTTTTACCTCTTTCTTTTGTCAAGTTTTGCAATAAGCTTAGCATTGTTAGTTGTGTAATAAGTTTACACTATTAAGTTTATTTTTATTGATTGATTCTCTTTTACATTGCTAATTTCTTTCTGGGTTTTTTATTTGTTTGCAGTATGGTTTTATGTAATTGTTCTAGTTAGCTTTCATTTATTTTTATTTCAGTTTTAATTTGAGTAATTGTACAGGTTTTCATTATAATTTTTTTATTTTGAATTTCGCTTAATAACAGTTAATAAGAACAATAGCTTTAGTTAACAATAACAAAATTGCCTGGAAACAATGAATCTTGAATATTTAACATTACACTTCTTTTCAAAATTTCTTGGTTTAAATATAATAAATTAATAACAAGTATGTAGGAAGTGGAATGTATCATCAACACGAAGTGTGCGTATTGAATAATGCCTTCCTTTTTATGACTTCCTCCTGATGGAGTTAAGCTTTTCAGCAGACCACGTTTCCATGGTTACGGTACGGATCACGCCTGAGAAAATGCAGAAACATAAAGAGTAGTGATGCAGCTCTATTGTCTCATACCTACCTGTCTGTTCTCGCTTTTTTATAGCTTTCTTTTGAAAAATAAATGGTTGAGTTAATTTTGCATATAACCACTTTTTTTAAATATACCACGCTATGAGAATATACTGTGGATGTTTCTCTTATCTTGATGCATTTTGTAAGCAGTGGTTGCATTACATGAGAATGGTATTGTGATGGAGACAAACTGACCTGCACAAAACAGTATTAGGTTACTTTGGTGAGGAGGCACGCCCTTCCAGAATGGTGTCCTCTTCTGTAATCTCTGCTCATGATCTGTGTCTGTGGGACTGATTGGATCCCACCCACAGCCAACTAGGATTTAAGTTTGGGAATGCCACAGCATCTGCGTGACTGCCAGTGGGGCTAGACTGAAGGAATTGGTGTCATGTGAAATGCAACACTCTTTGTGTAATATTTGTCTCAAAGAAGGGAAAACTCCCTTACCCTTGTGCCTTTTTTGCACATACACTCACACAGTCATACTGCTGCTCATATGGCTCTTGTTTCTGTAGTAATGAACCCTTTACTTGTGGGAATGACAGAGTAGCAATTTTCACAGCTCTCTATGCTAAAGAAGTCCTCTGAGAATCTGAGCACTTTCAATTTGTAGAGGTAATGTCACACTGTGAGTCATTCCCAATTATGTCTGTGGATTCCTTTGGTTATACTGTAACTCTATTAACCCTCATATAAAAGTTTCACATGGCATTGTCTTTCATGCACCTTTTTTTTTCCAACCAGTTAACAATATCTACAAGTGGCCACTAGATGGCAGCATGCTGCAAAACTGAAAATAGAGCAGAACAATTGATTCGATTTACTGTTTAATAAGGAATAAGACAAACAAATGATGCGTCATCGTTCACTTTTCATTTCAACCTCTTTTTATTTTTATTCTTCTGAAATTCATAGAAACATAAAAAAACAACAATCATCTCCAGAGGCATATCAGTCAGGTAGAATGCATGTACTCTAGGCTAAATTTGTGTGTGTATTTATGTGTGTGCAAGCCAGTGTGGGTGTACAGTAAATACTTTCCCCCCTCATTCTTCCCACTGGCTTTGACATCTTCAAAGGGCCTTGTGCCAATACTGCTTCAGAGCAATCATATTTGGGCTGAGTAAAATAATGGAGGTGTTGTACAAACAAAATGAAAGGATGTATGCCTGAGTGGATCTGTAAAGCAGAGGTATGTGAAGGACTGTGCATTGAATGTTCATATCCAGCAATTCTGACAGAGGAGGCAAATAAGAGATCGTAATGATCATGAACTTTTAAACTTCATTTATAAAATGAAGATCATTTTAAGTCCATGGTATTTCTCTTAAAGGGTACACGCTTTCAAGTACATTCAAGTACATATACATAACTGGACCATTGTACTCACATAAAACCACACTGCTGATCCTACAAAATGAAGGCTGATAGATAGATAGATAGATAGATAGATAGATAGATAGATAGATAGATAGATAGATAGATGGAAAATGATTACACTGCACACATTTTTTTCTTAATTTTGTTATTGGGTCTTAATTTTCTTAACCAAAATTGCACTACATAATTAAGATAAAACTACTATTGGTCAAAGAAATAAACTGAATGCAAGGTTTATTCTCTGAAAACGAGCCTTATTATTTTATGCAGTTTTGATAAACAAAAGTACTGATAAAAAAAAAAAAAAAGATTCAGTATAGGGCCTGTCAACAAAAGTGCTGAACAAACAGAATGTATTTGATGCATTTCAGTGCTTTTCAGAGACCAGTAAGTTTTATTTACAGTGCAGTTCTGAGATCAGTCAGAGTTGAGTGCTCCACTGAGATCAACAGCATGCTGAGATCAGTGAAAGCTGCAGTTGGGTTGCTGGTCTGAGATCACTCGGAGATCTTAGAACACTTTAATTAAATTGTTGAGAGAATCATTCAGAGCACTATACTTGGATTAGTCTGAGAGAGTATTGAATACTGGCTACTGCACTGAGATCAGTAAAATCCGCTGTGAGAGGCTCTAGAACTGAAAATATATAGGGGCAGATTAAATTAGCCATATGTGTATGTCTCATCCAAATGCTTGTGGGCTGTGCAGCGATTCAGAAGTACTACTTAGGAAGAGAATGGAGTAGGTGAGGACCGGTGGTCAAGTAGGTAGGGAATGGCCAAACTTTTTTTTTTACAGCCGCCACATTAAGTTTGAGTGCAAATGTGTCCAATCATGTACATGTCTAACTGTTTTTTTCCCTTTTCTTGTCCTTTATATGATTATCTGGTGCATGCTATTCAGCAACATTTCACAAGCTGCAACATAACCTTTCTATTCTGCCACAGACATAATAAATGTCATTGTCATAGCCAACGTCGGTGCTTGAGAAAGAGAGACTCGAAAAAATAAAAAACGATATGCCCCCCAGCTGCACTAAAGCTAAAGGGGATGCTGTTTTACCTCATGATTGATTTGACATCAGTTGCTTTTGGGACCAAGGGGAATTTGAAAAGTAAGTGGATTTGATTGGCCAGATGCTCCTTTCCTATGCTCTCTTTATGCCCCAGGTCTCTCTATATCTCTTTTTTTGAAGCCTCTCATACACAGAGGGCAAAGTAGGGTGAAAATGAAGGGACTCATGCATATTGATGAAGAGCGTTGTCTGTGACAAGGTGATTTTCAGCATTTTTAGAGGCAAACAAAATAAGCAAGGAGCAGCAGGGATAAATCCTTCATAGATTATACTCCCACTGCAGTGCAACTTAATTGGTAACCATTGCCCTTATTGAACTTAGGGGGTAGGGAATTATACAGACACTATGCAACTAAACTGTGCCCAGAGTTACCATGGAAGCAATGCACTGCATACCAACCTGTCAGCAGAGTCTTGCTTCTGTGTATCTCTCCGGCACATCCCCCTTCAGTCCTTCCCTTTTTCCCCACCCATTTTTCTTATCTCTTATAGATTCCTTTATACAAGATCAGCCTTAAATGCCTCTGAGACATTGGTTATGGTGGGGGAGGGGACTTTCACCATGGTCAGACGGTGAAAATATTACGAACCTTCTGATATTTTCAAATGCTTTGAATAACACTATATCCCGAAAATATGGTCTCACCAAAGGGGCACATTAAAGTCATGGCTATCAGCAGATATGAATATGGCTGCTTGGTCTTTAGCTTAGTGCCCTTGAAAGTCTTGTTATGGTTCTTGGGGCATCAGAAATATTCTAAGTCTCTATCTATGCTTTGTCAAAGCAATAGCTTGTTACTGTTTCCGCTCTACTGCTGCTGTAATGTTGCAGACCAGAGGAGCCCCCCTCTGTGATTATCTGCAACTGTGCAGCAGTGTGGTTCATCTGGCCTTCCTCGCTCTCATTGAGCTGCAGCAAACCTGCTTAGGGCTTTTACCATGAAAACGATACACATATTGTAGCACTAACGGCTTAACCTCAAACTCATCTACTGTTTTAACCATCAAACAAAAGCCATACTTGTTTATGCTAAAGTACACCCATAAAGTACTTAAAAGCCACCTCTGGCTTAATTAAGTATGGGAACTGGAAGCCCAGCTGCACAAAGGCTAACTCTCATATCTCAGGTCTCCCTCTGTCACCCCCTTGGGGTGTTTTTTTTTTCTTCTCTCTTGTACATCATCCAGCCTGCCTCTCTTTTTCGGGCATGTGGTCAGACAGTGGTAATCTGATCAACCACACGTGTGCTGTCCCCCATCTCTACGCACTCAATTTCTTCACTGTTCTCCGCAGCATCCTTTCTCTCATGTCGATTTTTCTTGGAGGGAGGAAGGAAGGTGAGCAGGACGGGGACAATGGCCAAACAGTGGAAGGCGGTGATGATGGCGGTGAGAAAGAGGCACCTGAAGAGTGTGCGGGTAAGGTTTGATGGCACAGCCGCAAGAGGGAGCAGAGCTGCCCCATAACACAAGTAGCTCTGAAGGGCAGGAACTCCATGTCGCTCCAGAGCCAGTTTCACCCAGCGTGTACGAGTGGATTCCCGGCCTAGAGCAAATGCAGATACTAGTGGAGCGCTGGAGTCCACAGCATAGTTCACCCCGTAGATCAGACACAGCACTGAGACGCAATCCAACTCTACCCGCCACAGAGTCATGAAACCCACCAGCCCGAACTCAACAGATGCTACCGTCACAGTCAACCAGGCGTTCACCAGTGGGTCAGCTGCCAAGAAGGTGGAAAAGAAAAGCAGAAAGAGAGCAGCGATGCAAGAGTTCTTCAGCGGTGCTCCAACCGATGAGGCATAGCGGTCCAAATACACAAAGGATGGATTGAAGATGATGAACTTCACCCTGGAGGTCAGCGACAACTTCCTTAGTGTGTCCAGAAGGATTGACATCTCTTCTCGTTTGTTTTCTGTTGTCTTGGCCACGAGAAACATACGCGAGGCCACCACATCAAATTCCCCATCCGCACGTTTGGCAAAGATGATATCGTCCGAGAAATGCACATAGCAGGGTTGGCTTAGAAAGCCAGACCGCAGGTGCTCTGTGAAGTTGCTGCGTGACAGGCTAGTGGTAATGTTCAGCCCGTGAAGGTAGTTTAGGTAACTCTCGAACCAGGAAATGCGTTCAAAACCTTTGGTGTACTCTAGTAGATCCTCTTGCACGCTGGTGTTCCAGTACTCAATGGACTCATAGATGTAGAAGCCAATCACGGGGCTATAACTGCTGAAATACCGCTGTTGGGCACGGGTGTATGCTATAGTGCTTGTTTCTGTGGCAACCACATTACTAAGATCGGACCCTTCACTGACCTGAAGGTAGCCCATGAGGGCGAAGGAAACATAGACCAAGTAGAAAAGAACCACAAATGGTTTGACATAGGTGTTGGTGATCCAGTCACAGTAGTACCGTTTCATAAAGGCTAGCAGCAGGTGACTCTCGTAAGCACGCAGGGGTCCTGCATCTGTGGCCTCCTCATTGTAATGTGTGTACATGAGGAAGCGGTACCATGCTGGCTTCTGCTGCAGCAACTCAGGCTTCGGTACGCGCCTGCAGAATAGACTGTGACGGTAGTTGTTTTCCAGGTAGCCGGCAAACACCAGGTTGGAGCCATAGAAGGTGAGGATGTAGAGGTAGTTGAAGATAACTGAGATACAGGCGTTCTGACAGAAGAGACGCACGGCCTCAATGTTTGTGAACGGACTTGCCCCAATGCCGAAGGTTACCACGTGCAAGGCCGTGCTAGCTGTGAAGGGCAGCATACAGTCTGAGAATACAGCAGCAACCCGCTCCTTCACATGCTGGTCCTCGCGTGTCCGTCGCCAAGACGACAGCATCTCAAATGTGCCAAACAAGCCATGACCTGGAAGAGATGAAGAGAGAAAATATGTCTTTCAGCGATTTATAAACCTTTATATATAAAACGTGAAGTGGAATGGTCTAAGCGACGCTTGGAATGATTTTAGCAGGCAGCTCTTTCAAGTGACATAAATGGCTGCTGGGAAAAGAGGAGACGTAAATAATTGAACAAAACGGTGACAAGACAGTCACTCTGCAGCTGCATCGCAACAATGGATATCTAAGAAAAAAACAGATGCTCTCTTTCTTCTGTTCTGGCACTGCTGTCAAAAAGTGTTTAGCATACATGTGTAGCATTTGCACATTCATCAATGAAATCAAATTCAATTCAATCTAATATATAGGCTTTTCAGCCAAAGGAAAAACACCATTTCTAATTTATTGCTCATCATCATCACCACTAGTGAAATTTAAAGGAAAATCCATCAAAATAAAGAAAGGATCCAGTCTTGAAAGCAGAGGGAAGGAAGCCTCTTGGCCATCACCACCTTTATTTACAGAGCATGATCTAACTATAGCCCACTCTGTCCTCCTCCATCTTCACAGCTAATGAATTTGTAGCTAAATAAATCTCAGTCACACTCCCACATGATAGCCACATGCCATGCAAAATTGATCTGATGTAAGGAGAAAGCCTTACGGATGTGAGGAAGGCTGACAGCCCCTGTAGCCTTGGGACTTCATAGAAGCACAGAAGCCCAAGACATTAGACAAACTGGGTCAGCCTACTTTTAGAAATTGACATAAAGGAACCCAGGGTCCTACGATTGAACATAAAGTCTGTATCATGATTTATTTATTTCCTACAACATTTATTTCCACGTTTAACTCAAGCATTCACATTTTTTTATACGTTTTTTGCTTCCGTGTTTTTAGCTTTCTACATCACTCGCTCGTGCAGGCAGAGTGAGCAGATGGCTCTCACCTACAGTTTTGCCACGGCATCAGTGACTCATCATTCATGACGGAGGTTCCCTCAGTCAGATATTACCAGTACTGCCTCTCTCACAAAGACCTGGGATGTGTGCCTGGCACAAAATCTAGCAGTCACCAGACAGTGCTGACTTGAGGTCGTGGCCTTTACGATTGGACTCTAGTGTACTGATTTCCGGCAGAGCTAAAGATCTCAACTTAAATTAATACGTACGTGTAGATGGTTGCTAAACTACACAATCAAGATCTGTCAGTAAGAGTAAACAAAGTGAAAGAGAGAATGAATTCCTATTCTCATGCTGGTTTTTCCTGTTTTCTAACACTTTTGCCTTCGATCTCTCTCTCTCTCTCTTTTAGTCGGTTTCCTCCATACTAAAAGAACCAACAATTTCATTTCCACTCATCTCAAAAGAAAATAAAAAATACCAATGTGACACACAGACTGATTCTCAATATGCAAGTCCTTTATCTCCTGAACATCTTCGCTCATCTCCCCCTTTTCCTCTTAATAAACATGACAATCTTAGCAATTATGGCCTATGATATCTCCTCCTTCCATCTTTCCATTATCATCAGAGGACTGTCAGATGATTCCAGTTGACAGCTAATATCCTTGTAATGGAATTTGTTTTAAATAAAAGGCCGGTGGCTTACAGAGATAAGGGCTATTGTTTTGTCAGACATCCGTTACGATGTAATTATTACATATATCCCTGCTTTTCTTTGAACCTTATTCAATCCAGTAAGAGCAGCCTGGAATGACATTTATATGCAGCGACACTGGGCGGCTCTAGCAAGTTCTGTTTTTACACTAAGAAAGTGCTCTGCAGGAGAACTCTGCAAGGAGACGCTGTCACTCCCAGGCTGCAATTGGAAACCAGCGGGGCGAATTCTGAGATTGCTGACGTGGATTGGCACAATTGCCAAGGTTAGGATTGAACTGTTTGAGTGTTATAAGAAGGACACAGATGTCAGTCGTCTTGAGATAGAAATGCATTATTAATTTTTTGGAGTGGGTGGCACAGGGTCAATCCAAACGCATAGTCTCATCTCAGCCTTCGTCTATTTTTCCAAGCCTTCGTTTTTCTTTTCCATTTTTTTCTTTTCATTTCTCTGTCTTTTGCCCCAGCCTGTTATTTTCTCAACAGAAGCCTCCTCCCACATGTGGCACTAATTGCTGTGTAAGAGATGGCCAACAAGAGCAAGCGAGATGGATGTGATCTGTCAGGATGCATGTATGCGTGTTGGTAATTATCGCAAGATATCTGCTTGTGTGAATCTGTTCCACAAGCACACAGTTGATTCACCCAGAATGGCTCATGGACAGAAGACAAAATAAGGGGTTGGAATTCCTCTAAAGGTTG
The DNA here is from genome assembly GCF_965113295.1 of Leuciscus leuciscus. Classification (NCBI taxonomy): domain Eukaryota; kingdom Metazoa; phylum Chordata; class Actinopteri; order Cypriniformes; family Leuciscidae; genus Leuciscus; species Leuciscus leuciscus. The sequence goes on from NC_138735.1 coordinate 22,509,344, forward strand.
TCTGTTGGGCTCTATTAGGAATTCCTTTGATGTGGAGCGTTTCATTTTTAATGATACACCTCGACAAAAGAGCAGTGCAGAGCTTTGCGGTCAGTCAGAAGGTGTACTCGTTTAACCTGACAGTCACAGTAAGTAAATGGAAGATCAAAAGAACGGAGCGAACATGCAAACCGCAAAGACGACTAGCAACTAAAGAGAAAAGAGCACACATCACTGGGATGATTAATATACCATTAAAAAATATTGGAGGATGCTTTAAATTGATGAACATTAAAGACTTTTACACTGTTACAAAATCTATTTCAAATACACGCTTCTCTTTTGAACATTCTATTTATCAAGGAATCCTGTAAAAAAAAAAAAAAAAAAAAGTTTCCTCCGAAATATTAAACAGCATACCTGTGTTCAATATTAGTAATAAGAAGAAACTTTTCTTAAGCACCAAATCAGCAAATTAGGATGTTTTCTGACGGATAATGTGACACTGAATACTGGAGTGATGGCTACAGAAAATTCAGCTTTGCAATCACAGGAATAAATTACATTTTAAATATATTAAAATAGAAAACAGTTATTTTAAATTGTAATCCAATTTCACAGTATTGCTGTTTTAATGTATTCCTGATCAAATAAATGCAGCCTTGGTGAGCGTAAGAGACTTATTTTAAAGCTTTAAAAATTTGCATAACAGGGAGAAATAATATAATCTCACCTAACATGACAAAAGGGATTCCCAGGTATGTTGAATTGTATTTCCCTCCTGTGAGGTTGAAGATGCCCGCAGAGGTGAGTGTAGCAAGGCTGACGGTCACCAGAGCCAGAAGGCCCAGCCAGGGCTTCGTACGCACACAGTCTCGCATTGAGCAGCACAGCATGGCCAGAGTGAGACACGCGGCCAGGCTAAAGAGCAGCGGGCGCTCTGATACACGACTGGTCCTTTGGAAGTCCCTCTGAAGAGAAGAAGAGGTAAAGGGGTTTAGACTAAGCTCCGGATGAGCCTCTCCAAAGTTCTCCAGCTCCCTGCAGAACAGCAGCTCCCAGCTGGCCGCCACCACTTCGTTCAGTGGGCTGGCCGCTTGCAGGTAGTACGTGAGTTGAAGGGCTCGAGCAGAACGCACCCCGTCTCTCCCTCCACCTGCCAGGACTCCGCCCAGTTGGTGCCCAATGTAGGCCTCCCGCCCATCTTTGAGTTTGGTGATGGGATAACGCAGAGGGGCTACTGAATGGTTGGATGCACGTGCCGATCTCATCTCTTCCAGAACCCGCAGGATGTCGTCCACGATGCAGCTCTTGCTATCATCCAGCAGGCAGAGGTGGGCAAAAGTGTAGTTGAATCCCAGCATAGGAACCTGGATCTGAGTGATTGTGTTGTGTAGCTTGAGGTGGAAAAAGAGAAGGATAAAATGTTTTACTAATACAGACAGGTAATAGATAAAAGTTTTTTTTTTAATGTTTTTGTAAGAAGTCTACTATGCTCAACAAGGCAGAATTTATTTGATCAAATGTTAAATGTAATTCATTACTGTGATGACAAAGCTGAATTTTACGCCAGTCTTCAGTGTCACATAGTCCCTCAAAATCTTTATAATATGCTGATTTGGTGCTCAAGAAACATGTATTATTATCAACGTTGAAAACAGTTGTGCTGCTTAATATTTTTATGGAAACCGTGATGCATTTTTGATGAATAGAAAGTTCAAAAGAACAACATTTATTTGAAATTATTTGTTTTGTAACAAGGTTAAAGTCTTTACTGTCATTGATCAAATGAATGTGTCCTTGCTGAATAAAAGTATTATTTTCTTCTTTTTTTTTTTTTACAAAAAGTTTTGAATGGCAGTGTATGTTCATGCACACATTAGGAATAAATTAAAAATAAAACCTTTAATACTCAAGAGTAAACTTTAAGTATTTGATTATGTCACATTTCATCGCATTCAGTTGCTACTATCTTGTTGCCAGGCAACAAAAAAGCATGTTGCTGCAGGAAGAGTGTGCCAACAAGAAAAACAGAACATAAAAGAAAAACTTTTTAGACTTTCTTCAACAGGAATCCATGTGAGAAGCGGATTTATTGTCCTCTGAGGTCAGGGTATCTGCGTTGTTAATGTCAGACTGATTAGACTGTGTCAGACTCAGATCACCGGGGGAGGCTACCTCCTTCAATCCTCCGGCCTCCTCGAGCAGCAAAGAAATGTCAGACACACACCGATCAGGCCTCTAATTGCTCAAGCTTGATAATTAACCCTCAGTTGGAGACTAAAGCATGACATTGCATGCCCACAGTCTTTATGCATATCAACAGAAAAAAAAAAAAAAAAAAACTATATATTGCACAGAATATAATCACCTCAAATCCTTTGAACCATGATTTTTCCCTCTTTCAGAATCAGATCAGATCTTGACATACACAACTGACACTCTTTTAAATCGTGGATCAGCAGAGGAGAGCTCACCAACTGTGGTCTATGATACAGTGAACAAGGTAATACTGAGACCTGTTGTGTTGTGTGTGTGCAGGGAGAATATAAAGAAGGTTTTATTTCTGGAAAATGCAATGCTGTGTGCATTTTAAAACGTTCTAAAGATGTGGTTGCTGCTCACGGCTCAGGCTTAGTTCAATTAGCTTAAATTGAAATTAATGTTTTGAGTTAGAAAGGATGAGCCTAAATGCACAAGAAGTGATTACTTTGCATTAAATAATAAAGACTCTATGCTAGCAAAATGTCACTTTATATAAAGCCACAATTTCAAAATTTCACAAAAAGAGGTCAAGTGCTCACTTGGTTTTTTCCTGAAGTTAAGATCTCTTGCCAGTACAGTATAAGCATAAGTTGCTAGCATCATATTTCATGTTGGGGACTGAATTTGGGATCTGAATTGGGAAGCTGTGTTACAGGAAGAAAAAGTAGGCCACAAAATAAAACTCTGACTGACACATTGCATTAAATATTTCTAATATTATATATATATATATCTGCTGGAGAGCTGTGGGAAGACATTTTTTATTTGAAATCCAGTTAATATGATAGCACCCGTTCCACAGAAGAGTTAAAATTACAGATTTGTTCAATTTTGAAATGCAGACTTTTGTCAGTTATTCTCCCACTGATTCCTGAAAAAAGGGACACATCAAAATAAGTCAAGCAATTTTCAGCTTTTTTATAAGATATACAAGATTTTGTTTTCTAAGTAATTTTTATATAATTTAAGTTAAAATGACTTAAACATCCAAGTTGATTGTAGCCTACTTAAAAAATTAAGACAGAATTATAATTCCTTTTTTTAAGTGTATCCACTTGATTTCCTTTACATATTTTACCTCTGAAATATGAGAAAGACTAACAAGCTTCAAAGAAAAATGTTGTTGGAGGTGCCAAAAAGTAGCCAAATCAACAAAATGTTGATTCATGGAGTTTTGACAAAACTGTAGCCGTTCAAACGTGTGAAACAAAGCAAATTTGTTGCTCACCTTCAGGACTGTGTTGACGTGGTGAGGGTCCAACACGCTCCCCCTGCGCGAAGTCACGATGACCCGGCCATATCTCCCGGGTGTTTGCAAGTCCGAGTACAGCGTGTGTTTGGACCGGTTCACGGGGAACAAACTATCCACCAAGTTCCCCTCGATCTTCGCCAGGCTGTGTTTGGGGGCTAACAGGTACTCCACGTTTTCCTCTATGCGGTATCTGCTGAAGCTCGCGCCCAGCAGGATAGAGATCAGCACGGGCGCGGAGGCGAAAAACACCGGGTGATTGGCGACAAAGTGGCCCAGTTTGTGGAATGATGTCCTAAGCCCTTCGTGCAACACTTGTCGCAACATCCTAGAATGCAGCAACAGCGCAAGGGCGATGAACCAGCATCAGCATCAGAGATCCGGAGCATCAGTGTTCAACCCACGCAGCTGGATCACTGAAATGATGAAGCGTTGCGTTGAATATCATCAGGTCCTGCTGGGTCAGAGACATCTTGTTAGTACTGCTTTGTTATTTACTTCAAAAAGAGAATTCAGAATCAAAATGCATTCGAAACTCCTAGTAGCCTAGAGGCATGTGGCAACATCAGTGTGCGAATTAGCCTAATCAGTGACTTTCAAAGCTGACGACTTTTCTTTCAGTATTCTGTCAGTTCATTTTGGGGCGCAGTCGGCTGAGGTTCGTCTCACGCAACCCAAATGGTCTTTTGCGCCGCCAGTACAGTAGCTCAATTATAGCCTACCTCAAAGACATTTTAAACAAAACGTTAAAACGGTTTGGGATATGTAAAACTACAACGAAACGATACATAATGGAACTATTATGATTTAGCATCCCACAGCGATCGAGTAGTGAAACATATATACATAACGTAAGTTTAAGACCCTTCAATTAATTTGTTTTGACGTCCTTTGGGGTTCAAGCCTTGGGGGTCAACATCCAGTCTCCATCCCCACCCCATAATTCGCACTCATGGGCAGTAGTGGTCACTTTCTAAGGGAGTGACAGGTTATATTCCTAGACAAGTGAAAAAAAGAAAAACCCTTAAACCAGCCTGGCGAGCTGAAAAGTGGCCAAAACCTGGCTGGTTTAATTGTTTTTTTTTTCGACAGGGAAATAAATGTGGTTCTGAATTATTACCAGTCACGTCTTGCAGTTTCATGCCATCTGAGAGACCCAATTTCCATAACTGCGTCGTTGATCCGAGTGCCAGAGGTGATATGCTCAATTCTCGTAGACTAATAGAAACGAATCACTTTTCTCTTTGAATATGTCCACGGCGTCTTGGAAAGGATGAATCCTGTACGGTACCTATAACAGTGAACTGGTCATGCAGCCTACTTACAAACAGTTTCAAATGCGCAAATACAGTTTTGTATATTCCATTATCTATGAGGTGCGTGTCATTGATCCATATTAATCCCGTACCGCGCCCAGCACAACCGCTATCCGCTGTTACCAGTCTGAAAACACGAATCTCCACCACCGACCCGCGGCGCAGAATGCGTGCGAGCTCCGCGCAGATCCAGCTCGGCCACTTGTGTGCATTTCCTTACCGACTTAAGACATTCGTTACTGCGCTGAACACAAGACAGGTCCGCACAAAAAATATTCACGAACGAACGAGATGCGGCACTTAAATGCTCAGTTACGGAGCTGATTCAGAAGTTCCAGTTTCCCGAAGAGCCGACCGGTAAATGCCGCCGGTGCCCCCACCCCCATTACACTTAATCACGGGAAGCCGTTTGTGGAAAGGAAAGCTTTTCTGATTGGTCTGTAAACGTTAGACCATACAACACGCATAGAGATAACGATTATGTGACGGAATTGTATTTTGTGTGACAGCCTGTTATAGAAACGGTTTGCAATTACCCCACTACTATAGGCTACTGATTTACACGTACAATTATTGTCTCAGTACGCACATACTTTAACTGATCATCTGATGAGCGCTTTACACTCTAAAAATAAAGGTTTCTAAAAGAGGCTTTTCACAGCGATGCAACAGAAGAACCATTTTGGCTTCCCCAAAGAATCTTTCAGTGAAAAGTTCTTAAGTGCAAAGAACAATTTAGAAAAGCTAAAATAATCATTTGTGCAATACAAAGGTTCCATTTATTTTTAAGAGTGTGTGAAAGACATAACACATCTTTATACCATGCGAAAACAGTTTGCCATAAGTAAAAACATTTAGCATTTCCCCTCTATACTTTTTGTCAACACCCAGAAAAGTATTACAGATGCAACAGACTTTGTACCAATATTTGCATACAGAGGAGAAAAAAAGTGCTCATAAATGAAAGCCAGTCATAGGCTTGATTCAGCACCATGGACAGAGACGATTACAGTACCAGTATTAGTTTGGTCTTTTTGGATCTAGAATTGAAGATGAAATTGAGGCCCATTACGTCAATACACTTGAGAGTTTACAATAATCTTTTCCTTCTGACGTATTATTCCAACAATCACCCATGTTCTCACAAAAATTTTCGACCATTTTTACAGATTGTATTTTTATTTATCCAGAGGAAGTTCAATCACGGCCAGGGTTAAACTGTCCCAGCTCTCTCTGAATTCCTCAGACAGACAGACAGTCTCTGGCCAACAGATCATTTAATAACAGTGGAACAGACTGCTGAAGTGCAGGGGCACGGCTCTGGATTTACCCATGCATGTCTAATCAAGTACTGAGCCCGTGATTCAGCATGGCTCCCCTACCTGGACCGCTCCAGTGCCTTTTGCTCTCCTCTGAGAGTTATTTGATATTGAACATATCCATTTTACACTTCCAAACAATGCCATAGAAGAACCATTTTGGGTTCCCCAAAGAACCTTTCAGTCAAACAGTTCTCAAAAGAACCATTTTTTCTTAGAGTGAAGAACATTAGAAAATTCCCCCCAAAAAACTTTTACCACTATTAAGAACCTTTTGTGCAATGGAATGTTTTCATAGATGTTAAAGGTGTTGGAACCATCGATGCCAATATAGAACCTTTGTAGCACAACTATATTTTGTATGTGGTTTATTTTAATCCACAGTGAGATTGCTCAAATAGAAATATGTTTTTATCTTCCCGCATCTAACCTTTGACCATGCTGTAGACATAAAAGCAGGGCTTGTAATGTTCATCACTGTTTTATATGGTTATTGCCATGGCAACGATGCCTCCTGTAGCCCATGCTTTGCCATAACGTTCCAGCAAACTGACAAAGAGTGGTTTCCATGGTTACAGCTTTAGGGCACCATTGTGACTTCACAGCTGAAAGTGCTGGTTGTGTTTAATGTCTGTAATACCTGTCTGAGTAAATATTTTGACTCATATTGTATTATTGCTTCTACAATATATTGTGCTGGCCGGGCATTATATGGACTAGCAACATCAAAGGTTTGATTCCTAGGGAAAACAGATACAGATTACTGAATAAATGTAAATCTATAAATGTTCCTGTAAATGTAAATTGACTAACACACACACACAAAAAGCTGAGTTTATTTTAGGAGGCAAGAGAAGAAGTGAAGTTTGTTACCATAAAAATATTCCGTTTTCAGAGAGAGGTGGGAGTTTGGTCTCCTGCAGTAGAACTTTACAATAGGTTCTGGAAAGAGTCAAAGATCAGAGCTCAAATCTCACTTGAGCTGTACGATGTTCAGAGAAAACCTGAACTGAGTAAAGCTCTGTTTGCTTGCTGTGCAGTGGAGTCTGGGGAAAAGTTGATGTGAGAGGAAGGAGGAGACCTGGATTGAGAGAAGAGGAGAAATAGAGACAGAGTTAGTGGGAAAGAGAGTAAGAGTGATGGAAGGGAGAGGGAGAATGAGAGAGGTGCAGAGAAAGGAAGGGAGGAGAGAAAATGTGAGCTGAATGTCAATGATGTAATTTTCCTTCCCGTAATCTTTATCCTCATTTTACCTCAAACTTTTTGGAATCATTTTCTTAAATCAGACATGTTTTCTTAGATTCTTAGATACATTCACATTTGATCAAAACTGTAAAAGATAAAAACAGTTTTGTCAGATAATGTCTTTGATTCTATGTTTAAGCTTGGTTTAAATTGTTTTCCCCTTTTTAAGCATAAACTTAACCAAATGTTGTAAATACAAACAAACACATAAACAAACATTAAAGGGATAGTTCACTTTGAAATTAAATTTTGGTATGTTTTAGCTTACCTCAAGGGCATCCAAGATGTAGGTGTCTTTTTTTCCGCAGTAGTTTCAATTTTTATATTTTTAGGTCAAACCGTTCTTGTCTGTCAGTCATATAATGCAGGTCGATGGTCATTATCTCAAAGAGCATGCACAGAGTCCAAATTAAAACAATTCCCCATCGTCCAAATTAAACAATTCCCCATCGTAAGTACACATTGATGGCCTAAGACACGAAACGAGCGGTTTGTGTGAGAAAACGAACAGTATTTATATAATTTTTACCTCTTGTACACAGCCACGTCCAAGTGATCTGAGAGCGCGGGCGGGTATAGATACAGTATATACACTAGATGTCGCCTTGGCTACGGTTTCGTTCTTAGGCCATCAATGTGTACTTACGATGGGGAATTGTTTAATTTGGACGATGGGGAATTGTTTTAATTTGGACTCTATGCATGCTCTTTGAGACAGTGACCATCGACCTGCATTATATGACTGACAGACAAGAACGGTTTGACCTAAAAATATCCAAATTGAAACTACTGCGGAAAAAAAGACACCTACATCTTGGATGCCCTTGAGGTAAGCTAAAACATGCCAAAATTTAATTTCAAAGTGAACTATCCCTTTAAGATTTAATCCCTGAAAACAAGTCTTAAAGGCACAGTTCACCCAAAAATGAGAACTCTGACATAATTGACTAACCTTCACATCATTTCAAACCTGTATGACTTTCTCTCTTCTGCAGAACACAAAAGAAGATATTTTAAAGAATATTGGTGACTAAACAGTTGACGGTAGCCATTGACTTCCATAGTAGGGGAAAAATACTATGGAAGTCAATGGTTGCCGTCAACTGTCTGGTTACCAACATTCTTTAAAATATCTTCTTTTGTGTCCTGCAGAAGAAAGAAACTCATACAGGCTCGGAACAAAATGAGGGTGAGTAAATTCTGTCAGAATTTTCATTTTTGGGTGAACTATCCCTTTAAAGACCTTACATTGTAACTTTGTAGTTTATTTTGAGCATTTTTCTTTCTCTGAACAGATTTAATTGTCTTACTGTAGCTCTTGCTCTATCTGCCAGGATCTCTGTTCCCATAAACCATAAGTGTTGCTAGACCCTAGTGAAAACAGCAGTTGCTGTAAGCTATTTGTGTTTTTTCACTGTGATTTACCCCTTACTATAGTCACTAAATCTGTATGGTTCTGATATACTGTACATCTACTGACACATATTTCATTCAGCCACAGCAGCTCCTGTTTAAGTAGGGGGGTGAATGTAATTAATAAACAATCTCTCCACTAATACATCTCTCCATCTGTCTGGCCTTATGACGATTTCATCCCAAGACGACCAACACAAATGAGAGATGGAGGGTTATGTGGATTTACAGTGTGGGCACTTCATGTCTGATGGCAGTAGCCTATAAAATCCCCTATTTGTCTCTCTGTTTTTCTCTGAAGGTGAACAAGTCAAGATAAATGATAACCAACAATAAAAGGAAAAATCTGCATAGAGACAGAACAGGAAAGGATGCACACAATGAGAGAGAAATTACCTTTCTGACAATTTGAATCCTGAAGCTTATTCGTTCATCGCATCCTGCTGACTCAAACTGGGCACAAGAATTGCATGGTAATCCCCACCACATGCTCACAGGAAACGCTAAACATATTTACAACAAATGAGTCAATTCAGGAATAAACACACAAACACACAATGACATGTTCCTATAAACCAGTCAACTCTCTCGTCAGGGAAAAAAAAATGGTTTTAGAATTTGGGATAATACAGTGAAAATGTTGTATTAAATTAAATTACATTACAATTAAAAAAAAAAAAAAATCTCACTATTGATATCAGCTTTTTGTACCCCAATGTATATATCGAACAATTCATATCCATTTATATTATTCTACAGCCATTGCATTTTTGTATCATTACAGGTGAGTTTAGAGTTAAGATTGGAGTTAAGTGTAATACAAATAAATTATACATTGTGCATTGACATGCTATTGATCACTTGTATGCACCATTCCAAGAACTAGCATTTTCACAACAATATTTATGAATTTTTATGCTTCTGTCTTCAGGTTACCATGTTGAAATGAACAATGAGTGCACTATGTACCCACTCAAAGCAATAGTACATTCAGCACATCTTCTCTTTCTTTACACTGAATTTTTCATCTCCCTTAACAATAATCCTTACAAAATAGGCAGAAGATTTATATTCCCAATAGTTGTTTTCCTGGCTTTGCAGTTTAAAGCAAACAGCAGAGGAACAGTTTGAAAAGGTGTTTATAACAAGAGCCCCACTTTCATTGGCCTGGCAGTTAGATTGAGCTCAGTGGAGGCCAAATTGGAGAGAGAGAGAGAGAGAGAGAGAGAGAGAGAGAGAGAGAGAGAGAGAGAGAGAGAGAGAGAGAGAGAGAGAGAGAGAGAGAGAGAGAGAGAGAGAGAGAGAGATTGAGACATCTGTGCAAGCAGCACTGGGAACACTGAACCAATGAGCCAAGGAATGTCTTTAACTTCCCTGGGCTTCTCTCTATTTTCTTAATTACTGTTTATAAGAAGATAGCTTAGATATATATAAAAAAAGACTTGGCCAAAATATGTGGACACCTGAACACCACATCCATAAGTGCTATATACTTCCACATTTAATGTCAAAACCATGGCCATTAATAGGGATTTTGTCCTCTCTTTGCTTTGGAGTTCCAATTCGTTAATTAGAAGCAGTGTCCTCATTGCTTGGCTCTTTTGTGCAAGGAATGAATGATAAAACATTGACAGTCAATGAGAATCCATCCTGCTTTAAGACATGTTTAAACCAAGGACAATATAACTATAACAATTAAGATATAGTTCTTAATATCATTCTAAATATAAAAGAATAGCAGAGACCACACCACAACTATAACGGCAACTACAAACTATATATTGTTGGAATCACTGTCAGAACAAGTTTTTTCCAGCTGATGAACAATAAAAACAGTGACAGCCAATCAGAATCCATCCTGCTTTAAAGAGCAGAATTTAAAGCGGCAGACGACAAAACTGCAGTGTGTGCTTATAATAAACAGAACAATATTATGCATAGGTGAAGATGCTAATATAGTTATCGTTAAAGATATCTTTATAGTTATCGTTCTTGGTGTGAACAGGCCTCTAGAAATGATGTTTTCAAACTGACTGAAACTGTGTTTAATTCTTGCATATCAATGGGTGAGTTTTGGGAGAATGCTTGTTACTGTGTTAATGGTTTTACCACAGTGACCCCTGGTTTCACAGACATACTTATCTTAAAATATGTCAGTGTCATTGTTTTGTCTCATGATGCACACCAGTAATGTTTTTTTCTAAGGAACGTTTATAAAAGCTACTAAAATGTCCTAATTTAAATAAGGCCTAATCCTGGCTTAATCTAAGCCCTGTCTGTGAAACCAGGCCTGAATGTGTCAGGAAGGTTAACAAAAAGGTTACTCATAAATGTGTAAAATTGACACATTATGGCTGCTCTTGGCTAAACAGGTTGTGTTAGATGCTGTGAACAACAAATCCGCAGGTTGAGTTCATTTTATAACTATGTGTGAAAACAGCTGAATTCGTCCAACACAGTTTTATGTAATATAGGCCTACACATCATTTGTGTAATTTTTCAATAAATATTTTAAGACTCCCGTTCTAAGCAATTTACCTTCCTGTAGCAAGACGTCTTACCACTCAGCATCTAACGTGCAAATTGCCCTAAGCTAATTTGGTTGAGGAATTATAAACGTTATCTAATTCGAATGAGTCGCTCTCCAGCTCATTGAGAAAGTTGATGTTCTTGTTTGACGTGTCACATTTGTAAAAGAACGAGCGGGGAGCATGAAAAGGTAATCCACTGTCCCAGGAGGGGCCGGAAATCAGGGTCCATTAAGAGAAGGCAATTAATGATTAATTAGTTAATAAGCAAGATAACAGGCAGTGCATGATTGTATGGGATATTGCAGATTATGTACCATTTAGTTTATTGCATAGGGATGAAGACTGTGTGTGCAGCCATTCAGGTTGAGCTACAATAAGACAGATCGAAATAAGCCATTCATCACTGTAATTCAGTTTCTATGCAGACCCTTTAAGTCAGGATAATAATTCACTGTCTTATTGTCCTATGATTAATTCATGTTTGTTTAGAAGACAGCATACCCAAAGGGACTGTCGGAGTGAGTCGATGAACATGAGCATTAAAGAGGGAAAGTGAGAGGATAGATGGATGAAAAGATGGATGGTTGCGTGGAAAAGCTCTAGGGCTTTTCTGAGAGGAGACATTGCTGTTACTTGATCCCAATCCAGCCAGAAGCACACACGAAGGGGTATTTCACACAAAAAAATTCATAATTTACTCACTCTTATGTTGCCTCGAACCCATATGCGGTTGTTTTTTCTGTGGAACACAAGAGTAGACATTTTATTAGATTCGTGGCAGTTTATAGTCAACAAAAAGGACAGAAACACATTAAAGCACCATAGAAGTATTATAAAAGTTGTCATGCACTGTGTTTCAAGCCTTCTGAAGCCATATGATAACATTATGTAATAAAAATACAGAAATGCAAGTAATTTTTTACTGATAATCTTGGTCTTCCTGGTCACAAAATTATGACAGAATTAACAAACCCTTTAATTCTCAACCAATGGCCTTTTATCTTATGCATACTGGCACAAACACTGGAGAATGTGCTAGTGGGTGTCAGTCATGAGTAAGTCTAGTATTTACTGTTCTTATTGGCTGAAAGTTTAATAAGTAAATGATTCAACTATGTTGTTTCATCACACCCACCTAATACACAAATGCACAAAACTAATTATAAACTATTTGAATCATACTTTTATACATAATGTGCCTGTCGCTTCTGCATTAGTCACCATTACTTCAAACTGTCATTTTTTAATGGAGAAAAACTACAACTGAAGCAGAGAGAGAGAGAGAAATAGAGAGAGAGAGAGCTATTCTTACACAATGACTCAGCACATCCAGTCGTACACACATACACACTGACGCAATATACTGCACTTGTACCTTACAATTTCTCTGTCTGTCTTTGTATGTTTGTGTCTGTCTCTTGGAAAGGTTTGGGTGTCAGGTTTGGGAGAGAATTGCTCTAAAAGCATTTTTGGGTGCTCATAATCGGTGGATTATTATCTCTGTATCAGTTGGTGCCGTTTACTACCACAAAGAAAAAGTAAAAAAATCAGAAATAGTCACATCGTGAGATATATAGTCAGTTGCAAGATACTTTATAAAAATGCAATTGTTAGATATAAAGTCATAATCACAAGAAATAAAGTTGCAATTACACAAAAGTACGGCAAATAAAGTCACACTATGAGGTATAAAGTAAAAATTGTGAGATCACATTATTATAAAGTCATAATTGTGTGAAAAATGTTGCAATAAAAATTTTTTTGTAAATGCAAAGAAATACATTGAGAAATATAGGCACAATTACGAGAAAGAAATAGCAAGATATAGGTGCATTGTGAGATACAAATTTTGTCTAATGTTATATTACAATAAAATTAATTGAGAAATATAAAGTCACAATTACCTTCTTTTTTTTTTTCTTTTTTTTGTGGCGGAAATGTGCTTCCATACAAATTGCTTTGCTAATAATATCACTAGTGGAGTCAAATTTGTTGTTGTGTGTGTGTGTGTGTGTGTGTGTGTTCATTTTGTTAAATTGGTTATCTAAACTGATCTCATTCACTGTTGCATTAGTATTTTTTAAGATGAAGCACTGGCTTTTCTGGCTCAGCTGACTGTATAAATCTCTAAAACTGACATAATCCAGATAATGTAAGTCATTAGTATTTCTCAGCATGAAAATAACTGTGGTTTGGGGAGTCTGGCACACTGCAGAACTGCTTCATATGAAAGAAAGAAAAAGAGAGAGAGATGTTCTTCTGTTGTGCCTCTTCTTTCAAGTGGGTGGGCACACGCTCGGCCCCATCGCCCACCGCCTGCCACATTATTTCACACCATTCGCACACACTGCCAAGGCTGAGGTCACCAGGCTTTTCATTTTGAAATTCCTGTGCGTCGTCACACCAGTGGATGTCTTTGTGGGTCTGTGTGTAGGTGTTTGATTCTATGGAACGGTGTGACTCATATGCTTTCATAGAAGCTTCTACTTGCCTCATAGCTCAGCTCTGCCTTCAAAGCACATGATAATCAAGATCTCAAGGCTTTCTGCCTGTGACAATGCTCAAAAGCACAGACAAAGACACAGAACAACAACAAAAACAAATGGAACTCGGTTATGGGTGTTGAGTTTGATGAATTTTAATGGTTCTATAAGATAGTTGGGAAGGTTGTGATCAGCAGATAAGAGGCGAACTGGGAGAAAGTGAATTGCTGAGGCTTGAAATGTAACGTTTAACACCTTTTCTTCTTCTGATGGAAGAGGACTGTAAACAGCAACAATTGTTACAGAAGATCTGTCTGTCTGTATAAGAGGTCTCTTTAATATCGTACTTGATTCTTTAGACAACAATCAGAGGATTGAGATTTGATTGAGCAATGAGAGAAATTGAGAACAAATGAAGATGCTTCCATTTAGATTAGCCAAGATATCAAAGTCAACAATGCCAATTTGAAAATTATGGAAGCTTGTTTCCGCCACTGAATAAAGAATAAAAAATAAAAAAGGTAACTTTTTATCTCACAATTCCTGATTCCTTTTTTCTTACAATTATAAGTTTATATCATGCAATTCTGAGAAAAAAAAACAAAAAGTTTGAATTGTGAGAAAAGTTGCAATTACCTTTTTTCTCCCACAATCCCGAGAAAAATATCACGCAATTATGAAATTTTTGTCTCGCAATTGCACGTTCATATCTCGCAATTATGATTTTTTTCTCTCGCACTTATGTCTTTTTTTCTCGCAATTGCGAGTTTATATTTCACAATTCTGAGAGAAAAAAAGCTGAATTGTGAGATAAAAATTCACAATCTTTTTCACATTTTTATTTTGTAGCGGAAGCAAGCTTCCATTAAAAAAAGAAACATCTGAGACTAAGCTAATATTTAAACTCCAAATATTTCAATTAACATTTCAATCTTTGAGTCATACAATGTTCTTCTGTGAGCCTGAACCTGAAGCCGATCCACACATACATTCGGCAGAGAAGCCACTATGCCTTTAAAGGGATAGTTCACTCAAAAATGAAAATTGTGTCATCACTTATGACGCATTTCCACTGCATGGTACGGTACGGTACGGCTCCCTTCGGCTCGCTTTAAATGGTACCACCTCTGTTGAGGTTCCAAGCGTACCGTACCGATACTAAAATGTGACGTGCAAACACTGCAGATCACTGATTGGTCAGACAGAATCATCACTACCAGCGTCATTATATTTACAACACGAGACACTAAACCCGCTAGATTTAAATAGCCAGTAGACAACAGCCAACACTGTAGCGCCTGTTTTAAAAGTATTTGCTTCAAAAAAAGAGTATCAACTTTAAAAAAAGAAATGGCTGAATCGTGGTCAGTGGACGAGGTGCAGACGTTCCTCTCGTTGGTTGCAGAGGAGCGGATGGGGAAACACGGAATGAAAAATTCGTATTTAATATGATGATGTCATGGCAGTAGAGACGGCAACTATAACGATCAGTCCCACCCACTTTGAAGCGGTACTAACTGCAGTGGAAAAGCAACCGAGCTAAAGCGAACTGAACCGTGCCGTGCCGAGTCGAGTCGTACCACGCAGTGGAAAAGCGAAGCGAGCCGAACCGTTCCGTGCCGAGTCGAACCGTACCGAGCCGAACCGAGCCGTACCATGCAGTGGAAAAGCGCCATAACTTAACCTTGTGTTGTTCTAAACCTGTATGGGTTTCTCTGTTCTGTTGAACACAAAAGAAGATATTTTGAAGAATGTCGGTAACCAAACAGTTGATGGACCCCATTGACTTCCATAGTATTATTTTTCCCCACTATGGAAGTCAATGGGGTCCATCAACTGTTTGGATACCGACATTCTTCAAAATATCTTCTTTTGTGTTTAACAGAACAGAGAAACCCTTACAGGTTTAGAACAAGGTTGAGTAAGTGATGACACAATTCCACCAAAGGAGGGAGAGCATTTTCACATTTGGCTCCAAAACTCTGGAATAGTCTTCCTGATACTGTTCGTTGCTCAGACTCGCTCTCCCAGTTTAAAACTAGATTAAAGTCGCATCTCTTCAGCCAGGCATTCATATAATCCCACAGTTCAAACTACAATCCGGCCTCTAGCTCATAAATGCCAGAGGAGAACTGGCCCCCGACTGAGCCTGGGTTCTCCCAAGGTTTTTTTTTCTCCATTAGGTCACCTGATGGAGTTTTAGGACACCATTAGGTCACTTGATGGAGTTTTTCGGTTCCTTGCCACTGTTGCCTTTGGCTTGCTCAGTTGGGGATATTTTGGGGATATTTAATTTAATTTTATCAATCAATAAATTCCTCTTGAAATAAACTTTGTTGTATTATTTAAATTTAATACTGTGAAGCTGCTTTGATACAATCTGTATTGTGAAAAGCGCTATACAAATAAACTTGACTTGACTTGACAATTTTCATTTTTGAGTGAACTATCCCTTTAAGTCATCAAGAGTTAGAAACTACAACAAATTATTGAGTGAGGTGTTCCAGTTTAATTCTCGCTGTTGTGTGTTTGTGTTTTGTACTTTGTGGGAACACAGTGACCAGTCCTGTCAACATGATCAACAGTTTCACGTCTCAACAAGTGTGTCCGTGAGCACCATGTTTGTAGTGTGTGTAGCAATTGTGTAATGGAGGGTGGGCATACGGCCACTGAGAGGAGAAAAACATCATTATCGCAGCTAATGGGAAGGCCTCCTAACACGAGCCCTTCGTGGGGGACCGGACACGGTCACCACAGCAACCATCGCCACAGCAACCACCATTACAACCCTCATATATTTCCACTAGCTGCAGTAAACCACCGAGACCATTATGTTCCTGATGTTAATACTCTCACTTTACGTTTCACAACTGAGATTTCCTTAACATCTTTTTTTGTTTCTTCTGTGGTCAGATTTGCAATTAAAAGTCTGAAATCTCTCACCAAATATTTCCAAAACCAAATCACACTTGTCTAATTTTTTACTTTTTATTTCTCTCCGGGACTTTTAAAAGAAGGATCTTTATTTCCTGAGAACTCGGTATAACTGAGGATCATGAGCTATAATAGTGAAACCTCTGAGCGATAACGTTTGATTTTGGGGACGGCAATGAAAAGGGCAGTGAAAGATGAAGGAAATGTGGACAGGTTAGGAGATGAGACTCGGTCTTAGAGATTCTTGTCACGCTCCCTGTCAAATCAGATTGGAACAAATCACTCAAAAGAAAATCATATTTTCCAGCTTGTTACTGTGGCTATGCTGCCTGAATCAGCTGATGCATTCTCCCATCAATCATCTCTCTGTTATGCGTAACCACCTGTCTCTACCTATACAAGCACTAAATATTTCTCCAAGTGCATACAGTTAAAGCACTTTTGGTCAGACTTCTTCTGAAGTTAACAATGACAGTATAAAAGAGCTGCCAGGAGTAATGCAATATGACTTATATAGCCTAACCCACACCTTTTCATCTTGCAGGTGAATAGACCTATATCAGATTCAGTCTGTCTATTTCTGCCAAGGTGATAAAATTGTTCTGAATTTCTCCATGTCCAGGATCTTGATCTGATATATTTTACCTGAAGATAGAGCTTGGCATTTGACATGGCTCCTTTTTGAGTCTTTCTTCAAATAGGCATTTTTCACTCTCTCTCACTCACACTTTTCACACTCTCTTGTTAATTTAATCTGTCTAGCAGTGTACATAAATGCATCACAGGAGAATTCAATTTTTTTTTTCTCTAAAAGCCATGCACTTTTTCCACACAATGTCATTTATATCTCATCTCAAATAATGTATTGTGTTTAATAGCATTCTGTGGTAGAAATGATGGTGATGGATTGAAATAAAAAAATGAATAAAATGTCTGTCTTGCTGAGGGTAATTTCTTGGATAGGATTTTGTGTATCCATAAAAGGAGCTATATGGGGATATTTTGGGGATATTTAATTTAATTTTATCAATCAATAAATTCCTCTTGAAAAAAACTTTGTTGTATTATTTTAATTTAATACTGTGAAGCTGCTTTGATACAATCTGTATTGTGAAAAGCGCTATACAAATAAACTTGACTTGACTTGACTATATGTAGAATTCAAAACCCCCTGTGGCCGTTAAGTGAACTGCAGCCAGCAACTTACTGCTCGTGCACATGTAACATACAGTACAAGAGACTAATCATGATTCAAGGTCCCGATATACTCATGGTGAAGTTCTTTTTCGTTTTTCTTTGCTTAGAGTTAAATAGAAGTTGGAATTAGCTCAGCAGCGATATACTTTAAAGTGCCGCTATTATGCTATTTTAAAGTTCCCAATGTTGTTTTGGAGTCTCCTACAACATGCATCAAAGGTCAATTTTTTTTTCATTTTCTCATAATATATATTTGCACATCACCACATTTTCAATGATTCTCAAACGACTCGTCAGATGAATCAATCTCTCTAAATCCCTCCTTTCCGCGAGCTACTACGCGTGTACAGTGCGCGTCGAAAACATAAACGCCCATTGCCATAACAACGTCAGCTCTGCTTGTCCTGAGGCTTCCTACACCATAAACTAAACACAGTAACGAACAATGACTACGATTTTACCATATCAATCCGAGCGAGAGTCCGATGATGAAACATTGGAAGAACTATTCATTCAACCCGAACCTCCATCTCAAGGATGACTCGAGCAGGATGTTTCTCAGTGATACAATACTCAGGTGCATTATGAGATGTTGCAACTGTAATTCCTCACCATCAGCATTAACAAGTGCATGTCCATCAACAAACCAATTATTTTACTTGTACTTATTTATTTACAGAGTATTTTTCTAATTTATTGTAGTGAACATGTGGAAACTGTATCAATAACTGCATACATTAGCCGAGCTCTAGCGTGAATGACTGATGTAACATAAACGTTACACAAAACATTACAAAAACAAATCTTGGTCCATGCTTAATCTTTCCTCAAAGTAGTGAGAACGACAGACAGACAGTCTGCATTAATAGACACTAATAATAATAGTCACCATTAATAGTTTTAGGTAATAGTGGTCCACAACTGATTAGCAGAAGTATTTCAGTAAGACAGTAATAATGTGAGTTAGCCAGTTAGCAGGATACCAACACAATATAAAACTCAAAACTAAGTATTTTGAACACCATTTTTCAAGAGCAAACAATTTGCGAATCCTGCATTGAACTTTGAGAAGTTCAACTTCGAGATTTGAGAAGCAGTATTCAGTAGTATAAAGGGAACACAGCAACATTTTAGGATTATACTGCTGTGGTATTGTGGTAAAGATGAACTTTAACCACTGATTCTTCACATGCTCATTCCTTGGGCAGTGTAAAAAAAAACTGGCTTTACCTTCACATTGTAGAGCACATTCTCGACATGATGCTATCCAGTATCCACAGGAATCAGCTGCCGGTTTGAGGTTCAAGTTTTCCCTGGTGTCTGCACGCGCAATAAGTGGGCGGGCAATATGCTAATGTTTTGTTTTGACGTCACAACGAAACGACTTATCACTCGTTTGAAAAACGATTCATTTCATTTTACTCATTTTCGACTCTTACTTGTGAAAGATAATAACTTTATATATGGTGCACTTTCAGATTTAAAACTTTGTAGGATGTTTTCATTCACTTAGAGCTATCTGTTAGGCCTACATACTACATGAAAGGTCATTTTCAAAAATCCATAATTGGGGCACTTTAACCAAGTTTAGACAAATAAAATAAGATAAATATAGGCATTTAGATAAATATGCAGATGTGTGCTTTCCTCTCAATAACAAAAAATACAGCGGTAAAAAAAAAGCAGCAGTTAATAAAACATAATCATAGTGTTGTGGATATATGCATCAGCTCTGCGATCCACCGGCATCATGTTGACAGATGAGGTAATTAAAATTACACTGTTATTAACCTATAGCTTGATTATAAAGTATATTTGAGACTATAGATAGACTATATCTGACTTGTGGTTGTATTTTGAATTCATTTTGAGGAGAGATGTGCTATATCTTTTATAACCGATCAGCCATAGACTGTAAAAAAAAGATGGATGACGCCCATTCACTCTCTTCCATTGGTGAAAAGTGAAGCCGCCAAAGTCCTAATATTGCGCTGACATCTTGCGCTGATTTGGGACCTGATTCTGATAGTGAGCAGGAAGTAAAGCCGCGATATCAAGGTCCCGCCCTCACTCCCGCAGAAACGGTTAGTACAATGTTTACTGCATTGTCAGTGTAAAATAAACAGTTATGGACATGTAGAAATTAAAGTTGAAGCTCCAATCTCCTCTCGAAAATCCCCCCAAAAGTCTGTTGGTGTCTCAGTGACTACTTTGTGTGGAGAAGCTGTCAATCACAGCTGTCAATCATGACGTCACATTCCCGTTTTTATAGCATCAAATAACTAACTAAGACCAAACTTATTTCAAAATTTGAAACATTTGAAGTGTAATTTGATTGTTTCGTTTCCATCGCGTCCCATTAGACTTCATGGGGAGGGCGGGGTTAATAACCTATACTGGGACCACCCCCCTGGGGGCGATTGAGACGCTTTGGCTTCACTTTTCAGCACTTGTGTGGCAAGCTTGGATCGGACCTACAATGTTCGCACAGCAGATGAAAAAGCGGGCGAAAAAATCCCATAGACTTACAATGGCAGAATCTTCGTGTTTTTGAATCCCAACTGACATTTTCACACACACGCACACTCAGGGCCTTAGACAAGAGGGATATAAATGAATCAGAGCATCATAGAGATACGTGAGTTTGGCTCTTTTGATTTGGGCAGTCATCCAGACTATTGGTTGAACCCTGCTAACTGTCTGGTCTGGCCACGCCCTAGCAACTATTTAGAGCACCCTAGCAACCCAAACCCAAAGTGAGATATCTTTAAGTCTAAATGTCATAGATGCATTGTGGTTGGTTTATATAATTTAAACTGGCAAGCAGCCTTTGGAGTATCATCATTGGCAACTCCCTAGCAACTAAACAGAGTACCCTAGCAACCATTCAGCAAGACCTATATCTATGGATGTATTGTGTTTTGCCACTGCAAGCACCATTCACATTTTCTTCAGGAAATGTACATTCTAGTTTAAGATTGAAAGTCAGAGAGCGAAAAGAATACATGAGCAAAGAACTAAACCTACATAAAAGACATAAAAGACATTTGAAAAGTAGCAAAAAGAAATTATAAATGCAATGTAAAATAAAATTCCAAGACAGTTTTATAGCAAAAAAAAAAAAAAAAATCTGAAGTTTTAAGAATAAATAAACCCCTAGGACACAAAAAACCATTTACCTTTCCCTTCTAATCGCTTTCTCTGTTTTCCATTCTCCTTTTTTTCTTATTTTCACCTCATTTATCTACCTCTCTCAGCCTCTCTGTGTCTTTTCAGTGGGAACAGCAGAGTAATGGTGGCATGCTTTTAGCTGCAAAACCATGATGGATAAGATCCTTTAAAAAAAAAGGTCTGATCTAGTTAGACACTGAGTCTTTTGGCTTTTCTTCCCAAATCTACTTATTTTGCCTGAAGGCCAGAGCGACTACAACCCTTTTAGAAATGTACTTTCTGTTTTCAGAGCTACAAATGGCAGCGGAGCCTGTGAATGCTGCTCGGCAGGGAAGTCTTGCTGAGGGCGTTGTGTTTTGGATTTATATTCTGTGAGAGCAGGTGATTAGAGCGGGCTTTTATAGAATCATGAATCATCTGTGTCTTTCAGCTTGTCAAGGCAGCGAGATGAAGTGATGTCAGAACGCCTGACGGATATGTAATGGTTCAGTCCACCAGACCCTGAGGCAATGTTCTTGTCAATGACTGATCCAAGTTATCCCACTGACAATGGAACATTGCGCAAATGTGAAGTGTAAGAAAGAAGTGAATTCTACAGAATAGATTTGCATCAAGGACATTTGTAGTCGTCATTTGACAGATGGTATTGTCAGTCGGTGTTACATCACTCATCTGTTGTAACTATGGTGTAATACTAGACAGTCTCATTCAGAGTCTCGGCTGCATAAGGGTCAGTGACATATAAGAGTGACCAAGGTGACAAAAATCTTTTAAAAGTATAGTTTAAAACATATGCACAAAGTTCTTTGAAATTCATCTGGGTTTAAAATCGTTTTGAAAAGCTTTTTGAAATTATCATGTGAAAATAAATATTGCATCATGTGGTGCAATCTGTCTAAAAATACTTTTCACCTTGAAAAAGTATTTTAAAATAAATAATTAAATAAAGGTGTGTACAATCAAAAGTATGTTTAAATGTGACCTTGTAAAAGTAATAAAAATATTTTCCTTATGTAAGAGTACTTAAAAATAATCTTAAAAGATTTTTTTTCAAGGGCATTTTTGGGGGCAGGCATTTAAGGACATTTTTAGTTTTAGTTTTAATATTTAATATTTTTTCAAAATTTGCAAACCCAAATGACCTTTCTAAGACCTTGGCACATATTTTAAACTAGACTTTTAAAAGATTTTTCCTTGCATTGACTCTTATGTAGCAGAGACTCATAATTGAGATCATAGTTACATCAGATGAGCATTCTATAAAATATCAAAATTATTTAAATTTGGACTTCATTAAAAATATGCTGATCGTGGAAGAGATAGTCAGGTCACTGAATGGATGAACTGCATTTTTATTAAATTGGTGAATAAATGAACAGATCCCTCCGCCTGCAAAACAGCACCATAAACCATGATATTCATATAGAGGAGCATATGTCCATACATTTTACTACCACCTAGACCGATCGAATGTGATTTAAGTGTGTCAGCATGTTCCACTCCAGATGGTATTTTTTTCATGAGAGGCGGAGGCAATCATTTAGTTCTCCTGGATTGCCGTTCATAAATCATACTTGAGATCTCTCACATTCGTTCCCACCTGACAGCTCATGTGCCTTTTACTCTGATTACCCCCATAATCATTCCCGCCTCTGAGTCCATTCTCCATCATTACCACCACCAACAGACACGTGAACATTTCTTCAAGATCAGACTAGAAGACAGGCGATTTTCAGCAACCTTTCACAGAAAAGAATCTGATCTCCAGAACAGCTCCTTAGAAGGTGGTCTTAAATGACAGAGTACTAAGAAACAGATGTTTTCTTTCCTTGTGAACTTTCTCAAAGTAAATTATTAAACCGTATTGACAGGTGCATTATTGATGAGGAGTTTTGTTGTGAGAAAGTGGCAACCAGGCTTTCTTTCTATTTCAAGGAAAACGATTGGCTCCTGAATTCCCTAGGCTCATCTCCTGCTGCATTTTAACCATACACGTCTATAAATAATTCCTCCATTTCTTGGCCGTTCCGCTTTTTCAGCGTGTCTCCTAGTGTATTTATTTTGGATAAGCCCTTGAGGAGAATCTGGCAACCTGACCTCTCAACGGTGCCGTCCCGGCTTAGCTCTTAGACAGAATATTAACGGTGAATCTGTCTTCTGCACTCTACTGGGCACTGATGGAAAACATAATGTTTACAAAAACCTGTGGGCAGATAAACTGTCTGACCCAAATGTTCCTCTTGTCATATTTTACGGCTTGAATTCCTGCAGTTCTGTGGTTCATAACCTGGACCACCTGGGAAGGATAATGTCAATTCTCTGCCACTTAAATGTCATCCGTAAGCACTGTTCATTTAAAAAATGGCTGCAGTTTGTTATTCAAGCAATACCTCTCTCTCCAGATGGATAGGGTTTCATTACACATGTAGATAGATAGATGATTTTCACTTACCTTTCATTTTCATGCATCTTTTAGATTCCCCCATCCTAATACAATTTTTTTCAGTAAACACATGATAGATAGATAGATAGATAGATAGATAGATAGATAGATAGATAGATAGATAGATAGATAGATAGATATTTACTTACCTTTAATTATGTTATTTTTCATTCTCTCCATCGGATGAAATTAATTCACAAAGTGATTCAGTAAACAGACACGTGGTCTGGGTGTTTAAAAAGTTGTGTGCTCTTCAGGCTCATCCAGCTTTGTTTAAGGCTTTCGAAAAGCTCTTAGTACCCCTGTTTCTATCTCTGTACCCTGCCTATCAGAATGGCACTCAAGCCGAACGTAATTAAACTCCCGAGACCAGACCAAAGTGAACCTATCTTACCCTCAACAGGTAATATCTAAAAAAAAGCAAAGCACGGGTAGCTATTTTTATTTATATAAACTACTCTTTAACCGATGCAGCATCCAGTGTGATGCGTCTGTTTAAATATGCAAACATACAAATCCCCTTTTAGGGTAAAATACAAAGAAATATAGGCCTATAAAAACAATCAAGGTTAAATCTCCCTCTAGTGGCTAACCTATGGAAAAACACTCAACCTGGTTTTAACTTTATGTATCTCTCTCACAAACAAAATCTAGTACTGTAATTGCCTACAATATCTACCGCAGAGATTCTAATACACAGAGACAAAGGCTAAGTTAATGCAATCAGATTTTAATTGCTATGGGAGTGATCGTTTAAAGATTGATAGGCCTATTAACCACTGAATTGATTATTGCTCTTTTAGCTCTGAGATTGTCCCGCTTCCTCATTAGCTCAAGCCACCAGTTGTAGTGCATTATGGGGAGTGTATGTGATCCGTTTGAGTAAAGATGATGCTTGCACTGATAATATTATAATTACATTTTTGGTCTCTTACAGACAGTGCGGCCCCTCTACAAACTGCAGGTTCCAATGCACCCATAGGGTTCTGTGTTACCATAGGAACAGTATACATAAATGCTCATAATTGCGTTATTGTCTCTGTCTCAAAGACAGCCAGGGAGAGGGAGAGCGAGAGATAAAGAGGCCAAGAGAAGCGAAGGAAACAGTTAATTGAGGCACTGTCTTTCTCTTTCATTATAACATATGCATGAGCTATGAGCCTTGATTTCTTACGTATCAAACTGTCGATGAATTTGAAGTATTCTATGCATTGTTAATGAATGGACTTTTATGTGCTGCCAGGCTAGATGGCAAAAAAAAAAAGAGAAGCTTGCCGTTTGGGGTAATGAGCAACAGAAATCAATTGGAATATAATATGAATGTGTTAGAGTATTATAGGTACTGTGTTTGTCAATGCGTTTAGTAAAAACTCCATGCATTCTACACTGTATGAAAAAGTTGCTGCCTTAAATTTTTAAGTACAATCAACCTGGATGTTTAAGTCATTTCAACTTAAATTACATTACAGTGCATTTATAAAAAAACAAACATTTTAAAAATTATTTTATATGAAGTATAGCATGTGACACTACAGGGCACAGTTGTTTTCTCACATTCACAAGCCTCATGCTTCAGTGGATGAATTGACCGCCTCTGGCATTGTTCTGCAAAACTCACTCTCGCCACCTCCAGCTTTCTCTCGCTCTTTCATATCCAGTTTCCTCTGGGCAGAATGAAGATTTGGCCCCCTGGACATTTGAACCCATTATACTTTGTCACTCTCTTTCTCTCGCTCCTCAGAATGACAGCAAACACTACAAACACACAGACTGACGGATGCATCTCCTCAGGAACTCTGGGTTATTTTTAGACCTTTCCTTTTTAGCACACCAATCAATGAAATTCTGTTTTTCACCGTTTGGTCCCCACAAGACTTCCACTATTCCTGCATAAATGGAGGTCAAAGCTATTGATTTCGGTTCACATCCTATCTGCATTATTGGACTGCTGCAGTGTCTGTGCTTTGAGTTTATGTTAAATGAGCTGCCTCCATTTGTCATTCATCCAATTTGCCCCTGTGCTTGGTTAGACTGTTATTCAGACATTTTACCTGATCGGTCATGTGAAAAAAAGAACATTTGCATTGATGTCCTCTCCCTGCACTCACAGCATTTATAGTTCCATGAGGAACTTTTAACATCCATGGAACCTTTTCAATGCACAAATGTTCTTTATAGCGGAAAAGTGTTCTTCTTTATTCTTCTTCTGATTTAAAAAAAAAAAAAAAAGAAAAAAAAAAAAGTTATTCGATGGGATCGCTGTGAAATGCCCGTTTGTAACCTTTATTTTTAAAAGTGTAGACACATGCAATCATACACAAATTTATAAAAAAAATCAGTCTCAGTGTTTCATGAATGTCTGGATTATTTTGCAAAGACATGTACATTTGTTGATGTTAAAATTGGACCTGATCACCCTGTCTGTCCCATTTATTTTTCTACAATACCAGGCTGACTATATTTTATCCTGCTTATTACATGGCCAAATAAATTCAAAAATAAACTAAATTCAAACTAAATTCGTCTTTTTGTAAATGCATGTTGCAGATCTTTTTGTGAACAACTGTATACACTTCATTTTTTATTTCTTGGACCTTGTAACATTTAATCAAAATGTCATAATTTGATCTTTTGGTCTTTGGTGACGTATTCCGGACTCCTCCAATTATTAATTCACTTAAACGCTGCCTTTTTCATACAATCAAGCTTGCATTAAATTTTGAGTGCAACACCCACATCTCAAAATATCCCATCCTACATTTTTTTATTCTTCGATAATTACACTCATATGAGTCACATTACTGAATAAAGTTCTGTCGCTACTTCCGTTTCATCATGAACATGTAAAATACACCAAAACAGATTTGTTTTTCTGCAAAAAAAACAAAAAAACATCACACAGTTCGAAAACCTCAGGAAAACAATAATTATTTACTTACGTGTTCAATAAAATAAAACGACAGACAGTGCTAACTGTTATCAACAACGACAAAAATGACAATAATAATTTATAGCACTCTTAAAGCAACAGTGCGACCTAATTTGTTTGAGAAAAAAACAGTGACGAACCAAAGGAAGGCCTCAAGGGAATTTGTGTGGTCCGTTTTGCACATTATAATTGAGGTCAGACAGTAAAACGCAGATCTGGCCGAAAGCTCTCAGGAGTGTAAAGTATTCCAGTGGCTGAAGGAGGGCCAGGCGCTGCAGTGGTCAGTGTTAGTAACCGCTGTTTCTCTATAGAAACCAGTGAACGGGACAAAATATGGAGGTTTGGGTTGTGCTGTGATTGAATTCTTCACAGGGTCCTTACTTTCATTACCACACTCGACAGGACTCCGCCCCTCTGTTCATGGCTGACGTCTCGGGGCAGTTAAAAGCTTTACGGAACTCTTCATAGTTGCTCATAGCCCCGATAACCCTTCATCATAGCAACGAGAGTAAAGTGAGTGACATTGAAGAATAGGGGATGTAATATAGATGTAAATGAGCTGTATATATTACTGCACCTTACCTATATTTAGAAGGGCTGTGAGCTCCACTTTGGATCTGATCACGTGCTGCCTCTGGTCTGTAGGCATTACAGCGAACCTAGCACATAACAATATATACACAAACAAATCAATAACAGTCCCATTTAAGGCAAGACACTACAGGCAAAAACAGAGATTTTTTAATGCATTGGTCAATTTTGAGATTTTGGGCTGTTTGGCTAGTGGAAAGAAAATATCCAAAATACACTTTTAAGTGTTTATTTTATTGCACTTCATCTATAGATTTGTAGGGGTTGGGCATTATTTAATTAGATGATGCCTTTTTTTGCATATCTGAAACATAACATTAATCAATCAACTGAGGTAGTATGGTGATATCTGTAAGTTAAATGTTTTACCCTATTCACCTGTAGTATCTTTCCTTAAAGGTGCAGTAAGTGATTTCGGAGAAACACTGTTGATATTTAAAAATCAACCCAAACAAACAAACACACCCCTACCTTCATTGCTCCACCCCCAAAATCTTTTATCTTCTGAAGCAAAGCAAAATAATGCTTTGCGAAAAATAAAGCAAAGATGACAAAACGGCAAGGCAGAACAAAAAGTGAATATACAGTACACAAGACTATATTCAGGCAAGAGTTTGTTGTTGACACTCAAACAATGACACTCCAAACTGTGCTGTTACTATTGCTAACATTATAACAAAAGCATATATTGGTTCTGTGAATCATAGCAAAACAATATAACTCTTGTATGAAGCAGAAACAACATCCGTTTTCAGGCCTTCCCGGCTTTTCTATCAGCTTTGCCTGATCATAACCCTTCTTTTCCCAGTGATATTCCTCTAATCTTTTCTCTTTTGTAATGTCTCTCAGCCACCTCTCTTTCTACAGTCTTTGCTCACTCCCTCCTCCCACATCATGAGTGGACACGCCCCTACTGCTGATTGGCTACAAGTGTGTTGTGGTGCTCGATCCGATCGACTTTCAACAGTGTTTCTGAGAAATCGCTTACTGCACCTTAAAACTCAATTTGCATATATTATGTACTTAAAAGTATTTACTTTAATAGTAATGGGAAAGTGCATACTTTTGAGGGCGTAACCAACCAAGTCCAAATTATTAAGATAAAAAAATAATATCCGTGACATCTGACATTTAGGCCCAAATATGTATATGAAATACTGAATACTGACATGGGCATAACTGAGGAAGAACAGCTGGTTATTGGTCAGACCCACACCAGGTAGGAGAGGCTCCTCGACTCCTCTCTCTTTCTCGATCCATCTCCTGTAGGCCTGCAGACACGTTCACATGTACATGGATACACAGAATTATAATTGTACACACCACAACCTGGAATATTAAAAGGTATAGTTTAAAAATTCACCCTCATGTAATTCCATACTTTCTATCTTCCATGGAACACAGGCTGGAATTTTTTTCTATGCAATTAAAATGAATTGTCAGTGGAGCTTTCAAGCTTCAGAAAGGATAAAAAAAGACCCATTAAAGTATGATAAAAGTGTTTCAAATGAATCTTTAGCCATTTAGCTGTATGATATATTTAATAATTTATTCACTGAATATCTTAACTCTCCAGGAGAAGCAGTCACAGCAGACTTTGAGTATGCGAAATTTTCACGGACACTGCGGCACTCTACGGCGTCTTTAAAAAAACACATAATTCGCCATTTTCACAATTCTCTCACATTTACATAAGTATAAATGGATGTCAATGGAAAGAAAAATGGGTTACACTTTATTTTAAGGTGTCGCTGTTACAGTGTAATTATATATTTAAGTACTGAGTAATATAAAGCAACTACATGTACTTACTATAGGGATAGGGTAGGATTAGGGTTTGGTTGAGGGTTAGTTGCATGTAATTATGCATCATTTACTGTTATTACTATGGTAAGTACATGTAACAAATGTAACAAGGACACTGTAAAATAAAGTGTTACTGAAAAATGTAGTGTGACTGTGACTGTCTCATGAGAGAAGTAGCAATGTCTGACTTGTGAATGAATCATTCTTTTGTGTCACATTTTTCTATGAATCAGTTGATCCGGGTCAGAAAAGTAGTCTCGATGTGTTCACAAATTGTAAGAAATTCTCTAAATTTTTCCTCCTGTGATCCATCAAAGAAAGTCTTACAGGTATGGAATGAGACAAGTTGATAATTCTAATGGAAAATGCTGTAATACCCTGAAAGATTCTCTCATGCCTCCGTTGTCAGCAATGTTCTCTCCCAGTGTCCTCTTCCCCTTGACCTTGAGAGGGGATTGTGGGTATTAAGTATTAGGTTGGTAGCTCTGCTACATTTTGATGAAGTGTTCAAAAATAAATGCATTGAAAATGCTGGTTCCTACTGTACATTTAGTCCTGCCTCCTTCCAGTAGTATCTGTCGTACTGGTCAATCATGCATTTTGCCTTTTCGGTGAAGAGGTTGATGGAGGAGTTGCTCCACCATTGGTCCAAGTTCCCATCTTTGTCATATTTCCTACCTAGATGAACACAAATACACACAGATGTCCTTGAGAATCAGGCAACGCATGTGTTGAGACTCATTATAAATCAAATGGCCTCACCATTGTTATCAAATCCATGGGTCAGTTCATGCCCCACAATTACACCAATCGCTCCATAGCTCAGTGATCTGACACAAGAACACATTTCACAAATTAGCTTTCCAAGAAATCTTCATGATCTTAAAATATAATATGTGCTGGGGAAATCTGAACATCTGAAATCTGTCTATGTCTCACCGAGGATAGTCTAGTCCCCAGAAAAATGGCTTTTGAAGTTCCCCTGCAGGGAATCCTGGGTAAAAGTGGAAGAATATGATCCAGTATATCTAAACAAACATCAAACATCTAAAAACATCCAAAACTCTGCTTTTGTACCAGATACCAAGCAGAAATGTGTTCTTGGTAACACACATTATACTGGATAATATTACAGTAATAATAATAACAATAATAAAAAAAAAAACAGTTTTCTATTTATATACATATATTTTAAAATGTAATTCATTTCTGTGATGGCAAATCTGAATTTTCAGCATCATTACTCCAGTCTTCATTGTCACATGATCCTTCAGAAATCATTCTAATATACAGATTTGCTGCTCAAGAAACATTTCTTATTATTATCAATGTTGAAAATATTTGTGCTGCTTAATATTTGTTAAACTGTGATACATTTTCTTCAGGATTCTTTGAAAAATAGAAAGTTCAAAAGCACAGTATAGAAATCTTTTGTAACATTATAAATGTCTTTACTGCCACTTTCGATCAATTTAATGCATCCTTACTGAATAAAAGTAGGCCATTCATTCCTTTAATTTTCATTTATTTTATGTAGTTTTCTTTGCTTCCAGAAAAATGTCATTTTAATTGATTGACTGTCTTAAATTTTGAAGGCGAAACTTCTGTTTTATAAAAATATATTGTGATCACGGAATGCTGTGATCGACTAAGCTGTGTATTCGAAATACATAACTCACTGATCTGGTTGGTAGAGGAGCTGTAGAATGCATTTACTGTAGTTGGGTTGGTGAACCACCTAAGCGAAATAAAAAGTGATGTTTCATCTTGTTCAAAGACAGATTCATCTCATTTGAACAGGCTTTGAAAATGCTGACAACTTACTCCTTGCGTGGGACTTTTTTCCTCAGCCAGCCGATGTCAGACTGAGCTATGAACTTCAGGGTCTGCATGACATTCCCAAAGTAGTCTGTCTTAGTGAATGACAACTGTGTATAAACATAAAACCTCAATGACTTTGAGTTGTACTGACATCTGCCAAACACAATTAAAACTGGAATATCATCATCTGACAAAATCTGAGAAGAATGCAAACATACTCGTTTGATGTCCTCATTAATATAGGTGTCATTTAGGATGAAGTCTGGGTAACCCACTTTCGCCAAGACTGCGTGAGCCTAAAGTGATATATAAACAGTAATGATATGGAAAAGAACATGCTGTGTATTCATAGCCATCACAGATACACTGGTACGCACCTTTTCTGTTGCTTTTCTCTTTGTTTCTTCATCCATCCATTCATTCTCCTTCTCTAGCATGTCGATAAACGCCCACCGGATACCATTTATCAATTCCTCCATCTTCATAAAGGACAAAAACATTAGTCATATGAGCGTTCAAAGTAATGTTTAGCAGTTTTACAGTAAACCGAGTTCCAGTTTTATGCTGTTATTCATGATTAGTGCCACTAGATGGGGACAAAAAAAAAAAAAAAATGTTTTGTGTTTGTGTGTGTGTGTGTGTGTGTGTGTGTATGTGTGTAGAGAGAATAGTTTTAATATATGAATAGTTGTGTATAGAACTTATGTATGTACAGTAAAAACAGAAATATTACTACAATTTAAAATAACTTTTTTTTCTATTTTTCTATATTTTAAGATGTAACTTATTCCTGTAATGGCAAAGCTGAATTTTAATTTAAAAAAATTCCATATCTAAAAACTTAAAAGTCTTACCATGTGTTTCTTGTCCTCCTGGAAATGCTTATCGACAAAGAGCCTACCGGTGGCATAGATGAGTGTGTTTTCTACATAATTTACGCACTTGTCCCAGCGAGGGGTCAGAGAGGTGGTCCCCGTGGTAACCTGAGAAGAGACGGATATTTTTAACCTCAGCAAATCTATTTTTATTCAAAGATTGGAGGAGGGTTAAAATGAGGAGGTGGTTCACTAACCCGAGCAAAGTCCAGGTATCTGTAGAGAAAGCGTCGGCTCAAGGTGGTGATTCGGGAAAATACTGATCTCCATATGACGTAATTGGCAACTGTCCTGGGGCGAGGTTGGAAGTACAACATTTGAAGCAGCTTAATTACAAAGTAATCTTGACTCTGTTATTGAGCAGAGCAGGTAATAAATGTAGGATGCATAAACAGCACACACAAAAACAGTGATCACACAACTGACACTGTCCAGATCAACACAGGCACAGCCTCAGGGCTCTGATGTTTTAATAGGGTTTTGCTCCTTACAGAGCTGTCTGGATACCTGTTTTCTGTGGCGTTGATGAGTTTGAAGAGGTCTTTAAAGTGTTGTGGGGCACGTACGATCACCTGCTCTGAAGAGGAGATTTTCAGGTCTGGGTAAAGCTCAGTGTCAATCACTGCTCGGACAAAACCCAGCCAGTTAAACTGCAAAAAGAACACAATAATAGTATGACCTGGGTAAACTGTGGTGTAGTGTGACTATGTGTTTAGAAATATATTTATATTTGTACCAGGTAAATAGAATTTTATGTCAAAGCTATTTTTTTTCAGGTCACTACAGTAACATTTTTACAAAAAAGTTTTAATTCGTTAACATTAGTTAATGCATTAGGTATCATGAACTAACAATGATCAATTATTTTTTTAGAGCATTTATTAATTTAAGGTTATTGTTCAATTCTACATATTTTAAGATATGGGACTTACATTGCTTTATCAAAATAAGTTAAGCAATTTTAAGCTTTTTTATAAGTTAAAACAACTTTTAAAAATTTTTTTTAATTTTAATTTAATTTAATTTTTAATTTATTTTCATTTCAAAGTTGAAATGACTTAAACATCCAAGATGATTGTACTTAAACATTGAAGGCAGCAAATGTTTTATTATATTGTTATAATGAAATGCAAATTTTTATGTAAATAAAAAGGCTGCCACGTTTCTCACTGACACGCCAAGTTTCCCACTTGTATTTTTGACTTTGTGGTGGCATTCGTGTGCGATCATAAATGTGACCCTGGACCACAAAAGCACTCACATGGGTACATTTTTTTAAATTGAGATTTATACATAATCTGAAAGATGAATAAATAAGCTTTCCATTGATGTATGGTTTGTTAGGATAGGAGAAAAAAAAAAAATAGGGTGTAATCGCCTTTAAAGTTCTACATTTATGTTCGCGATTGTGCTGCATTCACTCACAAAAATATATTTTTTTATATATTTAAGGTAGGAAATTTTCTAAATATCTTCATGGAACATGATCTTTACTTAATATCCTAATGACTTTTGGCATAAAAGAAAAATCGATAATTTTGACCCATACAATGTATTGTTGGCTATTGCCACAAACATACCCGTGCTAATTCTGACTGCTTTTGTCATCCAGGGTCACAAATATGATCTTTCCGACATGACTTGAACGTGACCCCAGTATCGTAAATAGCTTTTTTTTAGGGCTAGGAAAAACACAGCATCCTTGTTTTGTTCAACTGTTACCAACCAACACTGTGCAACTAATCAGCCTGGCTCATTTTGTCTTCCACTAATTATGTATGTGTATACAAGTATGAGTGACATGGCATAAAATATACATTTCATTGAATTATAATGAACTTACATCTGGAACAGTGCGCTGCAGTTTAGACAAACTGTACTTGTTGTACATGTTCTCACTGGTGCGGTTTTCATAGGGGATCACGATCTACAGAAGAGCACACACTCCATTAAAGCATCAAGTACCCTGACAGTCCTGTTGTCTTTCTCAATTCCAGTGATTTGAAGGAATTTGGCCTCAGATTTCCCAGTGTTTTGCTTCTCACCTTTGCAAGTTCCATCTCAAAATCAAGTACCAGTTTCATCTGAGCCTCAGCTGCCTGCTCATCGGCTCCAAGCATGACAGAAACGTCAACCATCAACCTTAAAAGAGCTTCTCGATACTGCAGAGAGGCATGAAAACAATGGGTTGAGAAAGCAGAGATAAAACCAGGCCTGACTGTGATTGCATGCATTGGATATATAGGCTAAGCAGGTTGACAGATGTACCGATGTACCATTTGTGCCTCAGTTGTGTTGGTGATGTAATCTTCTCTGGATGACAGTGACAAAGAGGCCTGATCCAGCTAGGAAAAAAAATAAAAAAATAATTGCTATGTATTTTTCCGCCCCAACTCACGCAATGGGTTGAGTCAGAGGTTGACATTTGACAATGTAGGTCGGTCTAACCTTGATGATGTACTGGTTGGAGTTCTTGTCATCAGGAGAGACATAAAGCCGGATAAGGACAGACTTGCTGTGCTGACTGCGTATCTGTGCCAGTGTCTCCAGCAGGCTAAACTGAGACTCCACCCACCGCGAGGAAGAGCCCAACGCGTCGCCTAGAACCGGCCAGCGGAACGCTTTCTGCTTCAGATTCTTCAGCAGAGGTTTGGCATCCTCAATCTCCAGGACAGCTGTCAGGTGGAGAGATGGAGAAGAAGAATTTACATTTATTCACCTGACACCCCTGATGTATAAGATCACGTAAAGTCTCAATTCCAGTCCCAAACGGTTTATGAAATTACAGTTTTTTGTACTTCACTGCCGTTCAAAAGTTTTGGATCGGTAAGATTTTTTATGTTTTTAAAAGAAGTCTCTTCTGCTCACCAAGGCTGCATTTATTTGATTAAAAATACACTAAAACCCAGTAATATTGTTAAATATTATGACAATTTAAAATAACTGTTTAATATTTAAAAATGTAATTTATTCCCGTGATCAAAGCTGAATTTTCAGCATCATTACTCCAGTCCTCAGTGTCACATGATCTTTCAGAAATCATTCTAATATGCGGATTTGATGCTCAATGTTGAAAACAGTTGTGTAATTTTTTTTTCAGGATTCTTTGATGA
The DNA here is from genome assembly GCF_965113295.1 of Leuciscus leuciscus. Lineage (NCBI taxonomy): Eukaryota > Metazoa > Chordata > Actinopteri > Cypriniformes > Leuciscidae > Leuciscus > Leuciscus leuciscus. Next base: position 22,544,024 of record NC_138735.1, read on the forward strand.
ATAGAAAGTTCAAAAGAACAGCATTTATTTGAAATAGAATATTTTGCAACATTATAAATGTCTTTACTGTAACTTTTGATCAATTTTATTCATCCTTAATGAATAAAAGTATTGATTTATTCAATTTATTTCCCCCAAAAAATAAAATAAAAATTATTACTGACCCCAAACTTTTGAACGGTAGTGATAAATGCTGTTCTATTCATCAAAGAATCTTGAAATAAAAATGTAAATAATGTTTTTCAACATTGATAATAATGAATGTTTTTTGAGCATCAAATCATCATATTAGAATGATTTCTGAAGGATCATGTGACACTGAAGACTGGAGTAATGATGCTGAAAATTCAGCTTAGATCACAGGAATAAATTACACTTTACTATATATTTACATAGAAATAAGCTGTTTTAAATTGTAATAATATTTCACAACATAAAAAAACATTAAAAATCTTACCCATCCAAAACTTTTGACTGGTATTGTATGTTAAAAATAACAAAGAAATAATCTTGTCTGAATAGTGCTGTATGGAAGTGCAAAGAGCTCTCCGGTTCTTACATTCATTCATGCAGGATGTGTAGAGGATTTTGGCCTTCTTCACCGCCTCGATGTCATCACCTTGGATGGGCTGCTCTAACAACTCTGTGGCACAAAGATTCAATATTGAATCACCTTATTTGGGCTGCAGGTTTTATTCAGTTGAGAATCATGTGGATAAGTGCACCTTTCAGCTTGAGGTCTACATTCTGTCTGAGCCATGGGTAAATCCCATAGCTGGATAAATCTTCCGGAATGGGGTTATCCCGGAGCCAGCCTCCGCACGCGTACTGGTAGAAGTCATCACATGGTTCTACAGTCGGATCCATCTTACTCAGGATAGAACCGGCTAGAGATGACACATCATCAAACACAGATTCAGCATTACAGTAATCTCAAACAAGTAAAAACAGTGTTTGAACTCTTTTTCTGAATCATAATGTCTGCTGGTTATGTTTAAAGTAAAAGCGAGTGTATAGTTTAGGGAATTGCTAGGTAGGTGCCTACTGGCGCCAAGTTTAAGAAAAAAAGTCCACATGACATTCTAGCCCCTATATCACTGATAAACGTGGTTTACCTGCTTCAATACAATGGGGGGTAAGGCAAACGTCTTCATCGCTTGCTTTGTGTGAAACTACAGGGGGAGAGAAAAAAAAAATCTGTCAAGCAGACCAATCAAGACAACTATGCCCTGAAATGACTGCCAAACATTGCGCTACACACACACACACACACACACCCCCCACTGTGCTCAGGCTTCAGCTGTCCATGCTCTGGATGTCACAGGACAAAAACATAGTGCATGCTCTACTACACACATTCCAAAGAAGCTGCACATCTATAAACAGGGCAGGGGAAAAGTAACATGTTACATTAGTGTTACTTCTTAAAAAAGCAGCTAATTAGGTTACATTGTTCATTTTTATGGAAAATAAAATGTTCGTTACTTTCGAGTTACTTTTGCTCTTTCTTGCTTGTTTGTTTGACCTGTTTATTCAACTGTGCTTGGTTTTTAAATTAAATCAAAGTAAACAAAAATGAAATAATATTATATTAATATATTAATTTATTTTTGCATTTAATGTAACTATCTTTTTTACAGAATTTAATTTTATTTAATTTTATTAAATTGTATTAAATTTAAATAAACTATATCCCTGTGCACTGCTTGCAATGTATACATCTTCGTTTAAGGATGGGAACTAGTTCCTTTACATTGTCATTTACATGGAATTTTAAATTAAATAGAAAAAATAGTAATTATTTTGTGTATTTGTTTTCTTTAATTTAATACATTTTGCTTTTTTACAGTGTTTAATGTAATTTATTTGAACTTAATTGAGGTAGGAAATTGAGTTAATGATGCAAAATAATGAATACATTTTTTGCAATATCAATTTCAACGTACTGAAACACGATCAGTGTAAACTCTCCATGCAGAGGTCAGTGAAGCTGTGTGAATTTGTGTCAGTGAGTTTGAGTGAGCGCAAAACTGTATGTATGTTGTGAAATCAGACAAGCATTGCTTTTAAAGGCCTGTGTTTATGGTTCAGTCCACAACTGGACAGCAGATGACCACAGCAGGATCCAGCACCCGGCCCCGTGGGACTGAGCCTCATTATCCTCAGAACCAACACACACAGCCGCGTGTGTGAGACTAGATTATGTACAGACAGAAATGAGCATAATTACACTCTAGTCTCACCACAAATACGCAGGAAGCCCTCAAAAACTGAGAACAATAAGAACATCATTTATTTGCTGTCTCAACAGATACTTGTGTATACCCAAATACTGTACATCCACACACTCATACAGCATGTCATGAGATGTACATTCACAATGTCTCAGGTCCCATTCACATTCAGCACTCTTAAAGGGACAGTTCACTTAAAAATGAAAGTCCTGTCCTCATTTACTCACCTTCATGTCATTCAACAAATCTCGTAGCACTTTTATGGTGCTTTTTTGAGCATAACAAACCTGGTCATTTACATTTTTAGAGAAAAGAGCAACTTGAATACTCATAATATCTTCTTTTATGTTCAACAGAAGAAAGTAAGTCATAGTTTGGAACGAAATGAGAGGGCGAGTAAATGACAGAATTTTCATTTTTAGGTCAACTATCCCTTTAAAAACACACTCTTTCTTAAACACCCACTTTCCCTAAACGACTCACGGCCCTCTAGCCTCAAAACTTTAAAGACACATATATGTGTTTCCCAACCAGAGCTCCTACTTACTGTGCTAATTACAGCCTTCAAAGACACGCTGTGTGTGTAACAGAATACACTCCTAAAATAATCTCATACACAAACACACAACTGACCGAAGAGCACAAATCTATCTGTCTATCTGTCTGTCTATCTATCTATCTTATGTGCAATACATCACATTAGTAGTAAGTAGGTAATTGTGCATGCAAACGACTCACCCGTGATGACGGCTATCAGTAGTGCAATGCAGACACACACACACACTGCCAGCGCAGCTTTCAGGAGAGTGTTGGGGCCCGCGCTCGGTTTGGTTCCTCCTCTCCCCAGCCTCTCCATTTCCATACTGCCACTGAGTTGAGCGTGTTCCCTCTCTTTCTATTCCTCCCTCTATCCTTCTCACCCGGTTTTCACTCCGCCTGGCCTGGAGATGTGCACTTTTAAGTCCTGGTCCCAGGGTGCCGTGGTCCCTTTTGGATCACTGTGGGGCCGTGTGGAGGTGGTCTCGCCTCACAGGTCTCAGATCAGTGACAGATGCACAGCATGGAGAGTCATGCTCTACTTGCCAAAGAGAGAGGATAAGAGAGGAAGGAGGGGAAAGACAGAGTGAAGGAGTGAAGGAGAGAGAGTTAGGAGATCCAGGGGTAGGAGGAACTCTCCTCCTTCGAGCCAACTGGAGCACCTTACTTACAGGAGTAATTATACGGCGTCCTGCAGGAAGGGTGGGATGACTGTATTTGTGTCTGTGTGTGTGGATCTACGCTCATATAGTCTGTGTTTGGGCTCCAGGTGTGTGTTTCTGAATCCCTGAGATGATAAACCCTCTGGTTAAATGTAGCCACTTCTGTATTTATTCTCAGTATGTCCCACAGCATAAAATAGAATGAGGAACACTGTGTGATGATTTGTCTGTTCCAGGACACTATCTACTGCAGACACAAAGTTTCCTAGACAATGTTTTATCATGAGGGTTTGTTTCTGATCTGCTCTGCTCATTGTCGAATATATCAATGTCAGGATGATTTATCAGTCTAATTGCAAACTTGAGGTGCTCCTTATGAGAAAAATCTGTAACATTATTTGATAAAAGATTGTGAGGATTTCCAAAGACGCAAACACATTTGGAATAGTTTGAAACATCATTAAATATGGTTTATGTATCGAGATAAATCTAATTTAATCTTTAAAATAAAATTATTATGTAAATCTTTATATACAGTGGGTACGGAAAGTATTCAGACCCCCTTACATTTTTCACTCTTTGTTATATTGCAGCCATTTGCTAAAATCATTTAAGTTCTTTTTTTTCCCTCATCATTGTACACACAGCACCCCATATTGACAGAAAAACACAGAATTGTTGACATTTTTGCACATTTATTAAAGAAAAACTGAAATATCACATGGTCCTAAGTATTCAGACCCTTTGCTCAGTATTTAGTAGAAGCACCCTTTTGATCTAATACAGCCATGAGTCTTTTTGGGAAAGATGCAACAAGTTTTTCACACCTGGATTTGGGTATCCTCTGCCATTCCTCCTTGCAGATCCTCTCCAGTCATGTCAGGTTGGATGGTAAACGTTGGTGGACAGCCATTTTCAGGTCTCTCCAGAGATGCTCAATTGGGTTTAAGTCAGGGCTCTGGCTGGGCCATTCAAGAACAGTCACGGAGTTGTTGTAAAGTCAAGTCAAGTCAAGTCAAGTTTATTTGTATAGCGCTTTTCACAATACAGATTGTATCAAAGCAGCTTCACAGTATTAAATTTAAATAATACAACAAAGTTTATTTCAAGAGGAATTTATTGATTGATAAAATTAAATTAAATATCCCCAAAATATCCCCAACTGAGCAAGCCAAAGGCAACAGTGGCAAGGAACCGAAAAACTCCATCAAGTGACCTAATGGTGTCCTAAAACTCCATCAGGTGACCTAATGGAGAAAAAAAAACCTTGGGAGAACCCAGGCTCAGTCGGGGGCCAGTTCTCCTCTGGCATTTATGAGCTAGAGGCCGGATTGTAGTTTGAACTGTGGGATTATATGAATGCCTGGCTGAAGAGATGCGACTTTAATCTAGTTTTAAACTGGGAGAGCGAGTCTGAGCAACGAACAGTATCAGGAAGACTATTCCAGAGTTTTGGAGCCAAATGTGAAAATGCTCTCCCTCCTTTGGTGGTTCTGAATATCCTAGGTATGACCAAAAGCCTTGAATTTAGTGATCTTAAAGAGCGCGATGGATTATAGGGCGATAGAAGATCCGTTAAATAGACTGGAGCTAAGCCGTTTAGGGCTTTATAAGTCAGTAGCAATACCTTGTAATTAATACGGAACTTTATAGGTAACCAATGCAGTGATGATAAAATCGGTGTTATATGATCATATTTTCTTGATCTCGTAAGAACTCTAGCGGCGGCATTTTGGACTAACTGTAGCTTGTTTATTGAGGATGCAGGACAACCAGCTAATAAGGCATTACAGTAATCCAGTCTCGAGGTCATGAATGCATGAACTAACTTTTCTGCATCAGAAACTGATAGCATATTACGTAGCTTAGCAATGTTTCTAAGGTGGAAAAAGGCTGTTTTTGTAACATATGAAATATGATTTTCAAAAGACAGGTTGCAATCGAGTATAACACCCAGGTCTTTTACTGTAGCGGATAAAGTAACAGGACATCCTATGATGTTAAAGTTGTATTGTGCGAGGTTTTGTGGGCGGTTTTTTGAACCGATAAGTATTACCTCTGTCTTGTCTGGATTTAATAAAAGAAAATTACGCGTCATCCAATCTTTTATATCTTTAACACACTCTGTCAATTTGGAAAATTTAGCGTTTTCATCCGGCCTTGATGAAATATATATTTGAGTGTCATCAGCATAACAATGGAAACTAATTCCATGTTTCCTTATAATATTTCCAAGTGGCATCATATATATTGAAAATAACAGAGGGCCTAACACAGATCCCTGCGGCACTCCATAGTTTACTGGAGTTATGATCGATTTTTCTCCATTTAAATAGACAAAATGGTAGCGGTCAGATAGGTATGATTTGAACCAGCTTAGTGCTTGTCCTTGAACACCAGTATAATTTTGTAGTCGATCTAAGAGTAATGTATGATCTATAGTATCGAACGCAGCACTAAGATCAAGTAAAACTAGTATTGAGATACAGCCTTGGTCAGAAGCTAAAAGTAAATCATTTGTGATTTTAACGAGCGCAGTTTCAGTGCTATGATGCGGTCTGAATCCAGACTGAAACTTTTCATAGATATCATTTTGATAAAGCCACTCCTTCATTATTTTAGCTGTGTGCTTAGGGTCATTGTCTTGTTGGAAGGTGAACCTTCAGCCCAATCTGAGGTCCAGAGCACTCTGGAGAAGGTTTTCGTCCAGGATATCCCTGTACTTGGCCGCATTCATCTTTCCCTCGATTGCAACCAGTCGTCCTGTCCCTGCAGCTGAAAAACACCCCCACAGCATGATGCTGCCACCACCATGCTTCACTGTTGAGACTGTATTGGACAGGTGATGAGCAGTGCCTGGTTTTCTCCACACATACCGCTTAGAATTAAGGCCAAAAAGTTCTATCTTGGTCTCATCAGACCAGAGAATCTTATTTATCACCATCTTGGAATCCTTCAGGTGTGCTTTCATGTGTCTTTCACTGAGGAGAGGCTATCGTCGGGCCACTCTGCCATAAAGCCCCGACTGGTGGATGGCTGCAGTGATGGTTGACTTACTACAACTTTCTCCCATCTCCCGAATGCATCTCTGGAGCTCAGCCACAGTGATCTTTGGGTTCTTCTTTACCTCTCTCACCAAGGCTCTTCTCCACCGATCGCTCAGTTTGGCCGGACGGCCAGCTCTAGGAAGGGTTCTGGTCGTCCCAAACGTCTTCCATTTAAGGATTATGGAGGCCACTGTGCTCTTAGGAACCTTAAGTGCAGCAGACATTTTTTTGTAACCTTGGCCAGATCTGTGCCTTGCCACAATTCTGTCTCTGAGCTCTTCAGGCAGTTCCTTTGACCTCATGATTCTCATTTGCTCTGACATGCACTGTGAGCTGTAAGGTCTTATATAGACAGGTGTGTGGCTTTCCTAATCAAGTCCAATCAGTATAATCAAACACAGCTGGACTCAAATGAAGGTGTAGAACCATCTCAAGGATGATCAGAAGAAATGGACAGCACCTGAGTTAAATATATGAGTGTCACAGCAAAGGGTCTGAATACTTAGGACCATGTGATATTTCAGTTTTTCTTTTTTAATAAATGTGCAAAAATGTCAACAATTCTGTGTTTTTCTGTCAATATGGGGTGCTGTGTGTACAATAATGAGGGGAAAAAATGAACTTAAATGATTTGAGCAAATGGCTGCAATATAACAAAGAGTGAAAAATGTAAGGGGGTCTGAATACTTTCCGTACCCACTGTGTATATATATATATATCAAATGTAACTTATTTCAGCATTCTCATTTTTAATTCAGTTTAAGTACTAAAAAAAAAACTAACAACAACTAAAACTTAACTATATAAACATTTTTATCAATATTTTATAAACATGACAAAAACAACAAAATTACTAAAAATTAAAATGATACAGAATATATAAAAAATAAAATCTAATTCAAAATATTAACAAAAATTATAATAGTATATCAATGAATCTTAAAAAATATTATAAAATATGGTGTCCATGGTATATCTTTGAATACCATTTAATGCTATGGTACATTAATTTCACTACTTTAAGTGGTATTAACATCATAGCTTATTTTTTAAGCACAGTACACTTTTTTTTATAGATTTATTATCAGTTTTCATTTGTAATCAAAGCAACTAAATAGTGTTTGACGTCTGGCTTCCCAGTAAATAATCACTTTGAATGAACAGATTGCAGAGATTCATCATTCGTGCAACGTCTTCATCTTATCTTCTGATAAGAAATACAAACACTTGCTGAGCCATCAGATGACAGCACTACTAGCTAGTCTAGTTAAAAGGGCAGCTTTCCTCATGAACAGCTTTGAGTCCGAGACATGTGGAAGTGTAGAAGATGCACAGCTGTAGGAGATGGAGTGAATAACCAATTGTAATGTGCAAATGGGAAGAACTGACCTTGTCATTTTCCAGCGTGTCTATGAGGGGCTTCGCACTTTATTTGTTCAACAGAGGATGCATTCACTAAAATGAATAAATAATTCGATTGTGAAGGGGAAGTAAAACTTGATCTCATCAACAATTGAATTCATTTTAAATATCAAATCACTTTGTCGCATCACCATATAGTAGGTGAAGGTCAACAATCCAGCAGCTCATCTGTGGTACAGTAATATACAGCATGAAATCTGAAGTCTAGAAGCACCGTTCCTCCACCTGTTTTTTTCCCCAAATAGACAAAATAAATATAAAAAAATAGTTTTATACATATAAAAAAAATGTGGTTTATTTAAAAAAACATTTGTAAACCATCTATTTATTTATTTTTGAAAACCATTGCTTGGAAAATCTCTCTTTCTTTTAAAGAAGTAAACAATATAAAGAGTGAAGATCCCAGAATGAGATTTATGTGGAATGCATCAACAAAGAATAGACTTCCTCTTATCGCCTCGCCGAATTTCCCATTAATTATACCGGAAATTCCATGGAGAAAGTTTGGGCTCTGACGCTTGAGCACCTTATCAGTGTTGGATGCTTTTTTCTCAAATAGATTTCTCAAAAAGACTTTTATTGTAATTCACATCAAAACAGTCTGTCCTCATTTCTGAATGTGTGTCTAAAACATGTTCCTCATAAGACAACACAATCTTTTATTTTTTATATACAGTCACTAAATCACATTTTGTGTGATGAAACTCTCACTCTATAAACCCCTTTCACACAAACATTCAGAATCAGTCAGTTAAAGACTTCCTGAACTGATAAAGAGCCACATCTGGGCTCTCATCCTTAAGACTAATAACCCAAAGGCAGTTTTATAATCATGTCACTGAAATAGTTCATAACATTTTACAAAAAGCTTGTATTCTTATTAATGCTTTATTAAAGATGTGTTGTTTGGTGATGGTTCATACTCACCGTCATCTGGTCCACACCCGTGCTGTTCTGTGGAACATAAAAAAAAGGAGAAATGGTTAATAGTGACCATGATGGAAAAATCCACCATAAAATAGTTAATATGACTAATGTGCTATATTTGTAAATCAAATAAGGAACAGGCTGATCATTATTCACCGATATTCTTCCCCTCTTGCTGAAGCTCAGAAAGATACATATCAGACTATTGAACATATACATCAGCTGAACTCGAAAGATATATTTTGTGTGATTTGAGGTTTCAGAAACACAATTTATGGTAACATAATTTGTTGTCAGATTTGATTCCTGATGACCTGATCTGAAATATTAGACAAACTGTTACACTGACATTCAAAGGTTTGGGGTCAGTAAGATATATATATATAAAAAAAAAAAAAAAAAATATATATATATATATATATATTTTTTTTTATTATTAATTTTATTCAGCAAGGATGCTGGGGAAAAAATATGACATTTTCATTTCAAATCATGCTTCTTGGTTTACACAGCCGTTTTCAATTTTGATAGCAATGATATAAAATGCTTTATGAGCAGAAAATCAGCATATTTGAATGATTTTTTAAGGATAACGTGACACTGAAGACTGGAGTAATGATGATGAAAATTCAGCTTTGCATCACAGGAATAAATTACATTTATAAATATATTACAATAGAAAACATGCATTTTAAATTGTAATAATATTTCACAATATAACTGTTTTTGCTGTATTTTTGATCCGATAAATGCAGCCTTGATGAGCATATAAAAGACTTCTTTCAAAAATATTTTAAAAATATATACTGACCCCCTAAATTTTGGTCTGAAGAGTCTTCAAAAATCCCTCTTTTAAGTTCCACCAAAAAAGTAACAATGTATCATGTTTTACAATGCCATGGGAGTGAGCAGATAATGACAGAAGTTTCAGTTTTGTGTAAGGCAGATCAGATTTCTTTAGATTAGTCATTCTGCATTACTAAATCACACATAGAGTTAGATATTTATTTATTCTGGTGTGAATAATGCTATAATGATGATGACGAATGACAGCTGTGAAACAGCAAGGATTCTTTGGAATTGAGAGAGGGCCTCACCACACCCTGTTTTTACAGAATTTACTATACTATATACTATATTTATTTTTCATAATATAAAATTTAAATTCAATTCAAATGTATAGCACTTCCCACAATAAATGCATTCCCGAGCAGTTTTACAAAGAACGGCGCCTTGCCTTTCAAATACTTATATTTATACACAAAGCAATTGTGGTTAGTGAGGAGGCGAAAGCTTCTTTTTACAGACATCATTTTTCCAGGGGGGAGCGTTTCGTGTCTCATTATGTTGTTAGTGAACAGGAGGCTGTGGTCAGGAAGACCAACTACAGAGAGGGAGGGTCAGATGAAACCGGCACATAAACATTAGTTTAAACACAGGCGCTAGAGATATAGAACGTGGGGATTGAATGAGAAAAAGGAGTGAACCAATGAGAGGGGGAGATATGGGGGGAGGACTGACGACACAACCCTGGGCGAAACCTCATGCATCGACTGCTCTGTTTACAGTATGCAGAGAAACAGACTGACAGTGTGTCATTACACTGAGATACGCACAGGCTGAGGCTCACACGCATGTTTACAATGTTTTATGGCGACATTCCCTAGAGATTTTTATACTGTACAAACTGTATATTCTATCATCTACCCGCACGCACACGCACACACACACACACACACACACACACACACACACACACACACACACACACACACACACCTCCTCAATTCATACAAAGCACTGACTGAATACAATGACTTAAAAAAATACAAGCTTATTCACATTAAAATGCATTTAATAAAGGCTGACAATCTAATTAAAGACATCCCTTACAAAAATACACCATTATAATCATAATTGATCAAAATAAAGTAGATTTAATAAATGTATTGTACTAACGTTAGTGTAAGTATCTATCTATCATATTGTATTGTATTATTATATTTTCACCAAATCATCACTCAATAAAAATAAAAAAATTATGTTATACATTATATAATTATACTTAGATTACTTATGCTCACAAAGGCTGCATTTATTTGACTCATTATTTATTATATATATATATTTTTTTTTTTTTTTATTAAAATTACTATAAAACCAAAAGGTAATAACTTAATGCTGACAGTAGTGCCTAAAGTTATAATTTTATTACAAGTAATATCAGTAACAATAGGTGTAGTAACATTATTACTGTAGTATTTTAGTATAACAGGTATTTTGGTGGAAACTATTGTTAACATGGTACATTTTGTAATGGATATAATCGCTAAAATATCATCCTCATCACTGTAAACTTACAGTTTGTAAATACCTGCAGAAATATTCATAGAACATTGGCATTGTCTTTTGTCTAAACTGGTCATACACTGCAGATATGTGTGGTTTCTGCTTCCCAAACTCAGCATATGAAGCCAAGCTTATCAGGCCAAACCTTCAATTTAGAGTATTATGGCAGAATCAAGCACTCCTATCCATCACGCAGCTGCCTTCGCTCTACAAAAGAAAAGAGCAGATGTGACAACATGAGATTGTTGGTGCCTCAGCTAACCACATGCCCACAAGAAAAACAAGGCTCATTACCTATAAGTGGCTTCTACATTCACTAAAATAGCTCTTAATGATATGTTTAATGAATGTTGTGTTTGTGGGACAGACACGTTACCTGGAATAGACACGCTTCTATTACACAAGCACCTGTAGGGACATTCACAGTATGTCAACACTTCTCATCTGTTTTTGACTAATAGAAAGATTTCCAATTTAACATAAGTACATAAGCTGAGAACAATCTCTCCCGCTCTCAAAAACCAACAAACATGCACATCATGTATCTGTAACAGACCTATTATCTTACAGAATGTACACACTGATACTGTCCTGAGACAGAGAAAAGACAAAGACAATGATTGTCATACTAAAAGACGCAAGGATCTTTTATAATGTGTTGAAAGGACACACACAGAACAGTGTCCGGAGAATGAGATCTGAATAATTGTACTTTCATCCTATATATATATATATATATATATACATATACATATACATACACTCACCTAAAGGATTTATTAGGAACACCTGTTCAATTTCTCATTAATGCAATTATCTAATCAACCAATCACATGGCAGTTGCTTCAATGCATTTAGGGGTGTGGTCCTGGTCAAGACAATCTCCCGAACTCCAAACTGAATGTCAGAATGGGAAAGAAAGGTGATTTAAGCAATTTTGAGCGTGGCATGGTTGTTGGTGCCAGACCGTAAACTATATATGTATGCTGCCCTACAAAGCAAAAAGGCAGTAACTACGCAGAGTGCAGAACTGAGAAAAATGACTTTAAAGTTATTCTGTCATCCAGCCTAAGTAGTTGTAGGTAGATTATTGGACATGTGGCTGTTTTGTTACTTTATATTAGCTTACTCTTTGTACATATCAATCCTCATATTTAATTTGATATTTTACCCCTATTTTGCAGTTACTGTATTCTTGCTTTGTAAATTTGCTTTGTATTACTTACCAAAACCGTGGCACCATACCAAGGAAAAAGGCAGTAACTACAGATTCTCCAAAAACTATTACCATTTTTCTCCAAAACGACACACATTTGAGATAAGATGTTTTGTCACATAACAAAGGATGCCTTGAATGTCATGAAAATGATAATAACTCATTTTTGACCAAAAATGCAGTTACTGCCTTTTTGCTTTGTAGGGCAGTATGTATATGTATGTATATGTATATAATGGTTGTAACGAGTGGTTATTTCAGTCAAAGTTGCTCTTCTATCAGCTTGAATCAGTCGGCCCATTCTCCTCTGACCTCTAGCATCAACAAGGCATTTTCGCCCACAGGACTGCCGCATACTGGATGTTTTTCCCTTTTCACACCATTCTTTGTAAACCCTAGAAATGGTTGTGCGTGAAAATCCCAGTAACTGAGCAGATTGTGAAATACTCAGACCGGCCCGTCTGGCACCAACAACCATGCCACGCTCAAAATTGCTTGTATGTATGTATGTATGTATGTATATGTATATAATATATAATATATACACACACATACATATATATACATATATATATATATATATATATAATGTGACCCTGGACCACAAAACCAGTCAACCAGTCAAAACCTAGCCAACAATACACTGTATGGGTCAAAATTATAGATTTTTCTTTTATGCCAAAAATCATTAGTTTAGTAAGTAAAGATCATGTTCCATGAAGATATTTTGTAAATTTCCTACCGTAAATATATACAAAAATATTTTTGTGAGTGAATGCAGCACAATCGCGGACATAAATTGACAACTTTAAAGGTGATTTTCTCAATATTTAGATTTTTTTGCACCCTCAGATTCCAGATTTTCAAATAGTTGCGTCTCAACAAAGTCCTATCCTAACAAACCATACATCATCTGAAAGCTGAATAAATAAGCATTCCATTGATGTATAAATCTCAATTTAAAAAAAATTTACCCTTGTGTTGTGACTGGTTTTGTGGTCCAGGGTCACATATATAAAGCCAGCATAGTTCATCCCCCTAAACTAAGAACAGACACACATATAAACAGCCCCAAGGCTTTCTGGGTGACGGTAAGAGGGGAGGAGTCTGGTCTCCCTACGCACAACCACATCCATGTGTAATTATTTTTCACTCTGAAATAGTGCAGACATACAGTCCTCCGCCTTCCCATGGGGCACATCCCAAATTTAGCGTCAACACACCCTTCTTTGGAGAAAACCCTAAAAAAAACTCAGAAACATGCACAATGAAAGCTAATTATAGCAGTACAAAGCTAAAAGATGCAACCCTCACAGGAAAACCTTGGATAAACTGATGGACGGATGTGCTCGACACCTCCATCAGGAAACACTTAACAAAGTTATGTCTTAGAGGCATGAAGTCATGAGACGGCAAGGTTCATGTCAATCTTCAGAAGCAGAACTGACCAATGATCGGATGCCATGTGATTCAGATACGAACTGAAGTCAGAAATACTGAATGCTTGTGCATAAAGGACTTTAGGGAAAACTGCAGCTTGACCAATGAACTTCTGTCCCTTTCTCAAAGAGTGCTTTTAATATTAGACTGTCATCATTTAACAGAACATTCCTCAAGCCACTAATTGACCATTTCCATGTCATAACAAATAATAGATAGTTAATACATTTCTGACATTAAGCAGATCATGAAGGTTGTCCAAAAACGATGAAAAGGCCAAGATTCCCATAGAATTAGATACTTAGGATAAAATGGGCCATAAACTATGAGCAATGTGAAAAGTGAAGCATGGAAAAAACAACAACTCACAGTTATGTAAGTTCAAATACACTTGTGATGATAAATGCTGTCAAACTGACCACATAATTGCTATCGTTTTCCCATAGAGCCTTGCAGCAAGGGAAAAGAGACATGCTGTAGCCATTAGCTGACTGACAGCCACCAACTTTGAGAGGAATCCACATACTGATGTCCTTGAGAATGAAAACACACAGACACACACACACACACACACCGAAGTAGCAGTGTCAATCAACCAACTCTTCTCTGTGTGACACCTTTCCTGACATCAGATGCACCCAGACATCACAGTTCCACGGCCACAAAATAACTATTTTCTTAGTCAAAATTACAACATTCAACATCAGATGGGATAATACTGGCATCTACTGGCAGAAAATATTCTGCAATAATTTATCCAGTCCTATAAAGCTTCCATTTTAATTTTTCATGGATGAATTTTCCTTTGAATAATTATCCTTCTGTTTAAAAGTATAACATTCTCATTATTAACTGCCATGTGTTTTCAGGCAGGGTTTCAGACGGGAAGAAGGTTCATCAGACTTACCAAATATGTTCAGAGCCGCACTGACCTCTTTGTAAACAAATAAGTCAATGACACAGGAAGGATCATGTAAATTAATTTTATAAACGCATGTACAATGGGTCATGAAGGTGAACAAAGACAACAAATTAAAAAATATATAAAAGAAAACAAGCAGAAAGTACATTAAAAACAAGTAAAACAAGTTTAGTGCAGTCTGGCTAATTGTTGTTGGGGAAAATATTCACAGTATACAGATCATATACAATATGAACGCTTCCCATGCACATTAGAGCATGTTTAGCAATAGGTTTCCCTTGTCATGTGTATAAGAGAACATTTTCACAGTTCACAGCTGTGGCAGAGCTTATAACTTTGCTTAAAATAAACCATTAGCCATTCAATCGCTGACTAAGCAACTAAAGCTACTCTTTCAAGTTCAATAATACTGCAGTAGTATGTTTATTTGTGCAGTTTCATGCTGTGTCTAGTCATTATATTTACAAATGTATATTTTTCTCACCCTGTATGCATTTCAATTTAGATTCTTGATGCTATGCTATGCTAGCTAGCTAATGGCAACCATTTTGTACTCTATACTGAAACCTAGTGGTGTGGATGAAGCATCACGCAATAGCAATGTTTTCAGTTACTGATACTATTGTAATCGTGTCACTACTTATTTTAGGTTACTTATGTGTCTGTAAAATTGCTGAATACACTAATTTCATTACCTTATGTTTTTTCCTTCTTCCCAAATTTCCTTATTGGGTCAAAGTCTTTTATTTGGCTTTATTTATGCATGTTTGGGTTGACAGTGCGGGTACAACGTAAAACTACACATACTTTGTGTGTCTATATAGGGTGAATTCAGGTTGATTGGGACCTAAATAAGTGTCCTAATCAACCTGAATTCACCTTACTTCAGGAAGACAGAGAGGCAAAACAGGCAAGTAAGGCCCACAAAATCCTCCATGTATTTGCTGATATAGTGCCATTTGTGGGTTTACGTGATATAGTAGACACACTTATATGTCAAGGTGTGATAATGCACAGTATTTATCAAAGAGGGCACTATCGGCACTGTCCTTAAGTCACAGTGTAAAAGCATGGAGCTTCAAGATGATTTTTACTGCTTGTTTCTATCGGAGCAATTCAAACCTATCGATTAAGAGTTTTCTCGGGTACAGCAGCACTCTTGCCCCTCTGGTTGCACTCTCGGGGTGGGAAAACCTGACAAGTACCAGCAAAGGTAAAACCACCCAGTCGTTTCCTCCATGAGTTCAAGAAGGGTCTTCAGTAAGCATTTCCCCCAAACAGTTTGACTGGAGGAGATGGCTAAATGTTACCGTGCAGTGACCATCCACAGGCCCAGCGCTACATTGGCCGCTAGAAGGGCACTGCCCCCCAGCAGGAAAAAAAAGCCAATCAGCTCTCGGTTGTTCCTCTCTGGGATCACAGAGCTCAACGTAGCTTCTAGGAATGCTGTGAGCATCCACTGGCCGTCCAGAGCAAAGCAAGGAACGGCGTTTACCACCGCCAGAGCCCCAGACAATGACACCAGGTATCTCAACACACAAGAAGTTAAGGCTATACATACATTTATAAATGAGTCAGTCATTACAGAGTTATTTATCTCAGATTACTAGTGGTGCAACGGACCTTCACGCCATTTAAGTTCTTCGATACCTACTAGCCTAACTGATAAAATTCAAACATTATTAGAAACAAGTGAACAGTCAGTAATAAAATAAGAACAAATACAAAAATTACAAGCAGAGATGAATACTAAATAAAGTTAAAGTCTAACAGTAGTGTTCAGGTACAGAAATTAATAATTAAAGGTGCTGTATGTATTTTTTCTACTAAAACGAATCCTTTTTTTATTGCCTGTGTGTGAAGGGGTTGTAATCTCACATTAAAATGATCCACTTTGCGGGTTTTGCTATTACCTCTGAAAGCAAGTATTCTTATTTTTATGTGAAGGTGCCGGGTCGGATTTACCGCGAAATACAGTGACGTCACCTGCATGGTCGCCCCCGAGCCTCTCGCCTCGTCAAGCCTACTGACTTTGCACTCAACAGCGACGACACTGCAACTTATGACATGGACTTATGAATTATGCAACTTATGACATGTCTGATAACACTAAGAAAGGACCTGCTCCCAGCACAATACAGACTCCAACACAAACTCCACATATTGATAATAAAAAAATAAAAAAAGTGTTTTCAGCTCGTTTCAAGCTCGTTTCAAGCTCGTATTAAAGGCCAGACGTGAATCGGATGAACTTCGGGTGAAAAAACACGGATCAACATCGGCAGGGCATTTGAATCATGGAGAAACCTTATCTACAAACCTAGAATGTACATTTCCTTAAGAAAATGTGACGTAGTGCTTGCAGTGGTAAAATTCGGCACAGTTGCTAGGGTTCCATACTTATCATGGTACGAGCATGGAGCATTAGTTCAACGTCAAGCTGATACAAGTAGCCTATTATTGTGACGTTGCAGTGGGAGTTTACCTGAGTTTCCAGCATGTTGTGGGATGCTTTCTCCGGTGTGTTGCGTCTCAGTCTGGCCGGTACCCACAGACAGTGCTCGCTCAAAAATTCGAGCACGCACGCCGCGCAAGAGCACGCGCTTGTAAACTTATTGGTTGCAATCTGAATCATCACCGCTAGAGGCCGCTGAAAACTACATACAGCTCCTTTAAGCCTAAATGTAAAATAATTTGTATTTGTTCAATGTAGAAATTAAATATATTTCCATCTTTGTTAAAGCTGTATTTTGTTGTTTTATTAACATTAATGACAACTGTAGGGATATTAGGTTTCTGCAGTCACTTTAAAACCGAATGCACGGACCGAAAAAGCTGACAAACATCCGGTTTCTTTCTCAACTGTTCACTTATGACGTAACCGAGAGAAAACTTGCCGAGACGGGTATTTAGACATAATTTTGTGTGTACGTGTCCATTCAAGGGCAAGGAAACGCGAAAGAGGAATCGAATCGTTGTTCCGAGCGTTATCTGAAACCTCTCCCTCTCTCTGCGTATTTCAAGTGTGTGAAGCTGTGCGCAAAGATAACGCATTAATCCCGATTTTCGCCTCTTCGTCCACGTTTGAAATTGTTTGAATTTGTAAATTGCCAAGACAAAACACATCCAAATTATAACCTTCCACTCTATGATGGTTAAAATTAGCAGTTAATCTGCGAATCACATGCGTGCCGAGCAGCTGGTCCATACAGATCAACTGAGACCCGTTGCACCCCTACAGATTACAAAATGAACCAGGAACCACAACTGTGATTTATAGACTAAACAAACTGGATGAAGGGTGAAGTCTTTAAGAGTGATGTAAATGCTGACTGTGTGAAAAGGATACTTGCAGAAAGTCTCCAGCATGACAGGCAGATCTGGATGAAGAAAGCCCAAACGAGGAACAAAGTTGGTGAGACTCACTAAAAATAAAGAAATGATCACGATTATATCCAGGAACTTTTGCATATACTGAATAGAATAGAATAGAATAGAATAGAATAGAATAGAATAGAATATGTCTGACCCGAGTACTGTAGGTGTGAAGGGTAGCCAACAAACAGCATGTCTGTTTGTGGAGGGTGTTTGACTCGGATCAGTCTGGTCTGGTTCTCCAGAGATGGGATTAAACACAAGCTTGGGATGAAGTCCGTTTGACAGTCTGTGTTGGTACGACATGTACGACTCGCTTCAATGGTTTTTCTGACCGGCAGGCAGGCGAACTAGCAGGAGAAAAACAGCAATAGTTTAAAGTGTCAAAAATACCAAGACTGAGATGGCAAGAATTGTTTTTCCCCCTTCCTCTTATGAGATATAAAGCGTAAGGGCGAATGTCAATAATGCAAAAATAGATCGTTTTCATTTTCAGATATTATAGCCATGCAAAGCCTTGTTAGCCAACAGCAGGAACATTCATATTCAGTTTTACTAGTCATTCCCTGTGTTTAGCAATGAGGTGCCATTATATGACACTGCAATATAGTTTATTACTGCTATTAATATAATAAGTTTTATAACAGTTCTAATTTGAATAAAATAACCAAATACTAACTAGGAGTGTCCATCTTACCAATTTGCTCTCCACGTTATTACTGTAAGAGAAGCAGAGGTCTGTCAGGCTGTTGTTCCCACAGCACTCCATAGTGCCATCGAGGCGTTTGAATGCTGAGTGGAAGAAAAATCTGAATGAGCTAACAAATATTTGTAATATTAAGTAAAATATAATATTATAATAAAAGTAATATTAACTTTAACAGCAAATCTTTATTTACACCACCATTTAAAAAGTTTGGGGTCAGTAAGAATTTTATGTTTTCGAAAGAAATCTCTTGTGCATTTAAAGATTTTAAATAATTAAAATTAAGTAAAACAGAAATATTATGAAACATTATTCCAATTCAAAATAACTTTGTTCTATTTGAGTATGTTTTAAAATGTAATTTATCCCTGTGATACAAAGCTGAATTTTCAGCATCATTACTCCAGTCTTCAGCGTCACATGATCCAATTTTATTATGCTGATTACCAATGTTGAAAACAGTTGTGCAGCTTAATATGTTTGTGGAAATCATGATGCATTTTTTACAGAATTCATTGATAAACAGAAGGCTCAAATGAACAGCATTATAAATGTCTTTATGCCAATGTTTGATCAATTTAATACATATTTGCAGAATAAAAGCATTCATTTCTTTAATTTTTTTAAAATAAAAATCAGACCCCAAACCTTTGAACGGTAGGGTATATGGCAGGTCAGTACCTCTTCCTGCCATCCAGCTGTGCTGCAGTTTGGCAGTGTGAACACAGTAGCCGGTCTGAGGATTATGGGATAGATGCGGAATGCAGTTGTGCCAGTCCTGCACTCCCAAAACAGTGCAGTCCTCCAGCTGGGTAACCAGATCTCCTAGAAACAGCCCACGGGGTCCACTGGATGGGGAACCCTGTACAAAAAAACTCATCTCAGACGCTAAGGACACAGCCGAAACATAAAACTTAAAGATGAAAGGTGAGCTGACCTCCACCACCTCAGTGACTAGCGCCCCTGCTCCAGTGTAATACAAGGGGAACAGCAAGATGGGCAGCAGGAACAGGAAGCTGAGGGCCACAACACACAGCATGAAGTTGTGCCACACACCTACACAAAGACAAAGTGGGAAATGTTATACTTTTATAAAGGTTGCTAGAGGAATAAGAACAAAAAACTAAGTTTTATGAATTGCATATGCAAGGTTTGTGGCATTGTGCTCGCAAAATGTAATTGTGCCTGGTTTAAAAAGTCTCACCGGCGCAGAATATTCTGAGCTGCTGGACTGGAGAAATGAGGTTCAGGTGTGTGGTGAAGAGGTCCACAAACGCTCCAGGATAAACCACAAACATGAACATGCCAAAACCATTCAACCTCACCTGCTCCCTGAGAAGAACATGCAGAAAGAAACTAAAACAAGCTTCTTTCCAACAGAACACACCATTTAAAAAAATATAGTTTTTCAGGTATAACCAGCATTATAATGGCACAAGTCCAGAAACTCACACTTTGCTTAAATTACACAAAATCTTCTAAGAAATTTAATAGTCAAATGGGGTGAGATTTGAGTTTGAGACCCAAAACGTCTGACAATCCTTTACAGTGACTCACTCTCTTTTCTTTCACAAATGTGCATGCAAACTAAGTATAATGCGCAAGTAATCTTCCTAGAAATTGAAACCCTTTAAACAACCAATAGACTTAACATTAGTGACTTTTCTAAAAGGAAACAAAATATTTGCATTTATGCAAAAATAAAAGATTCATTCTTGCTTATTTTTGCTCCATTAGGGCACCTTTTCATCTTAAAGCTGCTGTGTAATACACAAAATTGCATAAAGTTAAAAAAATTCTTACGTTTAAATTCCTTATCTTATCCTGGCTAAATGTGGGATACGTAAGTGTTAAAATGTTCGATGCTGCACCTTTAAGAGGATCTGTTTACCTCAGTGCTGCCACCCCATGGCCAAACTCATGTATGACTCCACTGACCAAGATAGCGATGAAAAAATAGGCCAGTTGACTGACAGGAAGGTTCACACCAGGCACCTGATAATACAACAAAAGACATGATCGGAATGATGAGGCCGAGCACAGACGGTTCACAATGTCATCACTGCTCAAAGAAATGCACCAACATCTCATTCTAATTCCTAAAGACCTCTTCTGCACTCACCACCACTTGCAAGATCTGTTCGTGGGACCCCTCCGGCGTCTCTGCCAACATCTGACTCAAAGTCTGCAGCAACGTTTGGCTCAGGAGAACCACAGATCCAAACATCGCCAGAACCCCAAACACCATACCAGCACTGAACCTGAAACAGATGTGCAATACATACATACATATATATATATATATATATATATATATATATATATACACAAGTTGAAATAAGATTCTAAATAAGATGATGATAGATATGATGCTCTATGATGATAGAGCAACAACAGGAGAGTGATTGTGTATATTGGTGTGTGTGTGTGTGTGTGGGGTACCCATAATGCCTTGCTGTAACCACTGCTCTCATCATAAGCAGCTTAAGATTTTTTTAATAACTTAAGCTGTAAGTCCTCAAAAAATTTAAATAAATATCATCAAAGTGGATTAAATGCGTCAACAGCCACACCATTGGAAACCAAAACAGGGCAAGATGTCTTATAGTACATATGATGTTATTAGATCAGAAAATGTAAATGACATGATCCACGTTTCTTCCATTCAAAATCAAAGAAACAAAATACTGACAGCTTTGTTTAATACAGCAATAAAGGTTAAAGAGCTCAGGATAAGCATCACTGTCATCTAAACATGCACAATAACTGATTTGAGGACAGTAATGCCAAAACTCATACCAGATGTACAGAAAGCGAGGGTTGAGATGAGCACATCTGGCAAACAGACGGTTGAAGATGCTTGTGTGCCATTTGATATGGAAGGGGGAGAGAGTGAATCCGTTGGAGGATAACCACGATTCATAGCGGGTCTTCACTGAACTGGACGACTGAAGGTGAAACAGAGAAAAAAAGATGGTTACTTAGGATGGGATAGGGTTTTATAATCATCACCCTTATACAGATTTTAAAAAGGTAGGCTACTACAATAGTTTATGCCAAAATTAATACAGTAGATGCTACATTTATTGTTGCTACTGTACAATAATATGAGATCTCATTTAAAACATACAAAGTTATGTCTGCCATTTTATACTTAAAATATTGCATTAGTGAGAGTAACTACTTTTATGTATCCTTAAGAAAACTAGGTACAGTTATGCTGTGTTAAAGGAATAAATCAGATGATGATACAATGGTACTTTGAGATATACAATGTAACTAAAATTATACTGGTATTTTATATGCTACTTCAAGGTAAACCATGGTAGTACCACGGACACAGTCCAATCCAATGCCTGAAAAACATGGCACATATCAAAACATGCCAGTATCGTGGTACAATGTCCAAAATGTTTAACCTTTTTTTTTTGTAGGTGTACGTAAATACAATGGAAACATTACATAAATATTGCAATAATCCTTTACTTGGTATTACTGCCATTACATACCAAAATACCATTGTACTTCTTTACATTGGTAAAGAAGTCGCTCTTATAATCTAATGTTCTTGACAAATTAATCGCATTCGCATTACAAAGGATCAATTATGATCGATCCGATTGTTTAAGCAGGGGATGGGGAATTTACTCTCTTTCGTTAGCTCAAGTTAAAGAGTGAGTGAGTGGTGAGATCCGCCTACCCGCAGCAGCGTGTCCGCCAGATACACGGTACACCACCCGCCCATCACACACACCACCACCGCTATGGGAATCATGGCACACCGGGCTGCATGCGTCTCAAGAACGTCCAATTCCAGAGACAACCGATCGTAAAATTCCGACTGTCAAGCCCACATGCACGGAGAACAAAACACCAGTGGAACACGTCGCTTCCGCGTTTGCGTGCATTACGCAGGATTACTAATCGAGTCAGACTGTTTACTTTTGTCAGAGCATATAAGTGGCTCATAGTCACAGAGCAATCGAGCGCGGTGGGAATTTCGAAAGAATCGGTTCTTTCGAACAGACTGTTTAAAATGATTCAGTGATGCTTTTACCTAATCGCGTTTTTAGGTTTCATCAATAAGGATCCTATTGTATTTTTTGTGATTCAGGTCATAAAACAAAGTCATTTAAATAGGTCTAATAACAATGTTAATGTAGCCTACATTTAGCTACGTAAAAAATATATATACTAAAATCCGAGTGTGTTGATAAATCTGCCTAAACGCATTTCCAGTATGATTTTATTTGTTCGACTATTAAGCCCAAAGTACAGGCTACTTAAGTTGTACATCAGTCTAATTTTCGTAAACGTAACTTTATCCTTTCTTCAGTCAAAATTTCATAACTTCAAATTGCAAATGCAAGTAGCACTCTCATAGGTTCTCAACATTAGGCTACCAATTGAACATGTCGGTTCTTGGTTCAATTAATGCGTAGATGAGTTTGATGCATTGAGAGTCGATATGATTTGGTCCCATTATTGAACAAATGTTTAGTCCTATTCGTGGATGTATTCTGACTCCCCAGCCTCCAGTATGTTTAGGGTGGGCTTTATATGGGACCAGTCAGGTAATAGACTAGCCCCAAAAAGGAAAGCAAGAATTTTGAGAACTGCTTCAACTAATTCATTTGAAAGATCCAACACGAAAGATCCAACACAAAAACCGACTCGTTTAGGGATCAGGAATCGCTACTTCATGCAGCTAAAAACATGTGCTTTTTTATTTGCATTTGCTGAAGCATGAGATCACATCTCATTTGCACCACAGACATATCTGTGAATTGCACTTTAGTTTCCAGCTGAACAAACATGCTTTTCACTTTTCTAATTTGGCCTCTGTTTGTGTGTGTGTGTGTGTGTGTGTGTGTGTGTGTGTGTGTGTGTGTTGTACTCACAAGACCTGCCTTTAAATGTGCAATTTAATAAAGATGTATCAGGCATTACTGTTGACCTATAAGCAAATTATGCCAGTCAACAAACGAGATGGTAAATTTTTCTCTAAAAGTCACTGTTATTGTAGGCTATAGTGTAATGAAAAACTGCAGCGGCTTTGAATGTAAAGCACATGGGTTCAAATGAGAGGTCCAAAAGTGTTGAAGTCCCTGCAAACTTTTCCATCCGGGAACCAAGCCTTTCTGAGTGGGAGTGATCTTGTCTGCCCCTCAGGCTCCTAAAGGTTTTATGAAATTATTTATTATCTGAGATGGTGTTCTAGATAGACAGCAATTATGGCAGCCTTTTATGCTTACATTAGAGAGGAGGCCGCTGGCTTCATAATGCCATGTGCCCACAAGGACGGATTAATGCAAAATAGACAACAGACACTGAAAGGACAGTCTCGTGCTGCTAATTATAATATGACACTCGACTTTAATGACCTGTTAATGAACTTCAACAATATTTGTATTGTTCAACCATGCATTTAACTACTTTCAAGTGGGATCTTTGCATTGTTACATGCACATTAAAAAAGATTCCAATAGGCTCAAGAAATGATTGTCCGTTTAACCATATTGATAATTATTTTATTATGTTTGACCTACGGTATACTGACTGGCAGGATTAGCAGGAAGTCTGTGATGCCAGGTGTAGGGAGGAGAATTCAGGTAACGATTTGCATAGCTCTGCTGTCTGTAGAGGACACCTTTCCCATCAGCTGTGGCTCCAGTAGCTCAGCATTGAAGGAACTGGGTGAGCAGGATCACACGCCAAGTCTGAGTGGCACCAGGTAAGGGCAGAAGATGTTTTTATATTCTTATTTTCTCCGTTTTATGTTTGTGGTTTGATATTTACCCTTGCAAATGTTTAGTTTAGTACAGTATACACATTTACCGCAATAATATTTTGCATTTATGCATTTGGAAGACGCTTTTATCTCATGCGACTTGTGCATGCAAAGTATACTGTATAATTTACCAGTGCGCTCAAAGTGAAAGTGACATATGAAGGCCAAGTAACCCATAGTCGATATTTGTCCTCTACATTTAACCCATCCAAGTTAGGAGCAGTGAGTAGTGAACACACACATTGCAAACCTTGAACACACACACTCGGAGCAGTGGGCAGCCATTTTTGTTGTGGCGCCCGGGAAGCGATTGGGGGTTAGGTGTCTTGCTCAAGTGCCCTTGAGTCATTTCCTGCAGGTATTGGGAATTGAACCCACAATCTTCAGGTTACCAGTCTGACTCTTTAACCATTAGGCTGCCCCCAAACCCATGACTTTGGTGTTGCTAGCACTAAGTTTAAGAAAAATAAATTTTCCAGGGAAATGATGTGCGGCTTCCATCGTTTGTTTATACCTGTCCGGTTGTGGGTTAAAATCAGCCTAGATTAAGATCTGAAACTCCTCTAAACTGGAAGTGCTGCTACCACTGGGAATGGGTCGTCATGTCAAACCACGGGCCAATCAGACGTCTCCCTGGGCTCTGCGTGCTGGAGCCTAAATTAGGTCATGATCTTAATAAGTATTGTCGCACAGTGATTCTCTGACTGCGTAGAAGAGTACAGAAGAGGACCTCGCAGAGAACAGGCAGGGCTTTTGACTGGGCATCATATCAGAACAGAAAGCAGTGAGGAGGTGTGGACCTCACGCTGGCAGCTGATCAGGTAAGGGCACAGTGGGGTCATGATGTCAGGGTCCTGTGTCGTGCAAAGCCAAGGTGTACTCGTCTATCACCGTTCACTCTTTCTGAACTCTCTTTTTTCTTCCATCTTCATTATCTACTATATAGTACTGCAGCTTTAAGTTGTACATTCTTTCTTATGTTCAGGCATATCGAGGACATTTTGATCTAGGTTATAGTCTCCTAAATATACCCTAGTACACATTACACATGCAAATGTAACAAGCAGTGGCAATTTTTTATTCTGTGTTCTGGTGTGCGTATACAGTGGGGTTTGAAAAGCCTGAGATGACTAGGCAAGTTTATTTATTTATATATTTAATATAAAATAAATAATATGATATATACTATCAATGTTGTTTATTTTTTATATATATTATCATAGGCTATATACATATTAATGTATTTGTTAATAATATAAATAAGAATATATTATATAAATAAACAATATAAATTAATATTAATGTTATATACTTAATATTAGATGGGTGGATAATTAACATTAAGTTTATGTTTAAAATATTGTTATTAATAATATATTAATATGATATATTATGTCATTTATTTTAGGCTAGTTTATTTTATTTGTTTACTTGTGTGTGTGTGTGTCTGTGTGTGTGTACTGTATGTATGTATGTATGTATGTATGTATGTGTATATATATATATATATATATATATACACAATACACACACAGACACACACACACACACACACACACACACACAAAATATATACAATGTATGTAAGATGTAATTTTTTTATATTTTATGTAACTTTATACATTATTGATCCTTGGCAAGTTTAATTATTTCTATTAATAATATTAAATAATTAGGTTAAAAAAAAAAAAAATCCAGCATAATTTGAAAAAGATGCAATGAGCAAATTATGTTTCAATGGAAGTAAAAACATCTGATTGTCTTTGTATGATGGAGTCACATGACCAATATCACTAATGGAGCCTACTTGATGGCAGAAATAGTGCATAACATTTCTTATTAATATTCTTTCCCAAAACTTTATTTCCATGTTTAAATATATTTTAAATCCCAGATTCTCACAGTTCTCGGACTTTAGGACCACACTGTGTGTGTAGTGACAGGACTGTGAATGGGGCTTTTGATGGGACATACATGTGTACTAGGCTGTCTGAAGCGAACAGTCAGGGTGGACAGAAAGCAGGTCCCCTCTGTGTATCACACTACTATTTATAGTGTGAACAAATCCCAGATATGAATGGAATCCCCTGCTCCTCTACAGCCTGGAGTGAGGGAAAGAGAGACAGAGGTGTTGAACAGAACCAGAACCGTGGACCACAGAAGTCAAGACTGCTTTAGTCTGAAAAGAGAGACAGAAGAGAGAGAGAGAGAGAGAGAAAGATAGATCGGCATTTGTCCTGTCTGTCTCACAACAGGGAACAGTGGTTTACTGTTACGGCAGCAGGTATGCAACTTTTTTTGAGGGCAGAGGGAAGATGTGTGTGGTCATGTGTATGTGTGTGAAACTATAACGGTGCTAAAGGTCACAATGAATGTAGGGGACGGGCTTACTTTAGGTAAATTATGCAATATAGTGATATGATATAATGAGACCAATAACATTTGTTTAAATCAAAACAAATTGGACTTCTAGCTTTTGGAGGACTTCTAGATTTCTTCTATCTTTCTCTAAAAGTACTCTCACTTTTCTTACTAATTACATAAGGATGCATATATTTTTTGTTTGTGGGGACTTGTTTCTGAAATATGATTAAGTCTGTGATAATGACTCAGGATTCGGCCTATGTAACACACTATGGAACAACAGGCAGGTTTAACTGTAAACTGTAACTGCCTTTACAAGCATTAGCATTCTTTGATGATATGCATGTAAATTATACTTTTTTTCTGTCTATCTTGTGGTTTTCCTGCAGTAGACATCTCATCTAAGCATAGGACTGTGATGACGTTTGATGATTTACATAATAAACAGTGTTATTACGAATGTTAAATTAAATTAATTTGTTTAAAAAACAGCTCAACACAAGAGTTGGACATCGACCTCAGGTGCCGCAGTGTCAAATACACATTTGATTTAAAAAAATACAAGATGGAGAGAATTTTTGTCAGACAGGTTGGAAAGGTCTAGAACTTCTGGGAGGTTTCCAGCAATGCAAATAAATTGTGCCTGTGAAGCATTGTGGGAGTTTTTGGAAATGCATTATTCAGTGTGAGATTCCAGTATCTGGTGGGCTGGTTTGTGATCTTGTAGGAGGTTAAATTGATCTAGGATCCAAATGCCAAAAATAAAAATGTAGAACCTTCTGTTCTAAAGGTGGTTTGATCCAAGTTTTATGCTGTTATTAGATGTTTTTTTTTTTATATTGACAGTATCTTTAATTTGATTTTTGTTTGCTATTTTGAACACTGAGGAGTTTAAAGACACAGTTCACCCAAAAATGGAAAATCTGTGATCATTTACTCCCCCTCAAGTGGTTCCAAACCTGTATGAATTTCTTTCTTCTGCTGAACACAAAAGACGATATTTTGAAGAATATGGGCAACCAAACAGTTGATGGGCCCCAAATAATTACTATGGAAGTCAGTGATGCCCATCAACTGCTTGGTTACCCATATTCTTCAAAATATCTTCTTTTGTGTTCAGCAGAACAAATGAAACTCATACAGGTTTGGAACAACATGAGGGTGAGTAAATGATGACAGATTTGTTTTTTATTTTTGGGTGAGGTATCCCTTTAAGGAGGGTATTTTGGAGCAGTGTCCGACAGCTGGCGTAGTGCTTGCTGCTCTTTAAAAGGTAAATTTAGCTCAACGCTTAGCAGTAGTGACTACTTAAAGTCCAAATGCACCGCTGTTGATGTGCAAACAACACGGTTGCTAAGGTTGTGAACCTCTCTGTGAGCCCCAACCGACATGATTTGGTAGCTGCGATCCATGTTAACTTAGAGAAGGAGGGAGATGTTGAAAGATTTGATATAATATTGCGAATGCATTATGATGGCTGTATAGTTCACTGGAGATATGCCAGGTGTTTTCAGCGGGGCGTTCCATCAGCAGAATAACCGAGCAAATTATGGGCAGAAAGCTCCCCGCAAGCACATAATCAAAGCTCATCTGCCTACAGCTGTGTTCATTAGGTCACTGGATGATTTTACATATTTCTGAACAGCTTCCTTTCCGAAACACAAAATTAGAGTGATTCAACCTTCATTTGAAATGATGGTGAAATGTGTTTGTTTCCCGTGTCGGGTTGTGTTGCCTAGTATGTAAATGTAATCTCTTCAAATTTCTAGAGAGTTCCCCGTGGGCCATTTGTAGGCCTTTTCATTGCCTTGCATCACTATTATGTTAATCAGTATAGAATTATAATAATAATGCACATCATTGTTTATGAAAATATTTTTTTATTTTCTACATCCTAAGGATGTTAGGCATTTTTGATCTTCAATTCTTTAATGTTCAGTTAATGCTGATACTGAAACTGACTGAATCAATATATTGTCCAAAAACATGATAAATATCCATTGATGGGCTATTTGTTAACCACTAATCTGAATAATGTCCCCCCTATGGTTTTTCATCAACGCCCCTTGATTCTTTTGAAGTTGGGGTGGACAGATCTTTTTCTTTCTTTCTTTTTTTCTTGTTGAAAATTTAGCAGTAACCTTTTAAAGTAAAATTTAGCCTGACATTTTCAGGTGCTTTTTTTGTGAAAACAAAGGAAAGATCAGACAGCAATGAGATCAACTGAAACTTTTGCTTAAAAAAAAATGTTTTTCAGAAAAAGCCAGTACTAACCTCATGTTTTGAAAGAGTTCTCAACATTGTCATAAACTATGCTCAAATCCGCCAAGGCCCGGTTTCACAGACAGGGTTTAGATTAAGCCAGGATTAGGCCTTAGTTAAATTAGGACATTTTACTAGCTTTTATAAACATTCCTTAGAAAAAAAAAAACATTACTGGTGTGCATCTTGAGACAAAACAATTGCACTGACATATTTTAAGATAAGTGTGTCAGTGCAAGTTGCTTTCAGTTAAAACAGCTCAAACTTGCATTAGTCCGGGACAAGACTTAAGCCTTGTCTGTAAAACTGGACCAAATGAGCAGCCACTGAGCAATACACCTCAAATGTCCATCCAAAATTCATGCTGAACTATGGCGTTATGCATATATTAATTTACAACATCAGTACATATTCCACCTCATGTTCCATATCCAGTATACCGTGTGTGTGTAGGTGTGTGTTATCCCAGCCCTGTTCTCTCCATGTTAACATAAATGATTCAGGGGTAAGAGCTGCTACCTGCTCCTCACTGCAGGAGTCACTAAGCAACTGAAAGACTATCCACGGGCACCTGAGAGCCGCAGGGGGCTTTACTTTTCCCCGGACAAAATACATGTATTCAAACCCACAGCAGGCCAGTCTATCTACCTGATCAATGCATTCAGTCTATTCCTGTCTTTTTTACAGCAGAAACGCGGACACAACTGCACAGAATGTCTAAACAGCCGTCGACCAATGTCAAAGCCCTGCAGGTGAGTAAATGGTGTGTGTGTTTTTTTGTTTGCACATAATTTAAGAATAGTTAGTGAGCTTTTGTGTTGATTTTAGTGGCACAAAATGGAGCTTTTTCTTTGCTCAAAAACACTCAAACATGTCAACCCAACAGATTTTAATCTGAAAAGCCGGTCCCTTCTTTTGAACACTGAGTTATAACTGTAAAAACACATTTCAATGTACAATGCATTACAGTGCACACAAGGCCATTGACAAGTCAATGAAATGCATTACTGCATGTTGTTGATGTGTGTCCAGCTTTTTGTCTTGGTAGGAAACCTTTCTTATCCAAACAGAAACAATTTATATAAAAATAGACTTGCACGCTTTAATTGAAGTCCTTACAGCCGTTTCACTTTTTGATACAGTTGATGGGATGCGAACCCTGTGAATTTACATTACAAGTGGTTAAAAATGTGATATGATCTTCAACAAAGTCTGCTTAAACAAACAACAAAAAAGATATCTCGTCATGTCTTTATGGAGCACACTGTGAAAACAATGAAAAAATTATGTGATATCTAGTTATACCGTACATCCTTAGGAGGCAGCATAAACCTCCATCAAACGCTCTCTTGTGTTCAATAAATATGTAAGAATGTGTTGTTTGTAATTTAAGCAGACTGTTTGTCTATTGATGTGACAGTTGATGCGATCAGATCACGTTATGACCAATTTATGCAGAAATCCAAAGTGTTCACACACACACACACACACACACACACACACACACACACACACACACACACACACACACACACACACACACACACACACACACACACACACACACACACACACACACACACACACACACACACACACACACACACACACACACACACAACACACACACACACACACACATACATATACAGT